>NC_081522.1:8240962-8840962 GCF_030273125.1 Centropristis striata
TTAACTCATGGTTTGACTTTTTGGTTTGCAGGTGGCATCAATTTACAAAGTACATATACACTACTGTGAGTAAGAACTAACTTGTATTTCTCACATAATTCTGTAGAAAACTGAGATTAAGAGAGTGATATTGCAGCCTGTGTCATGTTCTGCATGAGAGCTACAGAAAACTACAAACCACATTTGATAAGAGCATCCTTCCTGCGTGTTCAGATTCAGCACCTGATAAACATGCAACAACACATTGCTTAAGGTCAGATCACAGTGAGACTTCTCTGTGTTTGCACCATCTTTCTAAATGGAGTTGATTAATTTTCTTGCTTACTCGATTTTAGCTTTTCCACCTGTGATGTGGAGCTGCACAAGAATGATCCACGTTCCTTTCATCTGCTTTTGTTTGACTACCGGACTCTCTGTGTCGTCTTCTCTTAGGATTCTGGACAATCGTACGGACTGCAGCCAGATGGTAAAAGTCAATCTGTTAAAAAAGAAACACAAGTGATCTTATGAAAGTAAACTGGGAGGAATTTATGCTCCTAGATTCACTTTTTAAATACTTTTATCTTGTGCTTTTTTCCAGGGTCTTAAGAACTGCAAAATTAGTGAGTATCTACTTTCTGAAATCAGTAGAATAACATTAAAATACATATATAGAGAGTAAAATCAACCAATATGTTAAGGGCGTATTTTGGGCAATAGTCCATATCTTTGCATTGTAATTCCAAAACTTATATGTAGATTTATATTTATTTATATATATATTTATATAGTTTATTCTTAGCACATTGGAATAATTTGTGCTGTAAATTATAATTCTTATTTGGCATGTATGTGATTCATCTGTCCAGGTACCTTTTAACATATGTTTAATATTTTCACATTATTATAATAAATACACTGTTTTCTAAATGTCAGATAACTGCTCAGTCAAGCATAGAGATGTCCTACGTAGAGATGCTCCTCTTGGCCCAGACTGGGAGCCTGAGCATGTGGGAGTCTGGATGGACCAACATGGGCCTGTTCCTGTTGTGAATGTAACATGGAAAATAAAGTCTGATAGTAAGTAATGTTATAATCGTTTGTTTTAAAAAATACAGTATTGTTTATTGTTAATTAAGACTTTATACTTTATATTGCATTTATATAAAACAAACATTCTCTTCTTTTCACAGGAGGTGCCCTGATCCTTAATGGATCAGAGATACATATTCTGGATGAAAGTACAAATCAAAGTTTTTGTTTCCAGTTTTCTTACAAACTTGACCATCAGGTGAATCCATACCAAGAGAAGGTGAGATTGCCACATATGTTCTTATTTATCCATTGCATTAACAGGAGCAAGCAGCATAGTTGTTACAGATCTGCTTTTCTTTGTTAGTGGAACTTTTCCTTGGCTGGAGTCGTGGTTGAGCCTGGGCATACATACAACGTGTCTATTTTCAATCTGCCAGAACCTGTAACTAAAGACTACAGGATTAATGAGCCAATTACAATCCCAGGTGAGTTACTACCAGATCCTAGCCTGGCTAACACCAGACTAATCTCAAAAGAGATTAGCAGCCATGTTGGATCTGTAAGAAAACTACAAGCTTCCAAGTGCCGAGTAGTACGCGTCATCGTCTTGCCGTCCCTCCCCGCTCTGTGATTGGATCCCTAAAACAGGGCTAAGAAACGGTCCTGGTTGCCAGACTGGATGGAGGTTCGAAATTAAATTTGAGCGCGCAAGGCAGTCTGGGTATACCCAGGCTAACCAGATCCAGAGACTTGACTTAGAATCTAGTATTAGATTACATTACATTACATTACATTACAATGTAAATAGTAGTGGTGTGAATGAAAAATGAAAATATAAATACAGATCAAGATCATTTAAAAGCTATGGTGAGTAGTGTAATGATAAGTGCTAACAAAGGTGTGGTGGTGATCTGAACAGAAACTACAACATGGTCAGGTGGTGCAGGTGTTGTAGAGTCTGACAGCGGCAGGGATATATATTTAAGTATAACTATATATACTTTTAGTATATATATAACTGTATAAGTTATAAAAGTTTGCTGTACAAACATGGATATAAGCTATATTGATATTTGTGTTGCTACAGGGTGGTGTAGTGGTAGTAGAGCACTCTTCTGTGTGGAGTTTGCATGTTCTCCCCTTGTCAGCGTGGGTTCTCACCTGGTCTTCCAGCTTCCTCCAACAGTCCAAAAACATGCAGCTTAGGTTATATTGGTGAATCTAAATTGTCCATAGGAGTGAATGAGAGTGTGAACGGTCTGTCTCTATGTGTCAGCCCTGTGACAGTCTGGCGTCCTGTCCACAGTGTACCCCGCCTCTCGCCCAATCAGCTGGGATCAGCTCCAGCCCCCTGCGACCCAAGTGCGGATTAACGGTTAAGGAAAATGAATGAATCTGTGTTGTTGTGTAACAACATTGTGCCTGACGTTGGCTGCGATATTATTATTACAGTGAAAATATGTAATGTGAAAAGATTTGAATCAGGAAGAAGTAACAACATAAACCATCCCCAAAAAGAATATGGTTAATATATAATGTGACAGTGCCTGTTTTACCAAAGCTATCACTGTTCGCATTTGTCACACGTGCCATACTTTTTTGCTTCTTAAAGCGTCCAATCAGAGTTCGGTGTGATTGCCACAATTCACAGATTGATTTGATGCTTCTTGTAAATCCAATACAAAAGAAAACATAAAGATATAATATATAACACTTCTGCATTAGAATGTCAAACACTAGACCTATGTTATATATTTTGTTGAGGTCTTACATTATCCGAAATGTTTCGGACAATATTCAAACCCAAACGCAACTTTAATATATAAACTCATCTGTGAACATTATTTATGCATGAGTCATATCCGAAAGTTTTTCATTGGCAGTGGAGGTTTTTTATCAATGAAGACAAAAACTCCCATGATCCTATGCTACTGCACGGCATCATCAAAGTCTGTCGTTTGTAATTGTTTAGACTGGGAGACCCCTAGTGGCGGATTATTAACATACTGTGCCTTAAAAATGCTCTAATGATCTGTAATATTTTCTGTCATGGTCAGGATGTGATGATGAGAGAATCAAAATGGCCCGAACGTGCCAGGAGAATGGTAAATTTTACATAATTTACATCTCACATGGGGTAATGGACCATTGTAAAGAGATCCTGGACTATTTAAGCATTGTGCTCTGCATGTTTTGTTCTTTCAGGTAGCCTATGGGATCCTCAGCTGACCACTAATGTGTTTCTTAATAGTAAACGTAAAACCTTTTCCATTGTTGTGGGTTTTGAGGCAGCACAGTATTCAGAGAGGTATCTGGTCTCCATCAAGAACCATGATATCCCTTACTCAAAAAATGTCTCAAAGGTAATTAAAATTAATTTGTCACTTAAATATAACTAATTGTGACTATTTTGTGAGACCACCAGCATATACTGCTTTTTTTCATTGTTGTTTCCTTCCTCCGTAGGCAAACAGAACATCGCTGAATGTGACATTTGAGATAAGTTGGCAGCAGCTCTCACAATGTGAAATGTTGGTCATGGTAAGTTGATTTTTTTCTTCAATGTTCCCATCCCTGTAGTTGATAAAGTAGTGTTATGTGGAAATATATAACATTAAAGTCTCACTTTACCCTGCTTGTGTTTAAGGTTCAGCCATTTTTTGTTCGATGCAAGAATGACTGTCAGCTTTCCGAGAAAACACATAATTTTCACCCTTGTAAGTACAGTCGTTCATTGGTTTGTGGACTACCGCCTTGACGGGGTTTTTTTTGTTTGTTTTTTTGTTTGTTTGTTTGTTTTGGTGGTTGTTGTTTTTTTTTTTGGGGGGGGGGGGGTGGATGAGAGGGTGGAGCACAGCAGGACGACAGTAACTTTCCAACTACTGCTAGCACTAGCTGGCTAGCTTGAGTAGCAAGATTCATCCATAATTCATGCTGACTGTTATATCAATAGCTTTTTCTGCTAGCAGAATTAGGGTGTAAACAAAAGGCACTTACTTGGAAAAATGAACATACAACTCCTTAGAGTGTCTGTAATGCAACCAAATGACATCAAGACATTTTAAGGTGAGCAAAATGTTGCAATTAATTTTCATTAACTGAAAACACAAAGGGAAAGGCTCACTGTGGTATCAACTTCTCAATCACAAGGTTGACATACCCGAAAGTATCAACTTGGCCATTAGAAAGAAGGCAGGTTTAGGGCACTTCAGCATTGGCTTCACCTGGTCTCATGTTGGTCCCAACCCCCGGGGAGGGATCCCCTGAATATTATTATTTGAGTTCCATTTTTGTATTTGTTGAGGTATTTAACAAATTATATGTATTTGTTTGTTTTTAGGTTATCCAACACGGACTTTTATTATAAAGGCAACTGTGGGGCTACTTGTCCTTGGGTGTCTTGCTTATTTACTGTGGAGAGCCTCTTATAAAGGTTTGCCTTCTTATAAATGCACAGTATTGATTAGAAAACGCAGCATGAATTGATTATCAATCAACACCCTTCTATCTCTCTCTCTCTCTCTCTCTCTCTCAGATCCTGTGAACACATCCACATCTGATGCTCAACAACAACAACAAGAAGGTTTTCAACTGCAAGAGAGGAGAAGAGTCTTCGTCATCTACTCCCTTGATCACCCATTATACAAAAACATTGTCCTCAAGCTTTGTGCTTTCCTGGCAACCAAATGTGGCACTGAAGTGGTCCTGGATCTGCTGGACTCTAGAAGACTGGGCGTGTTGGGAAGCATCCAGTGGTTGGATTGGCACAGAGAGCAAATAGAAAGCTCCTCAGATAAGATACTAATCCTGTGCTCACAAGGAGTGCAAGCCAAATGGAGAGCCATGTGTGGTGACAGACATGTTTTTCTCAGAGAGGACGCCCGCTCAACTTCAGGTGACATGCTCAGTCCAGCCCTCAGCCTCATGGTCCCACACTTTATCCGATCTGCGTCATTTGAAAAATACATTGTTGCTTATTTTGACGATGTGTGCTCTGATGAAGACGTTCCTTCACCTTTCAACATCACAGTGCGATACAAGCTGATGAAACAGTTCGAGGAGCTCTTTTTCAGAATCTTGGATGCTGAGAAGCACGAGCCAGGCAGAGTGAATCACATTGTAGGGCTTTCAGAGGACGAGTACTATCGCTGTCCCTCAGGTGGAGCCCTGCGGGACGCCATAGAGGCTTTTCATGCACACCAGCTGGAACATCCACAGTGGTTTGAGGAGGAATTACTGGAAATCTCAAAGACCTCAGCTGAAATCTGTGGCGATGCAAAAACAACCACAAGCCTCATCACGTATTGTGTACCTGACTCAACCCAAGTCACCAGTCATGCAAAAACTCAAGAAAGTGATTCTACTGTGGACCGAACAGTACTTTGTGACTAAAGAATTTCAAATGTGAACCTTAGCTGAGTTCACCTTGCTTATTATTGCTTAAAACATGGCCACCCCTTTGACACAATTGCATTAGTTTTTTTGAGACAAATCATTGTCAATCATCAAAGCAGTACATCAGATGTTCAATTTGAAGTGATTCAAGTTCTACAATTACCATCAACAATATTGATACATAAATCTGAGAGAACTCACCATTGGACACAAGCCGATATTAAACTCATATTAAAGAAAATCAGCTGGTATGTGGCTAAAGGATGTAGATGGATGATTCTGTGTGACAGTACAAATTCATGGTTTCCTTAACAGTTTAATTTTTATTTTATTTTACCCTGCATCTGCTTGTCTTCATATCAATTCTGCAGTTATTTGTGCGTGCTGCATTAATGTTAAATATATTTTGCTTTCACTCAGAAGACAAACCCAGAGTAGTTTGGACTGGTTTGGAGATCTGTGGTTGATGCTTTTGGGCTGTGTAAACAGAGTTTGGGTCAAAGTTCAGCCTTCTGGGCAAAGTTTCTGGCATTTTTGTTGCACTGGAGAAGGTAAGCACTTAACCCTGTTGTGGGACATTGTTTTATTGTAAAAAAAAAATGAAGATTTAATGTAATATGCTTGACTTTTTAATACAGCAAAGCATAAATCCTGTTTAGTTAATATTTCTACAAAAGGTAAATTGTGCCCCTCCAGCTGCATAGAGCCTTTTTTTTTAGACGTGAGGAAATGTTATGTCATTTAAATTGATGCAACGCTTCAGATGTTTTTATTGTAGTTTAAAGTGTTTGTTGTCTCTGATCCTCTTAGTGTCATTGATGATATGTCAGATTAAAGACAGTTTGCACAAAATCAGTTGTATACATCGACTAAAAATGCTTGGTTTTCTGTCCCGGATAAGTTTCTGACAATGTAACACATTTCACTTGACAATCTTCAGTGCATACATGCAGCAGAGTTGGAAAAAGAGATAACAAACAGACCCCAGCTCTGGAATTTGGTCGTTTTCAGTGAGTGGCCCCAAAAAAGGGGGGAGGGTGGTGGGAACTAACTGGAGCAAAGAAAATCCTCACAATGGCTGAGTTGGACTTGTGCCTTCCAGTGACAGAGAACACACTGCAGGGTGTGATTAAACTGGGGAGCCTATTTAAATTTTCCTTCAAGAGGCTGAGGTAATGTTGTTCATTGGTTTGATTTTGACAAGTAAGGTATATGTGACCTGTAAAGCTCATTCTTTAAGAGTTGTCAACAAAAGTTTGACATAGATGTACCGTTTACCATTAAATGTTTTCCATCAAATTTACTCTACAGGGGGTGAATTTAGCTATACAATCCTTTAATGCAGTCTTGCTTGCTTTTTATTCTGAAGAACAGTGAAAATTCAGCTTTGATTGAGATGTTTTTCTCACTTGGATTAAAAAAAAATCTTCATGTTTTCAGGGTTTCCCTCAGTTTTGGACAGAATGAGGATGCTGAAGAGAGCCTCTGCACTCATCCTGAGAAGAGGAATCACAACTTATCAGAGCAGAATGTGCAAAAATGGTAAATGCAGCCTCTCATTATATATGACAATGTAACACATGCACAGTTCATAATAGACTGGTTGTAATAATGATGATATGACACCTCTTCTCTTAGACAGCCTCTTCAGAGTTCATCCATCTGTATCTCAGGCGCTGGCAGAAAACAAACCAGTGGTTGCACTTGAGAGTACTATTATCACACATGGCATGCCCTATCCACACAACCTGAGGTACCTGTTTTAAGTGCCAGTAAACTCCGATACCAGCAGCTACAACTTGCTTAAATCATTGATAATGAATGGTACTGATGTTTTAATGCAGCACAGCGAAGGAGGTGGAGGCCATTGTGAGAGCTGAAGGAGCCACTCCAGCCACGGTCGGAGTGATCGAGGGTAGAGTGCATGTAGGTCTGTCCTCAGAGGAGCTTGACCACCTCGCTCGCTGCAAGAGCTCGCTGAAGGTGTCCCGCCGTGATCTGCCCTACGTCATCAGCAAAGTGGGGCTGCAACACACTCATCTCACAATCATTTCTTTTTTATGCTTTTATTATTAATATTATTATTAGTGATGCAAACATTTACAAAAGGAAAAAAATCTCAGTCTAGAACACATGCCTGTTGACACGTGGCATCTTTCTTGATTTCCTGTCTGTCGTTTATGGTGTTTTTTTTGTTTGTTATCCTGTGTTGTTTTTCTCAGGGGCTCTCTGGAGGAACGACAGTATCAGCCACGATGATAGCAGCACATCGAGCTGGCATCCCCGTGTTTGTCACTGGGGGCATCGGAGGAGTCCACAGAGATGGGGAGAATAGTAAGCAGACTTAGAATATTTTATTCATATTCTCACTAAGAAACCATGAAGATAAACTCACTGATTGATCAGTGATGAGGGTGCAGATATGATAAAACGGAGAGAGAGGGACTTCACTCTGAGGAAGGCCTCCATGTGTAAAGACACCCAAACTGTTGGTATGTTAAAGCAGCTACAAGGAGTTTTTAACTGCTTATGAAGTTTAATACTGATGTCTCTATTTGCCCTACATAGCAAACAAGACCATCAGCAAGAAGATTGTCTATTTCTATATAGTTATTCTTGATTTTATTCTATTATTATTCCTCCAGGTCTGGACATCAGTGCAGATCTGACAGAGCTCGGCAGGACTCCCATTGCAGTCGTCTCTGCTGGTGTCAAGTCTATTCTGGACATTGGTCGCACCCTGGAGTTCCTTGTAAGAATATTGAAATGATGATGTAACATCACAACAACAACACAAATTAAAGAGACTAGGGAGGGACCGTAATGTGTTTCTGCTATTGTATTTTTTTTAGGAGACGCAGGGCGTCTGTGTGGCCACTTATGGAGCGTCAAAGAACTTCCCGGCCTTCTTCTCTCCACAAAGCGGATTCACTTCTCCGTACCAGGTCTGCAACCCTGAGGAGGCTGCAGAACTCATTGGTATATCAACATTTTATATCCCTGACTCTAAACACATTGAGGTCAAGATTCAATTGCTACTAACACTTATTTTTCAGTAATACCTGTTATGACTGTGGATCTGTCTTTCAGCAAGCACCCTGTCACTCTGTCTCCAAAGTGGCGTCCTGTTAGCGGTGCCCATCCCAGAGGAGCATGCAGAAGCCGGCCTGCTGATAGAGGAAGCCATACAGGCTGCAGTAACAGAGACAAGGTACAGAAGGTGTCTTTGGTTTGTAATCTGTTGGCCTAATGCTTTCTCAAATTATTTAGTTACTAGGCAAGGCAAGGCAAATTAACTCATATACTGTCGCACATTTCATACCAAAAGGTTCAGATTACTGCGGTAAATGCACCAGAAACAAATTATTCAAACAATCAAAAGCACATAATATGAAAATAATGAAGTCTTACTAGTTCAACAGGATCAGAGGAAGTTTTCTGTCTAAATCTCATCATGGTCATCTCAAAGTGAATCAAATGAACTGTTTTATCTTAGCTGATCACTCTTTTTTCCCTCTTTTTTATTTACTCAGTGCTAAAGGTGTAACAGGAAGAGATGTGACGCCGTTCATTCTTCAAAAGGTCAATGAGCTGACTGAAGGAAAGTCCCTTCAGGCCAGTATCCTTCTGAGAACATGATCATATCTAATTCTCTGAAAAGGAAAAAGAAAAAAGGGTATTCATAAGGAAGCTTTGACATAGTATAGACAGTGTTACAGTGCAGTTCATAACAACAACAATGTCCTTAACCTGTTGTGTTCTCAGACATTGCTCTCATTCATAACAATGCTAAAGTTGGCAGTCAGATATCCTGTGCACTGTCAAAACAAATAACTGAGAGAAAGTTAAGAGGAAAGACTTCCCATAATGGAAAACACTCAGACATTGTGAGTATAAACACTTATGATGAACTTTTTTAGTCAAATATTGGCACTACACACTACCCACAATGCTGTTCTTCTACAGGTTGTCATAGGAGGAATAAATGTTGATTTTATCGCAAAAGGAAGACAGAAAACACTTCATGTAAGTTTCATTTATCCACACTAGTATGTAGCATACTTCTGAGAAAACTTGTTGTTTCTCTCTCAGTTTGGACAGACCAACCCAGGAAGTGTGTGTCAGTCATTTGGTGGTGTAGGACGCAACATCGCTGGTGTGTTTTTTTTAATCTTTTCATGTGCATGAACGTATTAATCAGTGCTTTAAATCTAATTATCACACACTGACGTCTTTGGTGACTTCCTCCCAGACTCTCTGAGTCGATTAGGCTGTCAACCGCTGTTCATCTCAGCTACTGGAGCTGATTCACACAGCGAGGCTGTGTTAAACTATTGTAAACATATGGTATGTGAACATAAACACCTGTTTAATACACAAGAATAATTATAATCCATTTTAGAATAAAATATGTCAATGTTAACTTGACTGTTTGTCTTATATCTGTAAGAACACAAGTGGTGTTGCGAGGCTAGAAGAGCAGAGCACAGCGACGTACTGCGCTGTAATCACTGAGAGTGGAGAACTGAGTCTGGGTTTGGGAGACATGGACATTCATCAGCAGATCACAGAGCAGTATGTAAGTATCAGTGTCAGAGTTATTCATTTATTAGCAAGGCTAACCGAGGGTTTGTCTTCTAACACCATATTTAGAACCTTGTACACTATTTAAAGGTACAGACCTGAAATTATTCATCACATCAAACTCAAATCTTAATACAGTTATGGTTGGTATTTCTTCTGCTATGGCCAATAAATGTGCACTATGGTAATGCTAATTAATGCTAATTATATTCAAGATCGTTATTGTCACTCTGGTCATGCAAGTACAATCATGTGAAATATGTTCACTTGGTGGCGCCATTAAAGAAAAACAGTAAATTTAAAAATACATATAAATTAAGTACAGCAACAAAGTATAACAAGCCATAAAAAACCCATTAAAGAAAACAAAAAAATATATAAAATATAATATAATTACAAAATATAACGAGCAATTAAAAACATTTAAGAAAACAGTAAATATAAAAGCATATATTAAGCATAATAAAACACATGCGAATACACAATACAAGAAGCAATACATTTTAATTGATAATACATAAAAAATGTTTTCTGAAATATTACAGACAAGAAATGATTAATACAGAATTATTATTTGATAATGACAATAATTATTAGTTGCAGCCCTAGCTTATTTTTATTTTTATATTTGACCATTCCCTGTCTAAATGCACCTGTTGTTATGAAATATGCTATAAAAATAAATTTTTCTCACTTAATTATTATTGATTCATTCTATCTTTGATTATCTTTTTGTAGGTTTCACAGTTTGAGAAGCAGCTGTCAGCAGCCACTCTTGTGTGTCTCGATGGAAACATTCCCGTCCAAACCATCAACTATGTTTGCTCCATTGCCAATAAACACAACGTTAATGGTAAGCATGGGGAGCTGCTCACTGTGAATGATTGTGATAAGAAGCTTTCGGTCATTTTAATACAATACAAACAATGTGTGTCACAGTTTGGTTTGAGCCAACGGATTCAGATAAAGCTTGTAAGCCTTTCCTGTCAGACGCCTGGAAGTCTCTGTCCTATTCATCCCCAAACCTGGCAGAGTTGCGCACCATGAACAAAACACTGGGTCTCCAAACACCTGAAGGTAAAAAAGTCTGCTCCTTAATCTGCATTTGGTGCTTCAACTTCTTCTCTTACTCCTACATACAGTCGTCACAGTTAGGGTTCTTGTGAAAAATGCAAATAGTGATTGAGGATGTGGTTTTGTGGGGCGGCAGTGCTGCCGAGCTCTCTGGAGGAGATGCTGAGTGTTGCTGTGGCTCTCTCACGCCCCCTGCTGGAGCATCTCCACTGTCTGGTAGTGACTCTGGGGGCTGGTGGAGTGCTGGTGTGCGGAGAGCATGATGCAGGCTCAGTCAACCTGCAGCCAAGAAAACAGAAGACGGTGAGGGCAACTTACATTTGAACTGATAATGATAATGATGATTGATGAGTGAAAGTGAAGATGTTTGCTGCACCTGTGTTTGCAGAAGAGGCAGCTTTGTGCTGTCCACTACCCAGCACTGACCGTGACAGCAGAGGAGACAATGAATGTGTCTGGAGCAGGAGATAGGTGCTAAAATTTACGTGACCTACTTTCTCCACCCTATTATTTTAATTGCAAGCTGCTTCATTTTCACCCACTTTTCCTTTCCCCATGACCTCTTTCTCTCCCTGTTGCTGTCACACTTTGTCTTACTGCCAAAATCATTGAAACTCAACAAAATCAAAACAAACGACACTCATTGCTGCTCTGTCTGCAGTCTCGCAGGTGCATTAATAGCTGGGATTTTCCAGCGGCGAGACACAGACAGCTGTGTCCGGATGGGGCTCCTGGCTGCACGGCTGTCGTTGGCATCACCACACCCCATCGCCCCCACGCTCACCTCAGACTCTGTGGATCCCAACAGAGTCCAGACTCAGGACTGGCTCACACCCAGGTTCATGTGGATAGATTAACAAATATTTTCAATTCTTTTTTGACGAATTACTGAAGAAATGTGCGAAGATTGGATGTAATATTCATTGGTGTGTTTATTTTATTCCACTTACTTAATTCCAGCCTTAATATTTGTGATTGGATTCTTATGACGGAGTGTTAGGGCCATCATAATTTGTTGGAAATCTGATTTAGCAATAAAGAAATAAAAAACTTATTTTCCAAGTTTTTTTCATACATTTGTTTTTCCCTCTAATTTTGACATGTTAATCTTCTCTTGCAAAGCAACCACTTTAATGTCCGAATATATCCAAGTTTCTTTCTCATAATTTTACAACTTTGGTCATAAAAGAGTTTTCTCAAAATATAACTCCTCCCCACCTTTTTCTTTTCTTTTCTTTCTTTTTTTTTTTTTTTTACCTACAGTGGCCTTTTTACACCATTATAGGATTCTTCAAACCAACATGCAAAATAGTGACTAAATAAATGAATGTAAGAAGATGGCACGGTTTTGAATCTAAATAGAATGTAATCCTGGCAATATAAAGGTGAAATGATAAAGCAAATAAAATAAACAATGTTAAGTAAACACACTTCAAATATGTACTAAAGTATGATACATTTTGGTATCTTTTTTTTTAATGCACCATTCTAGATGTTCCACCAAAAGAGAATATTATTGTGATTTGTGTTATTTTAATATGCCCTTGTTATTCCATTTAAAAAGAAAATGTGTTTGAAGAATAGAGACTATGACAACAAAGCCGGATGATAATAAAAGCAGATATTTTCACAGGAATCTTATCAATATCATAGTTACAAACAAGAAAAAAGGTTTTAGACAATTTAGATAACATATAGGGAGATACAATATTCCAAATGGAGGTAGAGATTCTGAATACTTTGTTTTAAATGTATTCTTCAATGTATGAAAATCACAAAAATGAAGCCAACCACTTTTTCCTTCTCTCATTATCTCTCATTCATCTCATTGTCTTTTTTGATATGTGCATATACATAAAGTCATCCTTATGTATTCCTACTTGTGCATAAAATTGATTTTGTTTCTTGTATGTGTATTAATGTTTTCCTTTTTATTGTTTAAATACACTGAGAATGCTTTGGGTGTGGCTGTTTTTTTCTGCCTATTCAGATAAACAAAAAGCCAATAATCATCTTGTGAAAAAAAGTAAAAGTAAGTACCGTTAAGTACTGTTTTCTTCAGGTGAAGAGTCCTATATTTGCATTTTCATTTATTTCTCTTTTGGGGGGAGTTTTGTCAATCTTTTTTGGTAGTTTGCTACTGGTCTAGCTCAAAGTCGCTGATCCACTTCATTTCCCACAAAGCACCTGGGCCTCCTGCGCAGACTCAGTCGCACTGAACACTTGCCCCCACTCCCTCCTCCCTACTTTAATGCTAGCTAAGATGGTGGTGTGAACGTAAATTGTCTCCACAATACCAAGAAAAGAAAGGGGCAAAACATCTTTATAGCCTTTTAATTACAACAGAACAACACAGCTACGGTTATCTAAAGTGGCCGGTTATATAAATCTTGACATTTCAGATACATTGGCTTCAGTCCCCGCCCAGTTTGGTGTGACTCCCTCGGAGCTAAATACGGACAGGGTGAGTAACGTTAGCCGAGCGGCTAGCTGGGCTAGCCAGCTCCTATTCTCCCTCATTAAATAAAGAGCAACTGTGTCTGTCACGACTTTACACACTGCCACTAGAGTATTGTCGGTCTCATTAGATCACTGTCTATGTAATCTAAATACCGTGGAAGCAATGTCAGTTGTTTATAGTGGCAACAACTTGCTCCCAGCTCTCGTTAGCTTGTGTAGGCCGCGTCGTAAGCTCGGCTCTGTACATGTTGATGTTAAGGTAGCATGTAGCTACGCCGATGCTAGCGGTTAGCATGAAGCAAGCTGTCAGGTAATATGTAGGAGAAGGCGTACCGTTATGGCATACGTGTTTTCAAAACGGTTTAAAGCGTTTATGTCAATATCAAGTTCGTATTAATGTCTTTATGCTCCTAGGTACTTGCTATTAGATAGACCGGCTTCTATTGGCTGCTAATGTTAGCTTAGCCTAGCGTCAGTCAAATAACATCTGTCATAATGTAGAAGACAGAGCAGCTAAAGTTACCAACTACCTATTCTGGCTTCATACTCTAACAATCAACTCATATCTGCGAGCGGAGCAGGAACAGCTGTGACTCTCCTGTACGTGTTAATTTAGCAGTAAAATGCTGCCTAGTGTTTGAAATGTTGGCATATTTCTTTTATCGTTAAATTCAATTTAACGCTGTGCGTTTTTTACAAATCTGGGTTTGTCATGAGTTCGCCTGCTGGCAGCAGTGTTGTCGTGTAGAAACCAGACTGGTTTTAAATGCTAATCGCAGAAGGTTTCATTTGTAAATAAACGCAGTTTGTTGCAATCCCTCTAACGTCAATCATGACGATGCTTCTACTACTGTCAAGCCTTGAAAGACACCACAACATCCGCATTATCGCTTTAACATGATGACAGCTGTTTCTGACTTATTATATATCCTGTACACTCAGTTGTATTTTATGAGACACATCCAACTCAAACTAATGCAGTCCAAGCCAGAGTCCTGGTATGACTCAAACCTTTATGTGTCAGTTTTTGTTGACTCTGTTTCAAAGAGGCGTGGATTCATCTTTATGGTCATTTTTTTGGTGACTGTAGTTTGAGACTCGTCACAGTTTCCCAGAACCCAAGGTGACTTCCTCATATTTCTTGTTTAGTTTAATTAACAGTCAATTAATATTCAGTTGACTATTAAAGATGACTTTGAAAACCACCAAGTATTCACAGTTAAGAATGCAGCAAGCAGTGACTTTGTGACACTTTTTCTGTCCGTCGCTTAATTGTTTCAACTCTCAAATGTACTGGGAGCAGTATAAATGTGGTAGATGAAATAGTAGGAACATCTCTGCTTACAGGACGATGCTGTACAACAGCACCACAAACTACAGTCACTGAAAGCACCACACAGTTGAGTCAGCTCCTCCCTGAAAAGTTAAATAAAAAAGTGAACATTATCTCCATCATTAAAGTGAGATTTATTGCTTAGACTGCAGTAGTTTAGTTAGGTGGGCCTTATAAACTGGCGACTATATGTAATGTTTCCTTTGCTGCTGTAAAGGTATTTGTGAATATATTTTTTGGCTTGCTGTGTGATTTTTGTGACCTTGGTCGTCTTAAAGTCTGTTTCAAATCACATACCGCTATTAAGAATGTGTGGGCACAACAAGTTATTATTTACATTCATGTCCTGATGGAGCTTTTAAACTTAGCTTTTTCATGTTTTTCTTTTCTTAGCCCAGTGCTCTGTGACCAGTGTCAACACTCATCCTTGCCGCACCATAGGATGTCCCACAGCCCTGAAATGAAGGATGACCCCATGGAGTGCCCTCTGTGCATGGAGCCACTGGAGATTGATGACGTCAACTTCTTCCCCTGCACCTGCGGCTATCAGATCTGCCGCTTCTGCTGGCATCGCATCCGCACAGACGAAAATGGCCTCTGCCCCGCCTGCAGAAAGGTGAGGAGATGGACATGATAGCAGAGAAACTCATCACAACTGAAGGGCGATTTTGTCTGCTGTGACAAACTGAGGGGATGCTGATGTTGTGTGTACAAATATTAATATAGGGAGGAGATAAACTTTTGATCCCACCTTCTGAATTAGCTTGTTAGTTAGAGCATCAGCTCATCATCATTTACAGGTTATAGCCTTAGCGGTTAACTACCATATTGACAACTAAAATATCCTTTCCAAAGCTACGTAATTTGAACTATGGACGGTTTTTGTCGAGCCATGAAAATCATCAGCATAGTTTTTCATGTGTGTGTTTTTGTGTAGCCGTACCCAGAGGACCCTGCTGTGTACAAGCCTCTGTCACAGGAGGAGATCCAGAGGATAAAGAACGAAAAGAAGCAAAAACAGAACGAGAAGAAGCAGAAGGTGACAGAAAACCGAAAACATCTGGCCAGCGTCAGAGTGGTCCAGAGAAACCTGGTGTTTGTAGTCGGGCTCTCACAGCGACTCGCTGACCCGGAGGTGAGTACATGATCTCTATCAGAATACTTGATTAGGTTCCTTGATGTAGATGAGGCTGGGACAGACTCAAAGCACTAGCTCCTAGATTTATTTTGGACTCTTCTGACTGATTAAAATAAAAATCTTTAGGACCCTACCAACCCAGAGTTTCCAGCTGTTAGATGTGTAAAAGCGGCAAGTCTCTACAAGTCTTAAGTGTAACGAAAGGAAATGTTTTTATATAACTTTTCTTTTTTGAACAGAAAAATAAAATCATACACCTTCTGTCTTTCACCAAGCCATGACTAACGGTAATTCCCTTGATAACTCATCGTAAAAAAAGTTCATTCAAACTCAACAGAATAAAATTACACTGACCAAACAGGCTTAGTTACTCTTTCCAAACAAGCTCAGGTTTGGTCAAAGTAAATCCTAAATTAACGAGTTAGGTTTGAGAATACACTGGCTCTACTGTTGTTTTTCACCACTGTCTCTATCTCTGCTGTTGCTGACCTCTTTATGAGTCACTGCTCAGCAGGCAGCTCGTTCTTCCAAGGCAGACTATTAAATTAGCAAAATGAAAGACAGAAATTGACGCCCCCCCCCCCAAAAAAAAAAAAAAAAAACACCAGCCATGTACTTAGCCAATCGCTGATTGCTGATACCCAAACCAACTGCAGCACTCAAATGTCATCTGAGACGTTTCAGGACAGCCCTAAAAACCTCCCTCTGAAGTTGAAAATTGTGTGTAAGCGTTTACATTGCACCCAAAACTTTGATGTTTTGCATTGTTCCCACAGGTCCTAAAACGACCAGAGTATTTTGGGAGGTTTGGGAAAATCCATAAAGTGGTCATCAACAATAGCACATCCTACGCAGGTTCACAGGTAAGATGTTCGATCTAATCGACAGCATGTACTGATACATTTAATAAACATCAGAACTTCATTTTTATAATAGAAGAATCATTTGTCTTTTACCAAGCAAGAGTGTGAAACCTTGTGCTGTTTACAAATACTTTATATAATTTGTATAATGATTTGTTTGTGTCATTTTCTCAGCTGTCACTGTTCCAAGCAAATCATCAGTAAAGAGAAAATTGTTCATTGCTGCCCTTGAACAACACTGTAAACAGAATGAACCGCAGCTGTAGAAGTGTTTGACTTGTATATTGACTTTACTTTTCTGTTGATGTTTTTTTCAGGGGCCGAGTGCCAGCGCTTATGTCACTTACATCCGCTCTGAAGACGCTTTAAGAGCAATACAATGTGTGAACAATGTGGTGGTTGATGGCAGAACACTCAAGGTGAGAAGTTAACAGCTGTTGATCTTGTATGTTTTATGATTAGAAGTTTTATTTGCATAAAAGTCATGTGATAGCTTTATTCCCTGGCAGACTGTAAAACATAAACATCCTTTTTGACCAACAACGTGCAGTGTAAAATAAACGGATTTAACTAAAAGTGCTTGAAAGAATTGTCCTTAACCATCATTTTCTCAGTGCTTCTTTTTCTGTCCCTCTGTTACAGGCTTCTTTAGGCACAACAAAGTACTGCAGTTACTTTCTCAAAAGTATGCAGTGTCCCAAACCTGATTGTATGTATCTACATGAGCTGGGAGATGAAGCAGCTAGCTTTACTAAAGAGGAGATGCAGGTAAAATGGATTTTTTTTTTTTTTCTGAAAGGTGAATTTATGGTTTAATATTTAACTTTTTCTTATGGAAATGTCAAGAAATTACTATATGTTACATATTTTTGCTAAGATGTGTCCTTGCATTATCCCAAATATGTCTAATGATTTTTTTAAACCTAAAGACATCCGTATTTTCAGGTCTGTTTAATTTGGTCGCCTGTCAATGGCGTCATAACCCCCGGCACGTCTCAGCATTGTGGTTGTCTACCAGAAGCTGTTATTTGAGTCAAATTTAAAGATGCACTTGTTAAAAAGTTTTTTAACCATTTAATTTGAACTGAATGAAGGATTTCTGCATTGGAGAAACAGTGATTTTTAACGTGAAACAGATTTATTGAGTGGTTCTGCCATTCTGATTGGCGTGTTCGTTGTTGTGGCAGGAGGAGATCTTTGCGAATAATTGGCACCTGGTAAAATCCTCCTGAACAATAAACACAGAAGGAATCCTCACCTGGGGGGTGTTCCATCAAGGCAGATTAAGGAAAAGCTTGGCTTATTTTGATAAGTTTCGCTAACTTAAGTGAGAGATGCGTTCCATTAAAGTGGTTGATGTGACTCCCCGCTCAGTAACCATGGTAACAAACCGCTGAACTAGCCTGCTCAGTGGCAAACTAACTGACGAGCTTACTTAAACTGCGTGTCAAATAATTCCCAATGGGCGGACACAAAAATCCCAAAAGTCAGTTTCGTCACGTTTCTTTTTGCACGCATGTCACTTTTGTCATGTCCATGCGGAAAGTTTAGACTTAGTTTTTTCTGTGTACAGTCTGGGTAAGACCCTTTTTTCTTATCACAATGTGAATAAAATAAGTGTGGAAAAAATGACACACCCATTTCACTTACATCATTCTGTAGTTCTTTTATCTCCAACTCAATTTATTACATTTTTAGCTTTTTGTACTCCAAATCGAGTTTTTGGTTTTCAGTTCCCATAAGCATATGACACTTGCAGATCAAGCCAACATGCTGTGAAAGAAAACGTGTCAGAGTAGGCTTGGCTGATTATGTAGTTGCCAATTATTATTTATTTCTCAGTTTCATTATTGCGTGTAGGTGTATGGTTATACACAATCTTTAGAATGAAGATACAGCCCAAACATTATTACGTTTTCACTTGCGGCCAAGTCCTATTTAGCGGTTCAGATTGCTCCTGCCAAGATGTAACAAAATAATTAATATAGGTCAGGGTTCCCTCACCCAGTTAGGCCACTTAACTGTAAATTCATTGTAGTTGTGAGTTCTCCCAAGTTAGCCTATAGCATAATTGTGAACATAAATCTGTTATTAGCCAGCCTACTGATAATATAACCAGTCTTATTGTATCTATTGATCTAAATGCTGATTTATTAACAACTACAAATGACACAATAAGTAGGATTACTCATTAATTTAATCAGTCCGTATTTTTTTTTGCCATGCCATTTCCCTGGCTCTGTTAATAGCAGCAGTATTGTCTGTTATTTTGACCGTCACTTTATATTCTTCATGAAGCTCCTTTAGCGATGCTTTTCATCTCTTATTGCGGCTGTTCCACGATCGATTAATATGGACTGCTTATATACTCGCGCTCAGTGCCGGCTTGTCTGGCCTGGGTTGAGTTAGCGTTGACTAGACTCAGCTGAGCTGCGATAGTGGAAAGGCTTTAGCCTCAAGTGAAAGTTGGCGTTAATTTTAACCGGGCTTTTTCAATTAAGCTGCGTTGATGGAACACCCCCTAGGAGACGCTGCCTTCAGGTGTCAGCGTTTTTAGCACCTAACTCTGTCTTTGGCTATTGTTTAGATTGAGTGACACCATTGCAGCAGGAAGTGACATGTTGTGCATTTAAATCCTTGCTCTTTAACTTGTGTTGATTGTGGCTTGTGCTTTTTTTGTGAACAAAAGGATGTATTTCGACTCATGTTGTGTCTGTTTGTTTTTAGGCGGGGAAACATCAAGAGTATGAGCAGAAACTCCTCCAAGACCTCTATAAAATTAACCCTAGCTTTCTACAACCTCCTGCATGTGGAACAGAGAAGTCAAAGAGTAAATCCAACTCCACACAGAGGTTTGTTTTTTAATTCTCTTCTATGTTGTTCTTATTACTTTAACTCGTGCTATGCTTGATTTGTATTAATTTATATTTCTGCTGTTTTTCTAACAGATCCAACAGTAGCAACGGTAAAGATGGATGGCCGACGCTGTCAGGACACAACAAACTTGCCAACGGGCTTTCAGAGGACCGCAAGTCTCCTCCGCTGCTAGACTATCTAGACCAAGAAGTTATTACTTCAGATGGATTAGAAACAGACTTGGGTCCTGGTCAGCGTACTGCCATGTCCCCCTTCTCCTCTAACTGTGACAGTAACAGGTAATATAGACTTCCTTGACAATAGCTCCAACCTTAACCCCAAGCAGTTTCACTGAAATATTTCATTTCACCACTGCTATGGAAAAACAGCAAAATCATGGCTAGAAGAAGAAAGAATTGTATTATTTTTTCCAAACTCTGGTTAGTTCATTTTTTTGATGTTTGCTGTTTTTCCATAGCGGTGATGTCAGCTGGGATAGGACCCTAGTGCGGATAAGTGGTTAACGATGATATATGTGGATATGTGATGGATATATATATACATCACATATCCATATATATGTATATAATGATAAAAGTAATGATGACATTATTTGTATAGCAAATATCTAAATTGGCCATCTCTCCTTATGGAAGCATTCATCACATGTTTTATTCAAGGACATTCAATTCAAGGAAATTCAATAAGCTGATGACAATTTCTATTTTGACATTTTCTGGCTGTGATAAATTTTGTTTTTGTTCCCTTTTTGTTTTTGTTCCCTTTCAAACCCGTTGTTGGATTCAGAGGTTCAAAGAAATCTGTTTCTATAAGCATTTTAAACTATGTCTGAATTCTATCTTCAGTCCGAGTGATAAACCTCCAGAGTCGATCGGTATGGTTAATGGAGAAACTTTACAACAGGTAAAAAGACCTTAATGTTTTATTTACATATACATGAAGGTGAAACAGGTCTAAGAAGGACAATCTTTCAAGTGTTTATCTCTCTCTTTCCAGATACCCACCAGTGACTCCCCCTCTCCTCCCCCGGGTTTAACCAAGCCCAGTCTGGTGGTGCCCATCAGCGTGTCAGACCTCACAGCCCGCTCGCCCTTCGAGGGAGCGGCAGCAGAGTCCCAGTCGCTCTTTTCAGACAACAGTAACTTCAGACATCCTAACCCTCTCCCTGCCGGCCTGCCCCCCTTCCCCAGCTCTCCCCGTGGCAACTCTGACTGGCCCATGACCCCTGAACCACAGAGCCTCTTCACGTCAGGTACAATGGAGATTTAATTAGAAAAATACTGCATGTCTTTAGCGCTCCATTGGTTGTGCTTTTTTTTTCATTTTTTAAATAGTGTGTTGACCTTTAACCCACAGTGTTTTCATTATACTGACTGAAATAGTGGTGTCATGTTAATTTAAGAGTTTTCCATTTCCCTGCTAGTAAAAATTAGCCCTCTATAGATAACATTAGCTTCATGGTCTTTCTTTATGGCAAATGAGCTTTAAGTCAGCAGTCATTACTTGAATGGGGGATCTGTGGCATCCCTGTGGTGTTGACATATATATGTGATTTGTATGTGAGCTTTAGATTTAATAAGATCCTTCTGGATGATGACATTTAACTTAGAAAAAAACATAATACCAGAGAGACAGTTTAAGTGTTCATTTAAATCAATAATATGATAGTACGATTACAAATGCTGATACAAACCAACGATGAGATCATCAAAAACAATGATTAAATCAAGATTATAAGGAGATTATTTATCATCACAACAATGGAAAGATAAAACCATGAGAAACAAAGGCCCTTTGTCCCAGTGTTTGTACAAGTTTGGAAATTGCTTACATTTTTACCCTTGTTTTTTTATTTGAATTTACCCCTTGACAATGCTGTTCATCTATACAATAATTTATGTAGATCAAAAATAGTTTAATATGTAAGATGAAACAATTCCATTGCTGTGGGTTTTTTTGTTTCTTGGTGGCTCACTCCAGACAAGCTAAGCAAGCTAATAGCTAGATAAGTCCTCTGTTTATCCCTTATTTAGATTGTATATTAAATAATCATGATTAAGAATAAACAAAGTTAATATTAGTAGCTGGTAAGATAAAGACAGTATCAATATAGACTGATTGCTGTTGGTATAAATTCATCCTGGAAACTTTATTTTTTGCATTTATAGTAATAGTTTAGATGTGATGGTAAGGGCTTTTAATATTTTTGGTTAAAGTACCTTGAAAGTGCCTGAATTTGACTCCTAAAAACTAATGAACCAGTCAAAGAAATCCTCCCGAGTAACTCCAGTAACGTGTTTCTCTTCGTTCCTCACAGACACAATACCAGTGTCCTCCTCCACAGACTGGCAGGCGGCGTTTGGCTTTGGCTCGTCCAGCAAACAGCAGGACGACGATCTGGGCTTCGACCCCTTCGACGTCACCCGCAAAGCCTTGGCTGACCTGATAGAGAAGGAGCTGTCAGTGCAGGATCAGAGCCCCTTGTCTCCAGGCCTCCACTCCCATGGTGGGATAAATCACGGCCTGCCTCCCCTCAACCCTAACCCCGGCGCCTCTCACCACTTCCCCAGCGGCCTGCCACGCCTCCCCCAGCTCCACCACAGAGCCATCTACAGCTCCTTCAGTTTCCCCGGCAGTCAGAACAGCCAGGCCAGTCAACAGCAGCAGCAGCAGCCAGCCGCCAGACACCCCTGGATGGGCGTCCCGACACGAAATAACCTCACACACTTGAACCACTCAGCCAGTGCTGCCTCACACAGTAATTTCCTGGACCTGAATCTGCCCCCTCAGCACAACACAGGGCTGGGAGGGATCCCTATCTCAGGTACCAGACACCTTGGTCCCTGCGGCACCTTTCTGTTCATGTTAAGACACAGTGTTGCTTAATGTTGTTATTTAATATCACATGTACTGCCACGTAGCCACTTGTTTGATTAGCGTTTATTGACAGAGGGAATGCTGGTACATGCAGTTCTGCAGCTGACCACTAGTGTGTGATCAAAGCACCTGACGCACCTGTTTTGTCCTCTTTTGCAGAAAACAGTGGCTCTATAGACGGCTTAAATGTGAAAGAGTGGCAGGACGGCCTCAGAGCTCTCCTGCCCAACATCAATATCAACTTCGGGGGCCTCCCAAACTCCTCCTCCTCTTCATCCTCCTCATCCTCCAACAGTGTTAACCACATCGGTGGGCCGGTGGGGCCGACAGGGATCTCACACAGCCTGAGCTGGGATGGCACAGCCAGTTGGATGGACCCTGCTATCATCACAGGTAGAAACTGATACATAATGAATTAAGCAGCTAGTAAGATGTTCAACAGAAAATTTAATTAACAATTATTTTGATATGATTTATTGTTTAAGTCATTTATTAAGCAAAACTGCAGCTATTTTCTTTTATAAATTAATCTACAGCTTATTTTCTTGATTAATGGCCTGGTTTATTAAAAAAAAAAAAAAAAAGCAAGAAAATGGTGAAAAATGGGCATTCAGTGTACTGAAATAGAAAGAAAACATTGGAGAAGCTGCAGCCATCAAATGTGAAGAATGACCAGAAATAGTTGTTAGTTAATTGGCTTATTCTGTCAGCTCTAAAGTAAAATTTTGTGTTTTGAACTCTAGAAAATTGTAAATATTTTTCTCAATATTCTCACCCTTTTCATTGACTTTTATAAAACCAGAACCAGTGAATGGTTCCAGATTACATTTCTCTTGCTTGACTATGAAACTTATCAAGTGCAATAGTCTAGAGTATTTATCTGTTATGACCATCACAATTCCTCTAAATGAATCGACACAAAGTAACTTACAGTAGCAGAAGGCCACATTGAGTCAACAAAACTGAACTTAAAATATCTTCACATTATGTGTATTTAATCATAAAAGCGGGGTAGAAAATAAAAAATAACATAGGACAATTTTTGCTGGTTTTTGTCTGTGATTGAAATAAATAAATACACAATCACACATTTTCTTTGCACACTTGATTGTATTTAATGGGGAAAACACCTTTAATTTAGGGCAATTTTTCCCTTTGACCCTGATTATTTTTGACACTGTTTCTCAGGTATCCCAGCCACAGCAGGCAACAGTTTAGACTGTCTCCAGGACGAAAACCCTCCACACTGGCTCAAGTCCCTGCAGGCGCTCACAGAGATGGACGGCCCGGCCAGCGCAGCGTTGCCCACTCCTCCCCAGCCCCTCCACAGCGGCCTCCTCGACGGCCACCTCCCCCTCCACCACAGAACCGCCGGCGGCTGGGCTCCCTACATGCCCCCTCCCACAGCCAACCCCGCCAGCCAGTTCCACTCCCCTCCCCCCGGGTTCCAGACCGCCTTCAGACCCCCGGGACAGCCCGCCACAGAGCTGCTACAGAGTGCCGCTGTGGACCGCCACTGAACACAGACTACAGCAGACACCCATCCATTCCCCCCACTACCACTTTATACCCACTCATCCTGTACCCCGCTCCCCCCTCCCCTCAATGCAATACACACCAATCTGCAGAGTATGAAAAATTATTAACAAAGTAACAAACATGCTTTCTTCTTTTTCTCTTCCTCCTTCCTTTTTGTCTACTCCGACGGCCTATTTGTTTTTGTTTGTGGCACACAAGTTATCGGTACCCTTTATCTGCTACCATCACCACTCCTTAGACCTAGTTCTGGGCATAACATGGGATTCATTGTGTAGCTCACTTTTAATGGGGAGAGCACAAGAAACAGTATAGCATTGAGCGCCCAGTGGTGACACGAGTTAACTCCACAAACCGACGAAGAAACAAATTAGCTGAGGGGAGATCTTTTTTAAAAAGTAACTAATGATTAAGCATGAACAACATTTGTGTTTTTGAAAGTTGAAGTCACGATTAGTTTTCGAGGAATGAAGCAAGCTGTGAATCTGCTCTTTGAAGCTTTGCCCCAAAGACCCTCATCCTCCCCACTTTAACAGGAGACTGTGAAGCGGTTAACCCTTAGAGCTAAGTTGTGAATACGGCGAGGTGAGAGAGAGAGGGGTTGGCACTTAGCTTTTCTTTCTTTTTTTGAGAGTGGTTTTTAAAAAAGAAAAATGTTTAAAAAAGAAGCTGAGATTTGGTTATTAGAGAGTGAATGCAGATGACACAGGGGAGTTGAGGGCACAGGCTATGCATGGGCTCCCTGTTAGGTAGGGACACAGATGGCCTGCTTGAGAGGCCCACATTCCCTTTAGTGGAGGGCTCCCACTGGCCCCGTCCTGCTGGAGGGAAAATTTTGCTAAACCTCTGTATCAGAGGGTAGAGCACTGCCTAACCGCGGGGCGCCAGGGCTTTGGGAGACCGTGGCACACATCCTGAGCACTAGGGTTAGACTCTTACTCACAGTGCCACTGTGTGGTACCTACAGTAGCTAGCCCTAACATGGACAGCCACCAAGTAGATAGGACAATGACTGGATGGATGAGGATATGTCTAAAATACTAAAGAGGGTAGCAACAGGGTTAGCAGGTCCCTTTGTTCGACCCGCGAGGGCTTAAATGAGGCCTTAACATGGACAGATGAGAGAAAGGAGCTCGAGTGATTGGAGGGGGAGTCTAGCGTCAATGATTGCTGAAAAATATGCAATATTGTATGTGACTTCAGCAACTGTATGTGAGTGTGTGTGTCCCAAAAAGGAACGTGCTGCAAGACAATACCAAGTACTGTAGTAGTGATTTAAGGAGCTCTCAGCCTTTTTAGGATTTGAAATTGACCTCTCCGACCACCGCCTTTTTTTTTCATTTTGAAGTCTTAATTATGATCCATGTTTGCTCTGTCTCTCTTTCTCTCTCTCTTACCCCCGACTCCCCACCCCCACCACACCCACACGCCCTCCTGCTGTTCCCTATTTAACAGTATTTCACAAAGATGAACAAACTCATCCAGGAGAAACCAACACAGTCATACAGTGGGTTTTAACATGATGTTGCGCGCAAAAAAAGAAAAAGAAATGAGGCGCTTAAAAGGAAGTGAACTGTCCTCTGCAGGTCTGGAAAAATGAACCTTAAATAAAACTGAAAACTCAGAGCTGGTGTTTGTCTGCTGTTGTGTTCTCAGCACCCCTGATTCAAACATGTGTACTTATAAATATTTAATCTTTAAAGAACTCACCACCATACTGTGAACTACTCCTTCAGGAAGGTCACCATAAATCACTCATGCTTGCTGCTCCAAAGTCTTCCACTAGAGGGCGGATCACTTTCTGTCAGTGATGAAGCTCTGCAGTCAAACTTCAGTCGAGCACACACACAAGGTTACACAGAGTGACTCTGATACTACAGTTTTTCACAAACGGCATGTTTTTTTTCCTCACAAAACAATTTCAACATATATTTATTAGGCACATTGACTGATTAAATGCAACTATAATGCTGATAAGAATGAGGTGTTATCACATTCTTCATATGTTTGTCTTCTCAGTGGGAGCAGAGCACGTGTGCATATCGCAGCCCTTCAGTTTGCAGCTCTGCGCTCTCCCCGGCCAATGCAGCAGTAGATACCTGCAGCAGAGACTGCTTTTTTTGTCCTGTAGGTCTTCAGAGAGACACAGGGAGGAGCACAGTCGATACTCGCACAGAAACTTCATTATTATCTCTACTGTTGGGTATCTGAATCAGGTGACTCTATACACACATGATTTCAGATATCATTGTTGGGGTCTCTGCAGTGCCCAAGGAGTCAGTCCAAAGTTATTCCTGGCTATAGCTGCAATTTTAGATTTTTATTATCGATTAATCTGCACCTTATAGTTTCAATGAGGCTTATTTTAGTCGAGTCCGACACTGTGCCAGGAGGAATTGAGACAACTGCATTCTCATAATTTTCCGGCTGAGAGGATGTAAACAAGAAGCATGTTGTCCTGGGCTAACCCCTCTGGTTCCAGCCCCCCTTATGTTAGCCCCTCTGGTTTTACCCTGCAGTTTCAGGCCCCTCTGGCTTTAACCCTGTGTTGTTTCAGGTCCCTCTAGTTTCAGGCTATCTGGTTACAGACCCATGTGTTTTAAAGCCTCTAGTTTCAGGCTCCTCTAGTTTTAACCCCTCTGGTTTTAGGTACTCTACTTTCAGGCTCCTTGTTTTTTAACCCCCCTTGTTTCAGGCCCTCCAGTTTCAGGTCCTGTGAGTTAAAGCCTGTCTACTTTTAACCCCTCTAGTTTCAACCTGTCTATTTTCAGCCTCTCTGATTTCAGTCTGGTCTCTAGTTTTGACTCATCTGACTTCAGGCCCCTTTAGTTTTAACCCCTTTAGATTCAGGCTCTCTGGTTTTAGCCCATCTGGTTTCAGCTGCCCTCTAGTTTTAACCCCTCTAATTTTAACCCCTCTAATTTCAGGCTCTCTTGTTTCAGCCCCTCTGGTTTGAAGCTCGAGGTGCTGAGGAGGCTCTATGAGAGGAAGGTGAGTGTGTGTGAATAATGCAGGCAGGCAGCAGATTCAGGAGCTGTGACAATGAGTCAGCAGCAACACCGATAGGGGGGAAAGCTCTGCTGAGAGTGTTCCCGGACCAACACACACTCATGCAGACACTGCACTGAAACATAATGGAGGTATCTTTGAGATGATGCATACCTGACAAGAATAGCATCTGTTTATTTTCCACAGCTACAGAAAATAACTCCAGTGATTGGTGGGCCTTTTTTCTGCTCTAATGCAAAAAAATCAGAACAGAATTTGCAAGCATGCAAAGCATGCCAGACTTAATTATTAAGTGCACTGTGACATACAGTGTTGCCTTAAAACGAATGATTAGTTTATTGACTTGCTTGCTTTGCTGAAACTGCATATTCATGCTCATTATCATAAGGGGAAGGGGAGGACTGGTGAGTGAGGATGAATGATGAAGCAAAAGAGGTTAGAGGTAATTCATGGAGACGAATCACCTTTTAGTTGCATATTGCAAAAACCAGGGTCAAACAGTAGCAGTAAATTGTTTTGTTCATAAAAGCACCAGAATTGGGATTTGTGCAGCATTGGGACTTAGAATTACTGCCTTAATGCCTAACAGAAGTATGCTGAGTATTTGCAAATAAATGTCTACAAACAGCATTTCACTATGGCCAGGTGTTTCATCTGGACAAGCAGAAAAAGCCCTGATTTTTCACTCCGCCCTCTACAGGGGGTTCAGTCTGTTAAACTGCTGAAATCTCGCTTTCCTTGAGGACTGCAGCTACGAGGGCATGTGGAGAGGGCACAGTAGCTGCAGTGGCTGCCGGTAAGAGTGAGCTGCCTGCGCTCCGAGGCATTGATGGATTATAAGACAATACACAATAGCATGTCCTTTAGTCTTTTTTGTCTCTTTCAATGACCTCAACTCTCAGGTGCTGCAGTTGTACCTGGACTTAAGTATTTAGTTCACACTGGAGATGAAGAGATGCTGCCATAAGCTTCGTGCAACAACATATACACAACACTGCAGCATACTATATTTACTTAAGGGAGTGTATGAAAATTATTGGCTCTGGGAGGGGGGTGAAAAAAGCAAGCCTTGTTAATATTTTTTTTCGTCCCTCCCCTTCACTTAAAAACAACTGCAATATAGCAGCATCAATACCTCCATCAATTACTTTGACAGGACCTGACCTTGTGTGCTTCTAAACCCTGCTTTATATTTATTTGTTTGTTTAACCCTCGGGAGTCTTTGATCATGCCAGCATAATCAAATCACATGACTTCTTCATAACATCATGATGTAAAACTCTATGAAAGGAAACATAATTTTCTAAATCTGTTTTTTTCATTCAATGTTAATCCAGTAAGTCAAAGTGATAACAAAATGAATATTAGAATAACTATTAGGTCATATAGATGAGGTTGTGCTGAAGAAATGATGCCAACATGGAATGGTTACCATTTTTAAAGTGGTATTTACAGGCAGTATGAAAAATTAAAAAAAACTGACAAAATAGCCCAAAACTAGCTTACCTAACATCAGCAGTTATTGAGCTACATGCTAAAAATCCACATGCTAACATGTTCACAATGATGATGGTAAGCAGATATAATGCTCAATCTTTAGTTAGTATATTAGCATGCTAACATTTGCTAATTTGCACAAAGTACATCTGCAAAGGTTAAGGGTCATTAAAAAAAAAGATGCAAAACAATGCAATAGTTGTTGCGATATATTTAAGACACATTGTCAGTCCAAATCAGGAATAGAAATATGTCTGGAACCTCTCAGTTCATTATTAATTTCCAAGAGATGTTATCAACAGACAGAGCAAAAGGCCTTTTGACTCAAATTGGATAGATGTACCAGCAGTTAAGGCTTATCAGCAATCCAGTGTTTAACTGCAAACCTTCATCTGTGTCACAATCTGAACTTTTAAGGTTATGTGGTTGTCATATGACAACATTGTTATGGTTGTTGATATATTTTATATACATATAATTTCCTGGCCCTGGTCCGGCTGCCTGCATGGGAAACCTGTAGGGACAGCTCTCAGCAGAAAGCACTCTCTCCATTTGTCAGCGTTTGACAGGCTCTCTCACTAGTGGAGCTGCCTGCACTGCAAGAAATTACCATTTTGACAAGTTATGTGGCCTCCTATTAAGCCATTAAAACTGGAGTGGGAAAACAATTAGTCACTTAATTGATTAGTTGGTTTACAGAAAAGTAATCTGGAACTACTTTTGAAAGCAAAAAATGAGATTACTCTGTGGTTTCAGCTTCCACAGTGTACAATTTTGCCACCTGCCATCCTCTTGAGGAGAGTTTTAATATTTTAAAAACTATTAATTGATTTATCAAAGAGAAAAAAATACCAGTGGCTTAGTAGATAATAAAATACATTAGTCAAGTTAGTTGTTGCTAAAATTGAACACTGTAAACCAGAATAATAATAAAAAAGGCTAGCACGACTAAATCATTCCCATTCTCTGCAGGGCTTTACATTTACACTTATTTAAGACAGGAAAAAAATATATAGAAAAAGGTGATTACTGTAAGTTAACTTACACTCAAAATGCATTAAATTATTTACTCTTAATTTTCTTTTTCTTGTTTGGATTGATTGAATGATTGAAGAAGGTGGATATTTTTTGCAGTGTGCACACAAGCCTTTACTGTAAACTCCACCAGCAGTCCTGTTAATGTGTCCTGGCCAGGAAAACTGACATGCTCCTCCATCATCCTACAATATGTAATGGCCCTGCTGTATGGGGTCTGTATGTAGTGCAACATGGAAAGTGGGTTCTGTCCAACAATATCTCCTGTCCTGAAACCTTAGAGAAAAGACAAATCTGATGCATGTTTTTATTCTCCTCTTTTGGCTTTTACTCTAGAAGACATGACGGCTATATTTATGGGTCATCGATATCTGACCTGAATATCAGAAAGCCTTGATATGATATATAACATCTGTTCTCGAAAGAAGTTTAGGACGTGATAACAAATCAATAGAGTACAGTAATGTGTTGCAGGAGATGAATGACTTTCAGGCTGTAGGTGAGACGTCCACTTAAATAAATGAGACTGAGCTACGAGGGAAGGGATGGTAGTGGAGGCTTCATGGCCCAGTGACTTAAAGGAATAGCTCAATAATTGGGAAATGTGTTTTCTTGAGTTAGATTAGAAGATCTAAACCAGAAAAATATACTGGAACCTGCAGCTGCTCAGCTCAGCTTAGCTTAAAGACTGGAAAGTGGGGGGACAGTTAGCCTGACGAGGTAACAAACTGTATATAAGAAGCTGCTCTGAAAAGTGAAGCCACTGTAGAAGTTTCTTAAACCTTCATTGTTCCTAATAACCAGCAGGGGGCGACTCCACTTGAAGTCAGCTTGAATAGAAGTCAATGAGAAATTACCCTATTCTCACTTGATTTATAGCTCAGTAAACAGTTTCCCAATGAGTTTATGGAATCAGTTATTACTTTCAAGAAAGCGGCACCATCAGGAGCTGAAAGGTGAAGCCAATGCGACTCATATAACTCTTGCAAAGAAAAACAAATTTCCCAAAATGTTGAACTATTCCTTTGTTCCACTTTCCCTATCACTAACTCTGAAGGTATCATCTACTCAACACCCTTTTCCATCATTTCAGTGACCTTTGGTGGTGGTTCAGACTGCAGTCAGCATGTGTATCTCAGCACCGCCCTCGTGCTTCATGGTGATATCCTTTTGTGGTTTTGTATTTTCCAGCCTCCTTGAGCGCTATGCGGTGATGTAATTGAAGCGGGAAGGTCACAGAGCCGGTTTTCGTTGATGTTAAGTTTTGAATTTTCTCCCCCAGACAAGCACGCTGACACTGCACACTGGGCAGGAGGAGCATGTAAACTGAGATCCACATCGCCTGATACCACAAGGACGCATCCAGACTGGGAGCACTGATAACAGATTCTACCACAGCTGGAGAGATTGCTGGAAAGACATTAACAAGTAATTAAATGTCAGTACTTAAATCTCAAACTAACTGAACAAATATTCCGTATGGGAGAGATATTTCTGCTTTTTTAAGCTATGCTGGTGGCTCGCTTCCATAGAAAGTGAATTGATCGGTCTGTAAAATCTAAACAAATATTGGATGTATTGCTTCAAAACTTTAATTTCAACAACTATTGGCTAGATTGTCATAAAATTTGGTTGAAAAATTTGGTCGTGTTCCCTTCAGGATGAAACTTTGATGATTACTAAGGCTTAATGTAGTGCCACCATCAGGTCAAATAGTTTGTTTTATGACTAAAAGCCTGCTAAAACTAATGGCATTCCCATCAGCCGCAGCTGTACATTTAGTGCTATTAGCACTATTTAGTGCTAACTAGCTCATTTTAGCTTTTTAACACGTCAAACTAAGATGGTAAACATTGTCCTGATATCAATCAAGATTGTCAACTATTTGCACTCTCATGCTTTCATCAGTCAGTCTGATTATTTTCTCTTACAAATCAGACTCTGCTATATCAGCTTGACTCTAACATTATTTGTTGAAACTAATGCATAGCAATTGCCGGGGTTATAAGAAGGTGATGTTGGGCAACACTGAGAAGATATGCCGTCTATGTAAACACAGCTTGACAACAGAGTTAGTGCTGCCTGTGAGGCTGATTGGCTGATCGTAAGTCCCCCCATGACGGTCACTGGATCGACTGTTTTTGGCCGAGAAATCGCTCTTTCATGTCATAATGCCAGACTGCCTGCATCTCCTAAAAATGATGCTCCCATGCAACTAATTTGCTTTGTTAATTATATTTTGAGCTAAACGTATTTTCAGTCAGATTGGGTTTGTTCCTAAAGCTGTCCCAAAAACGTATTAAAGTGTCAGTTAATGCAAGTTAAGTTAAGTTATTTACGTAACAAACAAACTAATTTAAACTCTAACAGTGATCTTTTACAAAACCTAACCAAGTAGATTTGATGCCTAAACCAAACCCAACTGTTTATAACATTGAACCACATGTTAAAAAACATCTGTTATCCTTGAGTAAATAAGTTTTTCTTGAACTGTAAATTAGAATGCAGTTTTATTGTATGGGAACATAATTTTTAGTAGCCAGTAGATGGATTCAAAGGACTGGAAATAATAAACACGTTATCATCATCATGTCATGTAGCGTGAAGCAGCACTGTGCTGCAGTTGGACCTTACAGAGCTGTGAGCACGGCTGTAGACTCCAGCACTGTTTCTTTTCATGGATGAGTGGGTGAATAGATGGACTCATCAGTTTATAGATTGATTGTTTTATGAGCACATGGAGGGATGGCGAACAATCAGACATATCGATGCTTGTTTATAGTTAATGTACTCCGTCATGCATTATTCCTAGAACATGGTGTGACAGACACTACACCACAGGATGTGAGAGTGTGTCTACATCAATGGAAATTGAATAAATGGATAAAAAGATGAGTGGGTAATTCATGATGAACTCGTCCCACCACCACCTCTGTCTCCTCCGTATCACTACAGTGATGTAGGGCTGTCAGTGGCCCGAGGTAAAGAGGTACATTTAACTGGCCTGAGTTTCACAGAGACCATTTGTGGACTTCCACAAAGACGAGGAAATTATGGACGTGCCCTTAATTATTAAACAAGTGTGTCAGCAGCCCGGCCTGATGGAGGTAATGCAAAGAGGAAGTGGGCCAGAGAGAGGGCCTCGGGGATCGGGGGGGGATAAGAGAAGCTGGTGGGCTTGGACCTGGGGGTGGGGTGGTGTTAGGCCCAAGGGCTTTAGCTCAGGCATGGGAGATCCAATAATGCTGTCAAAGCTATTTTGCACATTGTTAACATTCAGAACCTCCTGCATATGAGGCTGTTAGAGGTGGACCACTGTGCATTTGGTCGTCCACCAGAGGACATTTGTGATTTGATATAGAGTAACCATACGATACTGTGCATGCACAGCTCGTTGGGCCACAATGAAAAGGCCCTTGAGAAACTTTTTTTGGTGACGTCAACAGGAATGGCATGGCATTTTTGTACAAGGGATATGGGATGAGTGTCTGTCTTCAAAGAAATCGATCGGGGAATATCAAGTGAGCCAGAGGCCTGACTCAGGCAAATCGGCCATCCTTTGTGTGTGTGCGTGCGTGCGTGTGCGTATGTGTGTGTGTGTGTGTGAGAGAAACAGAATGAACAACAGAGGTAGAGAGGGAATGCAGCCACATTGCATTTGTACGCCTGCATGGCTGTAAACACTCACTCCTTGATAAGTTCATAAAATCTTCCTAACAGCTGACAGATGTTGTGTTGAGGCAGTTGTAAGATGAGGAGGAGGAGTAGGAGGAGGAGGAGAGATGTCAAGCTCGAAGGAGGCCTACTGTACTACTGACCGACAGCACCTCAATTAGTCCAACACACTGATCAGGGATTACCAAGACAGTGGCTTAAACCACAGTTTCAATTACATGCTTCTCATTTGCATTGGAGGCTGATACCTGGGGGCATGCGTTGACTTGAAACCCCCAATAAACATCCACAAGGAACTGTGTGACGTCATCGTCACTGAGGATGAGTTGTTTCCTATTATGTTTTTGTCTTGTTGCAGACAAATCCATAAAAAACTCTTTGAGCAAATGCTGCACCATCCTGTTGCTGTAAATACTAACTAGAGCATCAAATCCACAGCTGGAAGTAGTGCACAACAAATGCAGATGTGTAGAATTTTTTTCAATTCATGCTTTGTCAACTCTGTCATCTTGCAGATAGACTTGACAAAGCACACGCGCTTCATTTATTCATTTTCCTTAACTGAGCTCCCCGCGACCTGAGCATCCGCACTCAGGTCGCGTAGGGCTGGATCCTATCCCAGCTGATTGGGCGAGAGGCGGGGTACACCCTGGACAGGCCACCAGACTATCACAGTCTGGTACATAGAGACAGACAACCATTCATGCTCTCATTCACTCCTACGGATTCTTCTCTACAATTGAGAGTCACCAATTGAACCTAAGCTGCATGTTTTTGGACTGTGGGAAAAAAGCCAGAGAACCCGATGAGAAGCCACGCTGACACAGGGAGAACATGCGTAGTAACATATTTGTTTATTCCTTTGTTGATGAAAATATTGATTATAAAATATTACAAATGATCATGGAAATAGTAAACATGAGCACATAGACACAGAAAAGCTGCATGCCAGAGTCAAACCAGTGACCCTCTTGCAGGGAGGCAAGAGTGCTAACCACTACACCACCGTGTTGCCCTCGAATGCACTTAAAATGCCTTTTTTTCTAAGTGGAATTTGGAGCTATGCTATGCAGGAGAATCTCAACACTGCATGTGACACAGCATGCATGAATATGCGAACATTGCATATTCACGTTAGGGGATTGGGAAGGAAATTTGGTGTTTCCTGCATAGTGGGCCATGAGGTAGGCGGCGACCTACTTGATATTCAAGACACAAGGCATTGTGGGAACTGACTCTGTGAACTTAACAATGATTACACCATGAGAGAGGGGAACATGTAGACCAGTGAGCTCTGTCCTGATGTGATATATAGGGGGGAAGATAGGGCCACATTGAGGCTTGCTGAAGAATCAATGCTGGGAACTACAACAGATATAAGTCGAGCGGTGTATGGGACTTTGTTGTACTGTAAAATAGCCATTCTGAATTGTGCGGTGTATGGAATACGAATGTGCTAATAAAACTTGCTGAACAGAGTATTGAGTGCTTTGTGTTTGGCCAGCTCACCCATTAACTTAGTGCAGTTGTCAAAATTGCCACGACAGGATTCACAATGCCTGGTGCAAATTATGCAATCCCACATCTACTTGCTTGTAGTTGTTAGTTGCGCCTTGAGAAAAATCCTCCAGTTTGGTGTAAACACACCATTTTGTACTGAGTGGGGTGGTAATTCTCTGTGGGTTTGTCTTTTCACACTATGTGTAGTTGTTTATTCATTTGTTGATGAAAATATTGATTAAAAAATATTACAAATGATCATGGAAATAGTAAACATGAGCACATAGACTGTTATCTGGCAGTCATGGTTGGATGTTTGAATCCCTTTATGTGTGTGCATGCCAGTAAGATTAGTAACAACAACAGAGAGAAAACTAATAAAAGCAGGTGTGAGCTCCTCTACTATGAGTGAGCTTCTCTTTTGTCTGATGCTCTGTACTATTACAGTCCAGTGGAGCTTCACAGCACTCAGGAGAGAGAGAGTATGTGTGTGCAAGAAGAGTGGGACCGGCGCCAGCTCACCCCACCCTTACTGCTGCTGCCTGCAGAGTGAGGAGTGCTGCATTTCCTGAGGGCAATGCAGAGGACAAGGAAGAAGAAGAGGCTCACTTCTGTTAAGGTCACCATACAGCAAACATAGAGCCGGGCTGCAGACAACAGAAAGCCTGCGGCGGACAGAGAAACTGAGAGGGACAGAGACACAGAGAGAGACAGATGGACTGATAGAGAGAGATGAGCTGCAGCATTCAGCGTGATGCCTCTGCTGTCCAATGTTCTCCACAAATATTCAGCTTCACGCCATCACAGGACAGAAGTGGGAATGAATCATTTTCACACCCAAAAAAATTGCGCCCACTTGTTTCAGTTTCATGGCCGGACCGTTCTATGATTGGATGTGTTTGTTTGTTGGCTGTTTTAGGGTTACTGCCCTCGACAGCTGCACGTATTTATTATAATTTTTTTTTAAAGAGACCTCACGTTGAGGCTTTATCTGACATGTTGTCAAAATCACACTCTTTGAAACAAGATGCTTTAGAGTATGCTGCAGGTTATATTCTAAGTAAATGGATGGCAAAAACTATCTCAACTGTACTCTGAAGAAACTATTTTGATTATCCATTTATTCATTTGTAAGGGAACATTAATTAAAATTACTTAATCAGCAGTTAACTAACGTGTCTAGAAATAATTTATTAATGGTGTTCATGTAAGCTGAGATTTTCATTTATACATTATTAAATAGCGTATAAAGACACGATTAGCCTCATCCTACCAACATATTTAACATGCAAGGAGGACTGACTGATGTCTCCAAGAATAACAAAACAAACGTCAAAACAGTAAGTTATGTCATTAATGTCTTCTGAAAAAACAACAAATTATTAAGATTATTTTAGGTAAATTGAAGTGAATTTGGAAATTGCGTAACACAAAAATATTTACACAAATAGCAGCTTTTATCCCAGATACAATCCACGTTAGTAATTAAAAGCTTTATTTATGATCCTCTGATTCTAGTATAATTTATGGTATAGTTACAGTTATAGTTATAGTTATAGTTATACTGGTATAGTTTTCAGTCACTGAATTAATAGTTCAATCTATTAAAATTCAGAAGAAGAATTTGGTGCGTATGACTATACAGTGGTATTAAACGAAAAAAACACTGATTAAATCAAAAACAGTGATATGAAGTAATAAGGGACAAAATTATTGACAAAGTCATTAAAAATCCCTTACACCAGCTTCTCAAATCAAAGATTTGCAGCTTTTCTTCGCCTTTGTGATAGTAAACAGAATGAATTTCAGTTTTAGACAAAGCAAGCAGTCTGAAGACGTCGCCTGGGTCTTTGGGATATTGTAATGGTCATATTTTACTTGTTTTATAGATTAAAATAGATTATTAATGAGATAATTGTTAGTTGCAGCCTTAATAACTTCCTAATCCTAATCCTGCACAACAGCTCAGAGTCACGCTGTGATGGATTTAAGAGATTGTTGTGTGACTACAGGATGGAGTAGAGAGTAGAGGGGAGCTCTTCAGGCCCCTGAGGTGTGTAACCACTCGTAGGGAATGACAGAGGTAAGCGGGGTTCCCCTGGGACGGGAGGATTAGTGTGGAACCATTACTTTAGCCCCGTGAATCACTGCTAATGGCTTTAGTGAGAGGGTACTGTAGCACAGAGGTAGGACACGTTTAGTTTAAGACCTCGACTTCTGTAACAACGCGCACTGCAGCATTTTTCTGCAGATGGTTTGATTTATGAAGGTTTTTGTGCGGGTGACAGGCCCCTATAGTGCAGATAAACATACACCCCCATCCCGAGCCAAAATGAGCATACACCAGCAGATCCTTAAAAATTTATTGAAGGTAATGTAAGATGAACTCATAAGTGATATAAGAAAAAAAAAACAAATAACCCTTGCATAGATCACAGACCATGCCTTTGTCATCATCTGACAAACTGAACACATTGTAGCATAATCCTTGGTAAACACAACATGACAATGACGGCTGGATCAGAGAACACAATCAGAGTTTGGTTTGGATGAAAAGAAGAGCAGAAGAGTTCAACAGTCCTTTTTTTTGCGCTTTGCTCCAAAACTTCCCTACAAGCGATTAAATGTGCATTCTTGACAGGAAAGACAAACTCATAGCCATCATACATCGAACACAAACAAGATCTTCTCACAACATCCCAACATTTGATCCTGTTCCGCGCCTCCTCAACAGGCAGAAAGCAGTCCAACACCTTCAACAAACAAGAATGCCTTAAAACCAATGTAGTACAGAGGAGGGTGTGTGGCACAGGCCCTGTTTAGACATGATGGGCATGTTTCCAACAACACAGTATCACTACAGTCTAGACTGAGATAAGAATGGGCAAAATGTCACTTGAAAGAGCGTTTCAGTCCGAGAATAGAGATAAAGTTTGAGAAACTAGCCCTTAAATGTCCTTGCTCACATTCAGAGCCTATAGCAAGCTCAACCTGAAAATCACACACGGACGCTGAGCACGGCTCGGATACCCAACGCCGTCTTAGTGATGAGGTCAGCGCTAAGGTGCTTTTTTTTTTTTTAAAGAAATCCAGCAGCAGAGGACACGTTTCAGGACAACTTCTGAACAGGGCCTTACAGGAAGCCTTGGTGCAGATGAAAGCAAGGGTTTCTTTTTTTTTCAATGATGCAACTGTATTATAGTTGATCCACAGTTTGAAAGGCAAAACTCATGCAGTCTTCCATCGACCATGCAGTTTTTTGCGATTAGTAGGTTTCTGTAGAGATACATTATAGCAGAAGGTTCAGCAGTGGAGATTGGAAAAATGTGAACATGGTGATTGAATGAATCCTGGTTTTTTTTCTTAAAACCAAAAAGCCGTATCTTTTATATAATAGTACACTTCTTGTCCATATCATTTAGTGTAGAACAATTGATCATAATACAGTAGTTTCAATATCATGGCTTGCCAGAGGAACATATTGTCTTTGATATTCCAGTATATGGCATGTTCTTCCTAAATCAGTCATGTTACAGTGCCACCAAAAAATAAATAAATAAATAAAAACACACATTGAAATTGTTTTTCATACGTAATTGCAGTATATAGTGGTTACTTTTTCTCTATCTTATTGTAGCTAAATTGCATTTTTCATGTTTTTTCTTATAGTTTAATTCGGTTAATGTCGATTTTTTTTTAAGATCTTCTCACTCGTGTTTGTTTGCAGAAGCATTAACATCTAACAGTACGCAAAACAAATGAAAATGTAAAACAATTTAGGCACCTTCTCTGACTTTCTCTCACACAGCTGATCAGTCCGGTGAACTGATGATATATCCTCTCTAAGTGCATTATGGGCTGTTCCTTTGGGACCGTGTTAAAGGTTCGACTGAACCCTTCAGCAGCCTTTGTTCTTAACTGCAAAACAACTTCAGTCCGACCTGGGTGGTTAATGGGGACTGCCGCTATTACAAAGTCTATATTTGGACTTTTCACGGGTTTCTCTCAGTAAAATTTCGACCACCACTGACCTTACAAAATCACAGAACAGAGGGTAAGAGGTTGGTACATAAACAGCCCTGTTGTGAGTTATCTGTCAAGTGATCGCAGTTTCTCCAACATTCAAAATAGATTTGTTTTCCTATATATATATTTTTATTTATTTTTTTACAAAAAGCATCTAAGAAACAGGTTATCTGTTATTCTATTGCTGTTAAGAATGCATGTTTCTGTTGGGTAATTGAATGCATAGCACCATCCATACATGCCCTCACAGCACTGCTAATGTGAGGTCACTTTCAGCTGCTTCCTGCAGGACATGTTACACACATCACTACTTTCAAAGCATCAGTCGCACAAGAAACTCGTGAACAAAGCGAACAATTTCCTGATAGCTGCATTAATGAGACTACTATAATTTCCGTGTATCTATATACTACAGTTATATAATATATGGTGTTGGGTATTATTGATGTCCTTCTGTATGAGAAACCCTATACAAATTGAAGATCCCTGACACAAATGTGTATCTTTTTTGCTCTCATGATAAGTTACTGACATCTAGCAAGGCTCTTGAATTTTTTAACCTCGCCTGAGGCAGACACTCTTCAGCAGTACAGTACAAAGATCATTCAAATTAAATGACAAACAGTGCCCTAAACTAACCAACCAGCCACCGATATCAAATCAGGAACAAGAATTAGAGAATGGAAAAAAGTCTTGTCCAAAATAACGCGTGATGGTGACAAGACAACACTGGTAGTCCTGTACTAGCACCACAAAGGATAGCCAATGCACCAACAGAAACAACTATGTGACATTCAAGTAGCACTGCAGTGGAGCTTTTTTTTTTACTGGTCAGGAGAGTGCTGAATTAAAAGAAAAAAAGGCGTACAGTACATTAGAAAATCTTACTATTATTTGGGTGAATCTATCTCAATACTGAGTGTAGACTGATGTACAGTAGCTGGAGATTTTCAAGTAGTCATTACAATTTGTCCAAATCTATCTGCAGTAGTCTGTCTGCAACAATATGCTGAGAAACAATGCACTACATGAGCAAGCACAGTGGAAAAAACAAAAACAAAAAAAACACTAGCAAAATAAATGGTTCAAGCAACAGAACAAAATGATTGTGCAAAAAGACGGGCTGCACGTCATCGTGCGTCATAATGCCCAAGGATCGCAGGATGACAAAAACTATAGCAAACATTTCCGCCGTCTTAAACACGTGTGTTGGAACACATTCAGGTGACACAGTAACTTTTAATACCATTGTTTCAAAGAAACCAACATATAAACAGTCAATCTCATCCTGTTAAGGAGAGTCAAGCAATCTCTACAAACTCTCTACATATGAATGCTCTGATTGTGCGCAGCTTTAAGTGAACAAAAGGAGCGGGATTGTGGTACACTATTTGCCCTAAGTGCTTGTGTAAAGGCTATGCTTTGGGACTCTCACATTCAATGTTGCATGACTGCAGTTTACACTTAAGGTTCCATTTTGCATTATGGTATAGGAAGCCCTGCATTGAAGCTTGCAGCTCTGCAGCAAGTTTGCAATGACCTCACTGAGGTAGAGACCCTGAAAGGATGCATGGTGCACAAACGAAAACAACAGATATAAATAAAATGATGTTAAAAACCTATGGATATTCCCTTTTGAGTTGGATTGGTAAACATGCAGAGTACAATACATTGCTGTTTAAGGGCATAATTAAGTGCGTGACAGCATGGAAACTGGGTTGTGCATAACAGCCACATGGATCATCTTTTGTTTTTGTTTATTTTGACCACAATCACCTGCTGTTTCAACCTTGCTTATCTGGCATCATTAACATCATAACCAACAGTGTATCAACACTGGAACAGAAGGTAAACCAGCTCTGCTCAAACCTCACAAATCCCATCGTACACAGAGGCACTTTCACTGGTCCTGTTGGTGAAAGGGATAAAGGCACTAGCAACTAATGTCGGAATAATTCTCTGTAATATGAAGTGAAATTTGGTATTGATTCTTTTTTCAGTGGATTCCAAACCAATACGTACTCAAATTTGACATGGAGATGGAAGCATGACTAATGATATGTTAACTTTTCTTGTTCAAAGAAGGTCCATGCACTGCACTATTGACGTAATACTGTAATTGGTGCTTATTATAATTATATGCATTTTTGATAATACTTATTTAGTTTCTTTGACTACTTTTAAATTAGAAACTCTGCATCCTCAAGGTGGGTTTGGATATATTTGATCGCAATTCGGAAACATCCAGAATTTGATTTCCTTAGCTTCCCTGACAATAGGGCACCGCAGAGTGCCTGAATTGCAACAAGCTGAATACTCATGTCATGCATTAAATATACCAGGATACAAAAGTACCTTAGTCGATTGACCATAATGCAGATTACTTTTTTCATGCTATGATCTCATTTATGTACTGTTCCCTTAAGATTTAACATTCAAATTCTATACTTCTAAATGATTAGCATTTCAAATTAAAACTCATCCAGTGCACTCGTATGAAAACAGATGAGAAGGGGGGGATGGAGGCAGGTATCCAAAAGAACATCCTTTCCATTATGTGAGATATGTCTCGTGCATGCCGATATCAAAATGGAAAGTCTCTAATCATGCTCGTGTGAAGCTCACTTTAACATTGTGCTGTGTTGCATCTAAAGGGCATGGCATTGAATCACTTGGTGATATCACAATTACAGCATCTGCTGGAAAACAGCAGCATTGCGGATGTCCATGAAGCGAGTAGATCACCATCTGTTTACATCCAAACAAGAGAGATCAGTCTTCCTCCTATAAGGTGCTTTGCAGAATAGTAGATATCCTTTGTAGGGAGAGAGGAGAGAGGAGGAGGGAGCAGAGGGAGGGGGGTCACCTAACTTCTTGGCGCTTACCACTTGGCTGCAGGTGCTTGCATGTCTCTGCAGACTTTTCTGGTGCATTGTGCAACTTGCTGAAATGTTATCTGTACTCCATGCATAAGATTTTAATTATCACGCCGTCATCGGATAAGACAGTGTGTGCTCTGCGTCCTCCAGGGAGCCATGTATATGCGTAATAGTTGATGTTTCTTTTTGATGTACCTATATATTTGTAGGATCAGAAGAATTAATTATTCTATCTACCTGTCATATACTCTAAGAGCTTTGATTTTTCTGTTCCTTTCTATATATAGTGGAGCATAGTTGTAGGCCTAATGCCATAGAGCGCTTTGGGGAGGTAAATGAAGCATTCCTAACTGATGGTCTACTCCACATATGACAGTCCCATAGAGATCCCAAAGTTCCTAACTAAGAGTCTAAACATCTGTAAGCAGCTTGCTTTTATTTACACAGTTTTGGTTGGCTATAGTGCAATTGCCAGTTCTGAGGTTTGCCTCCCTAAAGTTGTCGATGCTATTGTTTATGTCTCCATCAATCTCCATGTACTCTGACTTGCTGACGGTGGATGAACTACGGCGGCTGGAGTTGGTTTCAGAGGGGATGTTGGGATTGCTGACGTTGAGCAGCTGGGCCTGCTCTTCTCCCTCGGTCTCCCTGTGGTAAAAGTAGTTGAAGTTGGACACAATGACAGGCACTGGGAGTGCAATTGTTAACACTCCAGCAATGGCGCACAGGGACCCTACAATCTTGCCTCCTATAGTGACCGGCACCATGTCCCCATAGCCCACAGTTGTCATAGACACAACAGCCCACCAAAATGCATCCGGGATGCTGCCAAAGAAGGATCCTTCCTCCTCTGCCTCGGCAAAGTAGACAGCGCTGGAGAACAAGATGACTCCAATGAACAGAAAGAAGATCAGCAATCCCAGCTCTCGCATGCTGGCCTTGAGGGTCTGCCCCAAAATCTGCAGTCCTTTGGAGTGTCGTGACAGCTTGAAGATCCTAAACACCCTGACCAGACGGATCACCCTGAGTATGGCCAGAGATGTTGCCTGCTCCCCCACTCCCTCTTTCTCCGGGTCTTCGGCCAGCTCGGTGCCGAGTGTGATGAAGTAGGGGATGATAGCCACTATGTCAATCATGTTCATCATGTTTTTGAAGAAGGCCGGCTTGCTTGGGCACGCCAGAAAGCGTACAATCAACTCAAAGGAGAACCAGATAATACAGAGTGTCTCAATGACGAAGAAGGGGTCAGTGAGGATATTTGGCTTATAATAAACAGTAGTGTTCCCAACTGGTATCATTCGACCCCTTGGGTCCTCCTTCAGTTGTGGTAAAGTCTCTAAACAAAATATGACTATTGAAATCAGGATTACCATCACAGACACGATGGCAATCCCTCTCGCAGTGCCTGAGCTTTCCGGGTGCTCGAAGAGGAGCCAAATCTGACGCTGGAACTCCTTCTCAGGTAAAGGACGCTCTTCCTCCCTGATGAAACCCTCGTCCTCACGAAACTTCTCCATCGCATCCACCCCCAGCTCGTAAAATTTGATTTCTTCTGAGAACATATCCAAAGGGACATTCACTGGTCTTCTCAGCCGACCCCCTGACTGGTAGTAATAGAGGATGGCATCAAAACTAGGGCGGTTTCTGTCGAAGAAGTACTCATTTCTCAGGGGGTCAAAGTACCGCATTCGCTTTTTGGGATTGCCGAGCAACGTCTCTGGAAACTGAGAGAGAGTTTTCAACTGTGTCTCAAACCGGAGACCGGCTATGTTGATGACCACCCTCTCGCAGCATTCGTGGTCATTGTGGTCTGGGGGGTAGGTGTCCTGAGGGTGGCCCGGGACAGCCGAGGTCTCGTCCATGTTATCTCCTGCAACCACGGTCATTTTGGGAGGAGGTGGAGGTGGAGGGGAAGAGGAGGAGGAGGAGTTGTGTTGGGATTAGTCTGACTGAGCAGGCATTCAGGTTCGGGGCAAATTTTTCCACTCCTCAGCTTCCCACACCCCTTAAATTGTTGGAGACGTCCCCAGATACGAGGGGGCTGGTTGGCTGCTTTGCCTCAGTGCGGCTCCACTGCGGTTCTCGCTGACTTGACCATTGCTGCTCTCCAGTGCATCTGCTGCTGTTGTTACTGCTGCCTCTGTCACCCAGAGAGAGAGGGAGAGGGAGGGAGAGAAGGAGAGAGAAAGAGAGAGAGAGAGAGAGAGAGAGAGAGGAGGAGGAGGAGGAAATAATATGATCAAACAGCCAAGATATTTGCTGGCTCAGCATTTTTTGCAGTTTATTTATTTATTTATTTACATCTCTCAGCCTGCAATTAGTGCAGTTATCCAGTAGTAGAGATAAAAACACTACCTTAAGGGAGATATTTCTGTCATATAAACATGTATAATCTCTCTAGGACTTAGTCGTGAGTATAGGATGAGCTTTTACTGCATTGTGTTTTCTACACTCCTGTAGATGATTCTATGGGCATTTTTATCCTGTTTCTCTGATACACTTATTCTCATAGTTTCACATAGAAATGCTGTAGTTCTCTTTCTTAAAGGAGCATGGCAATGATTTATCCTACGCCACTCTAACCAGCCTGAATTATAATGTGACGCATAACATCCGATACTGATATTACACCAACTACATGCATACAGCCTACAGGCCTACTGCGGGGCAAAAAGACGCAAAATGCACCTGCCACATAAAAAAACAATGCAGTATCTGTCTATGATATTCGCATCGGCATCTGCTGAGAAAATCTAACCAACACGATTATTGTATAAGTCAGCAGTTTCGAGGCTTACCGTGGGCTGATCTTGAAAGGTCTTGAATGCGTCTTATCCTCGAGTAAAATCATCCAACAGCAGGGCAGCAGTGGGTGTCATGTGGCAACTTTACATTGCACCTACCAAAAAGAGGAAAAAAAACCTTCCTGTGCTCATCGCCATCCTAACTGTGTCCGCCACAAAGTGCCATCAAATGTCTTTAGATGGAGAAGGAAGATGAGATAAAAACAAGATGAAAATCAAGTGAGTCTAATGAGGGAAGCCTGAGATGGAAAAGGAGCGAAAAGAGAGAGAAAGGCAACGCTGCAGGGTCGGTAGTTGCTCGCTCGGCGGCACGGTGGTGTGAACAGCTTACAGTATACCGCAGGAGAAAATCTTGCGCTGCAATTCAGGGGGGGAGATACATTAAGGGGCAATAAGCGAGCCCTTGACATTTCCAGACATCACTGCATCAGCAGAAATCTGCTGCTTTCAGCGAGTAGACAAGATGACGGGCAGCATGTGTTTCAGCGCGCCTCGGAGGGCAGATTAATAATGACAAAATTTAAAAAAAATCAAAATTGAGAGAGTGCAGCAGCGAGGTCCAAATGTTTTCTCCACAATGTCAGGCAAGTTTGCTGTGTATTTTACATGCAAGTGCAGGGGAGGTGAGGGAACAGAGAGGGGAGGGAGGGATGGAGGGAGGGCAGCAGGAGGAGGAGGAGTTGGAGGGTTTCGACGCAATGCAGACCGGCTCTACTAAAGCACGCCGCCAGAAGTTCTCCACACACCACAAAAACAAGAGCGCTTGTGTGCCAGCACTGGCGCAATCAGACTGCAAAGAAGGACAGTTGGTGATCAAACCCTCTAAAATCTACATTAGATCATTTTCATTATTTATAAAAACCAAAGAATATCATCAATTGGTTAGAGATTAATACACAATTTATTTCCATCACTACAGAAATTAATGATGATGTTAATTCGATGTGTCAACATCGAGTCTATGTGAGACCAAATTAGATTTTGTAATCTTTATCATTTCACTATTCAGTAATGAGAAAGATAAAGCTGTCCATGTGTTTGCAGCCCAGATGGCTATATGAAACATCACATCAAGGTGTGCTTTAATTCAGGATGTACAGACTCACACCCAATATCTGATAACTTAAAGTATCTTTTTTAGTCTCCACTTATCTTACATCCCAAGAAGCTGAACAGATCTGAGACAAATGCAGGATTTTTGGCTCTGCAGTGGAAGGAGGATCAGTTTCAGCACCACGGACAGCTCATATGATTGATTTACCTCATGGAAAGCTGCAAATCCTCCAAAAATACACTCAACTCATTACCATACACTCGCTATAATAACAAATAAGTAAATATATTTGTCCACCCTGACTCTGAGAGCCTCTATAAGTGGAGGGGTTTTCTGGGCCTAAACACAGTTCGGGGCAGAGCTGGAAACAACTGTCGTCTAACTTTCTAAAAACACACATTCAACACAAAATCAGGTCATCAGACCGCTTGTCTAATTTGTTAAGATGTGCCTCCAGCCAATTAAATCCCCCTACATTTATCACTTTGACATTTTATTAAGTTAATTGGTTTTGTGGCAAGACAACACAATGTCTGGTTCTGCGTTTTCTCGATCATTCAGCACCAAAAGTGAGGCACAGTATTAAACTATAATTCATGGGCATGGATTTGTAGTTTTTAAAAAAATGTCATACAGAGGACTCTGACCTGTATCTGAGAGTGAAAAATAACGAGTTGTGTATATTTTCTGATTCATAATTTATTTATAAAAAGGATTAAGTTAAGTTCACATACATGTTTAAATTAGAAAAATAAATATTTTATTACAATTAAAATGCACAATGCATTCATGTCATGCAGACATTGCATAGTAATGTCTTAGGGCTATGTTGTTGTTTACAGCGAGCTGCGGTGCAAGCTGAACGGCTGTAACAGCACAGAGGGCAAGTTGCGATTCCAACTTTGCATTAAAAGCTGCACAAGAAAAAAAAGGAAAAAATCAGAATTACAAAAACACAGTATACACATGGCTTTGTATACAAAGAAAGCGTGGTCTTAAAAAAAGCCTACACAAAAGAATGTCGTTTTTTCTCTCTACTGATGATACACACAATGTCCATTAAGGCAGATGGAGCCTTTTCAAAGCGATTCATCCATGAGGTCTCTGTAGGCTACAACACTGGCAATGCACGAATATCCGTGAGAAATGATCCAATACTTGGAGAACAAGAGAATCCCACGCTTGTATTTTGTTGCGACTCTGAGGGAGAAACAAGCTTCACATAATCGTCTGCCTCCTGCAAGTAAGCAGAAAACAAAACTCACTGCGTTAATAGAGAATGAAGTCAGGCTTCTGTTGAGCTTAGTTAACAATCACAAGCATCCGTACAGAGTCAGATAGAATGATCTCAGGGGCTTATGCCTAAATCAGTCAAGGCCAGCTGCAGCAGTGCAAAGATACCTAAGCTAAAAATTTAACTCACAGTAGAGCCTGAACACAAGTGCTGTCTGCAGGGACATTTATCATCCACAGAGTGGCGCTCAGAGCTCACTGTTTTTTATTTATTTTAAAGCATTACAAGCGCCAAAGAAAAATCAAGTTGGAGTTTATTTCTGTCTATCATAGTGAGACTGTAATAAGTACGAGAAGTTTATTTTTTTAATTATGGAGAACTGATGTCGGTATTATGAAAAACGTGTACACTTTGGACCATAGCAGACTGTGGAACAGAGGCTGGAGTTAATCCAACAAGCCTCTAGTCCACACAGACACGACGACGCTACGATCAGAAATGGGAGCAGCGACGGAGGTCACAAGACATAGATACACATTAGGCCTCTACAAACCCTCAGTCTTAACTGTAGATGGGTAGACGTCTTGGTTTACGTGTCTGTTTCGCCATGCTGTGCAGAGCTGCTCGTCTGGTGCGTCATGGGCGCTTTTACGCACGGCTGAGCTCTCCTCTTGTCCTTTATTCAAAGCTTTAAGAGTCTGCTATGTGATTTAGAAAGCACTTGGTAGCTCTTTTTTAAAAAAAAACGTATTAACTAAGAATTTAAAGAAAAGAAAACATCTCCAAATGTTTTTTCTTTAGTTATTTCCCATCATGTTTGTTCTCTTATGACTCAACTACTGTTGGTGGTATTTCAAGTATTCCATGCGTGTCACGGGGATTCCCAAATGTTTTCAAGTAGGGGCTCCCAAGTATGACGTTTTGGTGCAAGGTTTCACACTTTTTAACCCCATCATTTTCTATTGGCATCCAGTGACTTAAATTACTGTGAGTTTAAGCAAGTCCTCATTTGTAGCATGAGTATCTGAGCCCCCATGCTTGGGAACCACTGGAGACAGCGTGCGTAAAGCAACTGCAGCATCCAACATAAAGGAGCCATACTTTTATGTCCACTGGAAGACAACTCACCAAAAGTCTTCCAACGTTTTATACATCCGTCAGTTTCCCTGCGTATGTCTCCACTGAGGTTACCCTTGGATAAGTCAAAGTTTCCAATTCGTCGCTTTCCTGAAAGGAGTCAGTTTTGGAAAGCGACCGTTCACTTTTGTTTGAGTCACATTCACCCAATAAGGAGGGCGGCTGCTGCCCACATGTCACGTGAACGTACTGAACATTTTCCTCATCCTCGTTCTCTCTGTGGTAGAAATAATTGAAGTTTGACACTATGACAGGGACGGGTAACGCTATGGTTAGCACCCCGGCGATGGCGCACAAAGATCCAACAAATTTCCCCCCCATGGTGGAGGGACACATGTCCCCATATCCAACTGTGGTCATTGTCACCACAGCCCACCAAAACGCATCAGGTATACTTGTAAATCCTGATTCTGGGTCGTCTGCTTCTGCAAAGTAAACAGAACTGGAGAATAAAACGACTCCAATGATCAGGAAGAATATGAGCAGTCCAAGCTCCCTGAGGCTGGCGTGAAGCGTTTGGCCGAGAATCTGGAGACCTTTGGAGTGTCTGGAAAGTTTAAAAATCCTGAAAACACGCACCAGACGGATGACCCTCAGGATGGCCAAAGACGCAGCCTGCTGGCTGCTGCCCTGGTGCTCAGCCAGATCGAGGCCCAGCGTGATAAAATAAGGAGCTATGGCCACAACATCGATCAGGTTCATGATGTTTTTAAAGAAAGCTGCTTTGCTGGGACAGGACAGAAACCTCATGGTGAATTCAAAAGAGAACCACACGATGCAAAGTGTCTCCACCATAAAAAATGGATCTGTGAACGGACTGGGCTCCTTGCCGTGAGCACTTCCATTGGGCTGATTTTCGGGCAGCGTGGAGACTTCTCTGAACTCGGGTAAAGTCTCCAAGCAGAATATGATTATGGATATTAAAATAACCATAACAGACACAATGGCATTTATCCTAGCTGGTCCTGAACTCTCTGGATACTCAAACAGGAGCCATAGCTGGCGTTGGTAGATGTTGTTAGGCAGGGGGCGATCCTCTTCCCTCGCCAAGCCTTCATCGTCTCGGAAAAGTTCTATGACCTCGTCATCCAGTTCATAAAACTTGATTTCTTCCAGGAAAATATCCACAGGTACACTCACGGGCCTCCTAAGCCGCCCTCCTGACTGGTAATAATAGAGGACGGCGTCAAAGCTCGGCCTGTTCCTGTCAAAGAAGTATTCATTTCTCAGCGGGTCAAAAAAACGCATCCGTTTACGCGGATCTCCCAAAAGCGTGGTCGGGAAGCGGGACAGGGTCTTTAGCTGCGTCTCAAAGCGCAGCCCTGAGATGTTGATGACCACCCTCTCGCTGCACTCCTGGTCCGCTGGTTCCAAGTCAGCAGCATCTTGCAACAAAGGAGTTACGACCACACTGTCGTCGTGGTTCTCCTGGGACACCACAGTCATCTTTTTTACCCCTCCGAGGGTAAATCCGTCACTCACCTCCTCGGTGTCTCCCTCTTGCCCTTTCGCTTGTGCGTCCTCCCAACTCTCTTTCTCATGCAGCCCAGACACTCAGGCAAAGTCCACTTTTTTTTTTGCTCCCCAGCTGTTTTTGTTGTTGATATCCAAAATAGTTGTGCTGTTGTTGATTTACACCGCCCTTTTGTCAGATTAGTGCCTCCGAACTGTCAACTTTCAATGAGGCAGACAGATCTCCACTTGCATAAGCTATACCGATGGCTATGGCTATCATATTCACACCATTTTAAACTCCAAAGCCCTCCCCAAGTTGGAAGACCAGATGACACTTTGCTGCTGCTGCTGCTGCTGCTGTCCCTCTCCCACTCACTCACTTCACTGTAGCAGTGTAGTGATTTCCAAGTGAAGGGGTAGCCTTACCAATGTAATCTTTTTTTAAATTTGAATTGCGAGTTAATGTCTTCTTAAAATATCACACATCAAAGTCCTTGATGTTGTTTTGTTCGGCGAAAGGTCCAACAAGTTTTCCTGATCCAGAGATGACTCAGAAATGGAGTCTTTTACCCTGCCGGTCCCTCATTCATGAAATCATGGGGCTATTCTTGTCACAAGGGGAACCTCCAGGACCTGGCCCGGAACTACTTTGTGTCACATCAAGATTACAGACAAAGGTGACAAATAGATCCAACTTGTTAAGTGTTTTGAGTTTTTTTTTCTCACTCTGCAGCTACATATTAAAAGTGTTGAAATAAATAAGATGAAATAACCTGAATGCTTTGGAGCATGGGGCCTCGTATAACCAGGGGCCCTCCTGGACCCGGCCAGTGGAAACTGCTGGCTTGACTGACACTTGAGTAGACCAGAGAGGATAGCATCATGAAGCCGCAGCCAAAATAACATTCACCGTTCATAGCACTTAAAGGGCTCAATTGTACAGCTTGGAACATGGGGACCCCCAGAAGACAAGTGACCTGGCCCTGGGGTCACTGAGAAACTGAGGTGTAAAAAAACAAAAACAAAACAAAAACAGCTGCAAGTACTTCTACTATCTTATCAGACCCTGCAAGTCCTCAGCAGTCAGAAGTGAGTGTTTTATCCAACACTCATTCAGGGCCCACTTTCTTTACAGTTTAATTATTCTATTACTGTTAGGATTAACTGATAAAAACTTTAGATGAAGTGACCAGAGTGTACAGAGAGAAGTTATATGTGTACTGCTGCATTGTGAGCTATTTATAGCACAGTTTTTTCCACTTTCATTGCCTTCATAAAGCTGCATCAGGTATGTCAGTCAAAGCAGACACAGGAGCTCAACAATAATAGCCCAAGGGCGCTAATCAGTGTTACTAAAACCAACCTGGGCGGTTAGCATTATTACGTGGATGCGGGCAATCTTTGGCGAGTATAACATGCCATCACAAACTTTTATGTCAGAGATGGGTTTTTTTGTTTGTTTTGCGATCAGGTTAACAAGCATGATCCCCAGAGGAGCACAGTTTTTTTGGGCTGGATGTCAGAGTCAAATGTCAGTGTCAGGACACAGTGCCGCCTGCTGCTAATGTGTTAGCATATAGCGTTCACCAAATGACTGTCTGGGTCATGCCAAGGTGTCAGTCCTTGACCGTAACCAAGGAAACAAACAATAACAAACAAGCTGAGGAATGGACACGTGACTCTCGTATATTGGCAAGACAAAAAATAAAATAATCAAAGATTTAAGCTTCATCATTCATTAATTTATCATTTTTTCAAAACTAATCAGTGGAACATCTCATTTTTGTGGGACTGAAACATCTTATTTGAGTGCATTATCCATCTCTTTTTTGATTATTAAATAACAGTGCTTTATACTCCATGGTCTGGTTTTGCAGTAGTACCCTCTATAAAAATCTGCACATTTAGACATGCACACAGATATGCATGTATGTGCATACTTCACAGTGACTGCATGTAATGAGATGTAGCCTGGGAGACACATGCCATAAAGCCTGCAGGGTGCATGAATGCTGACAGCGAGGAACCTCCGGTCGTTATTAATGGCTCGACCTATAAACGCAGGAGACCCCCATGGAAACCAGATACCTCGGATTCACTCCCACCGAGAAAACATCTGCTTTCTCATCATTCTTCAGAAAAATCAATTCCTTGAGAAAATCAGTGATCTCCCCTTATATTTATGTCATCATGATTCAAAAACTGTGATAGTATGCTGATAAGTACAATAAACAATCTATAACTCTACAGCAGCATGATGAAAAAAAATATTATGACTACAAATTCAGTTGACTTCATAGTTGATCACTATGATGTCAATATTATACTGAATTATAATATTAAAAATGTTCTAATAATGCGTCAGTAAAGCAAAGGTCAGATATTCTGGAACACAATAACTTTATTTTGCTAAAAGCTGATGTTTAGTTTAATTGTTTTAATTGCAATTCTTCCTGTAAAGCTTTTCTTTGTCTAAATATAGACAGAATGAGGTTCCTTCCTAACTCATTACAGACGTGAGGTAATCACAGTAGCAACTTGTGTCAGTGACTCCCCTTGGCTTTCCTCCTCCCAAATCCCAGGCCAAGTATTTGCAAAGTGTGTGTGTGTATTTCTGTAAGTGTGTATCCGGCGTCGCCATTAGTGCCATTGGTGAATGAACGCATGTGCGTATAATGTTTGTGTGTGTGTGTGTGTGTGTGTGTGTGCGTGTGTGTTAGAGAGAGTGTGTTATAAATTGAAAGAGGAGTTTTTAGAAGGTCAGTTGTGCTAGTCAACAGCTCCTTCGGATCACATCGTTCTAGTGCCAACTACTCTGCTCGAAATGAAATAGGGGGCATTTGACCCAGTCTGACGTATGCTCTGTAGGGCTGGTGATGACAGCACTCAGTCACTGGAATGGGTCTTAAAAGGTAGAGCTATATCTGGGAAGCCTCTCATTCAAGCTGCTTTACATTAACCCTAAAGACTTAAATTTAAATAAAGGCTCACTTGTAATTATTCCAAATAACAAATTATTAAAAGCAAAATGTAGCACAAAATTCTCAGTGAGCAGTGATTTAGTGATTGTTGGGTCATCTAGGTTAAAAATAAGGTTGCACAATACGACGTTATGTGTCATGAGATGGTATAAATCCGTCTATTACTGTCACTGAAATATATCAGAGTGTATTAGTACTCTGTAGGCATGTGTGTTTGTGTGTTATAAATCACGGAGCGAGACTGCTTTACGACAATATTGAATTTTACATGATTTTTGCATCAAAGTGATGGAGAGTTCTGATTTATCACGGATTCAAATTACAAGATTAGCTAAAAGCAGATGTTCCTGTCTGTTTATTGCACAGAATCATGATATACAAGATATTGTGATATAATAATACAAAAGTACTAGAGGTAGACCGATATATCAGGCCAATATTTGCGTTTTTAACTGTATCGTCATCAGCCGATACGTGCGTGCGTTCACCGATCAATTAGCCCATTTCACTGAGCCAACACCAGGCAAGGCTCGGTGCAACATCTGCCATTCTCTGGTGAGCTGCTGCTGATACCGGAAAAAAGAAAAACACATCAAATATGTGGAGTCATCTGAGGCGCCACCACCTCGAGGCCTAGAACAACATACACATTGTTTGCTATCCAACTTTTTGTTTTTGTTTGTTTTGTTAATAAATGTTTCTTTTTTTGTTTAAATTGAGACTTGTGTAACATTTGTTATCATTGTGTCATTTTTATCATGTAAATAAAGGGAGAAAAGGCAATATCGGCTTCAAGAATCGGCCCAAAAAAATCAGCAGCACATATGGGGCATCGGTTAAGACTGATGTCAAATTAATCTGTATCGGCATCGGCCTTAAAAAACCTGTATCGGTCGACCACTAACAAGTACACTATGATAGAGTATTTTAATTCATATTACTAATCCCTAGTTAAACATGGGCTAAAGCGAGTTGATACATTTTAGTAAAACATTTTTACATATGTGGTTTTAATTGACTTTTTATCACTATGTTTCGGTGTCAAGCAGGTCCTCACTCCATGTTGAAATAAAGTAACTGGAATGCTGTCAAAGTGATGGTTATAAGTAAACTAGACATCTAAAGTGTTAAAATTTAAACTATATTCAGTTTTGAGAGACACTATAGCCTAGCTAGTATCACATACTGAATTTACAGATATCTATATTTATACCTATAGGCCTATAGTTCCAATAATGATAAGCCAAAAGGATTTTTTTTTATAAATGCATAGCAGTAAAGGAAAAAAACTATCAGTGCCAGTGCTAATTTTGTCAGCTATATCTTTTTAGTCTGAGTCCTGTGTCAAATGTCCTTATTAGCTTTCATATTAGTTATCATATTAAGTCAACTAATAGCCTAGCCATTTCAAGTTTTTTCCATTTCCAAGTCCTGTCTTCTGTCACTTATTTTGGCATAATTTAAATGAATGAAGGCATTTCAGTCAGTTTAGCCTAGCCAAAACAAAAAAAATGTCATTTTTAGTCTTTTTTTTTTCCAAATAAACTTTTATCTTATCATCTGATGAAAACAAAAACAAAATTGAATGATTAAGAATGCAGCTTTGCAGAAAGAGTCTGGTGGAATATCAAATCTCCTCTTGTTTGTCAGGAAAAGATTTGAAGATGGTGAAGTTTTTATTTTCTACACATTAAGTTTCATCTTTTTTCATCTACAATAGTGCATGTTGATATGGTCACAGTGTTTAAAGACATCAGGGCCATCCCATCTTAGTGATGGAAAAAAGTCTCTCTGACAACATTTTGTTGTAGTCTTTGTGTATGAAATAAGCACTGATCAGTGTTCTCGTTAACAAACAATGTAATGGTGATCCTTTCTAAAGCATCTTAAGATTTTTTGTGGAATTTCTGGACTGCAACTTCTTATTATTTATTGGCTGACATATTAAGTGATGTGACAATATCTAATAATAACCGTATACAGGCCAATAAATCAGCCCTGGCCAAGTGTAGTTCTACTAGACACTTAGAGATCTTTTGACCTGCAAATGATCAACACCATACTTGCTTGGTTGGCTTTGCTCTTTTCAAAGATTTATGTTTTCATGTTGCTGTAGTGGAATGTGACAATGACCATGCTGAGTCAATAATACAGTGACAGTTAACACTTCTTTTCAGAAATCTTAAACCTATACTGTAGAGTGAACTTTATATCTTACAGTATACATTTTAGTCTTCAATCATCACTGAGTGCATATGGCTGAGACTTGAGGAGCATGTGCAGCTGCATCTAATTAATAGTGTGAAAGTTTTTGCCTAATAGAGCCTAAGCTGTGTTTATGCCGTCCCCATTACCATCTCTGCAAGTGAGTGGAGCAAACAGTCTCCTCACCCTGTGGTGTTTGAACCCAGGGCTTCCACTCCAGAAAGTGGATACTCCAGCCAAGCTCCTTGCCAGTTCCTGGGTTTTGATATCCACCAATTTTAGCCTGCTGTCATCTGAAGTTGATGTTCATGTTTTTGCTGATAGGTAACAGGGCATGCAGCGAGAGATGAAACTGGATACCTCAGATCCGGAGGGCAGGGTTCTTTGGAATTACCTCTGCATGTCTCATCCCACGCCTACTTCGGCTTATCATTTCACTCCTTGATCGAGCCTTTCCCTTTTATAGTAGACAGTGTCGTCCATAATCCAGGCCGGGGGCAACTGCAGGGGGATCAGTTCACAGGAAAACCACACGTAGGTAATTAATCAAGCATGAATTCAAAGGTCTCAAAGTTTCATTTTTATGGGTAGCTTTATGTTTATATGATTCAACTGTCAGACTCTACTCTCTTGGCATTTGGTTGCACACCACCAGGCTGACTGAGTTCCTGTTGACTTCTATCAGCATCAGTGTGTAACTGTTGCTGAGACTCAACCAGAATATTAAAGGGACACTTCACCCAGAAATCAAAATACATATGTTTTCTCTTACCTGTGGTGCCATTTATTAATCTAGATTGTGTGGTGATCTATACAGAAAATGTCATTTTTCAGGCATTTATCTGGTTCCCCCTTCTCAAATGTGACGATGTACTGCTTTTTTCTGTTGCAAATTGCTTTAAATTGAATAACTTTGGGTTCTGGAGCGTAGATCAGACAAAACAAGACATGTGAAGACACTACCCTGGGAAATTTTGATGGATATTTTTCACTATTTTCTGTCATACAATATCAGTATTGATTAAATGATTAATCGATTGATAAAAAAACCACACATTATTATTACTTGCTGCCCTAATCCCTACACCCTCAGGTTGCAGGAAGAGAGCTCTTGTCAAAAAATTAAAAAAATAATTGTTCTCCAGTCTGCTTTAATTGTCACTTACACCACCCATTTATAATACTAAACCTTGCATTAAATTATTTCCTACTCCATTGGTGGTCACAATAACAATGGGTTTTTCCCTGATGGATGAAACGCTATAAAGACAAAAGCCACCTGGTGGAGTTGTTGAGTTTTAGGATAGATTTCTGCCAACATTTCTTTGCTATTACTGTCAGTAACTCCTCTTTTACAGATATATGAAATAGATTTCCATGCTCTGCTTCACATCCTGACTGGTTTCTTTTCTTGGCAAGCTGCTGAAGACTCTCCAGCCAAATCATCAAAAATATTCTGCCTGTACAAATAATTTCATTTGAAGTAAGTGCAGGTTTCCCTTTTGCTGATTATTTTCTTTAAAGGAAGAACCGTATTTACACTGGCACTTACAAGGCCTCTCTTGTTCAGAAGCTCAGAGGTTTACTCAGTGTTAACTCAAACATTTTCCTTTTTTTGTACCCCACCTGCCATGTCCCTACATGTCACCGTGCGTGTAGTGCATTTACAACGTAAACAGACTGCTGAACCGTGATATTAGGTCAGGCCGGTGCTGACCATCTGGACTGCAAGTAGTTGCCATGTGTCTGATAGCATTTCTCAACCCCTTTGCTTCCTTGAAATACATACAACTTGTGCCTGCTCATTAATAAATCTTTGATTACATCCTCGTGATCACAAACAAGGCCAATTAAAAGCACAGGGGCTGATTTCTCTCCCTGATTTCCCTTTAAATTAAGGTTCTGTCTATTTATTCTCAGCTGCTGCTGCTGCTGCTATGGATGTATTCAGTCAATTTTGCTGTTCTCCCATTGTGTATCAAACTTAAACTTTGAGTTTAAGACTGTATGTTTTCAAGTTCGAAGGACTTGTGGGTTCGTCATGCAGCCACTGGTTTTGGGGTGATGACAGCGCATGCTGAGTTGATCTAATAATTAAGGGTGCTGTTGCCATTATAGTTGCCTTATATTCATACATAATCCTTCTATACCCACAACCTATTTTAATGCGAGTTATCATCCATAAGCTCCCCACATATCTTTCAGAATACACAGAAATGAAATAAGAAGCCTACATGAATAATCGAAATGTAGCACTAGTGTTTAATATTGCATTTGCAAGCTATATTTCTCTTTCTCTCTGCTTCAACCGGTGTAAATAGAGCACAATAAACGAAGCCTACTTCATAGATTCATATTAACAATTTATACTCATGTTTGTGTCTGTATATAGGCTGTATTTTCGGCTTTCACCAGAGCTGTAATTGAATCCAGCTCAAAGAGCAACCCTCTGCTGTGGAACCTTAGAGACTCCTATAAATAAACAGGCAACACTCCTTCAACACTTGCCTATATGGCACATGGAATGATTAGCTCATGGCAAGGGCCCTCTGATCTTACAGTGTGTAGCCACAACTATTTTCTGTCAGCTATGTGCATTGCTTAACTCGAGGAGTGTGTCAAGAATGTGGTCTCTTAGGAATTCACAAAATTTAGTTAGCCTATAGCGTACATTGGCCTTACATACATTTGGTAATCGATGTTGCTGTATAATGTTGTAGCTTACATGGTAACTTTTAAAGAAAAATGGCTGTATGTAAAGGGAATATCTGGGTAGGTCATTATGGATACAATAGTATTATTATTTGTGTAAAAGACGAAAAGCTGTATTTTGATTACTTTGGGGAGGCAGACATGTAAACAATGCTCTTATATAGTACCATTGGTTTAGGAAACTGTTAGCAAACAATTCCCTACTTAGTTTGAACTCTTCCCATTTGGATTCATATTTCTGGCCATTTGGTGAATATTATCCAATATTTGCACACCTTTTAGCTTTGGATTTGCCTCCAACAGCCACTTGTTACCTAATATAAACTAGCTTCTCTTCTTCTGTGGAGTTTTACAGCAGCCTGCATCCCTAAAACTAGTTTAGAGTCTATTGCCACACTGAATAACCAAAACAAGGAGCTAAAAGTGACTAAAACATGCCAGATTTGTAGTGGTTTGCTTAATATTATGCCAATCTGAACAACTGACAACGGCCATGGTGACAGACCGTTGGACTTCAACGGTTAGAAGTTAACGGCTCCCGAGCAGATAACGGTCATTTTCTCTCCGTAAACCGGGCCGGTGGACGGCGGTACTGCACGGCATTTCATATCATTCACCAAGACGCTCGCTCAGGTAAAGGCGGCGTCTTTTTAATTAACTAATAACTTAATTTTACTGAAAGAAACCGTTCATGCGGACCTCTGTCAAACAACGGCACCTTGGCTTCACATTAATGAAACCATTGGAAGTTAAATAGCTGGTTAATTTAAAATGAAACATCCAGTTAGCTTGTTTTACATCAGCTAACGTTATACGCATAGACTGTATAAAATATACCGTGTTTTAACGATGCTAACGGTTAGCGCTAAGCTAGCTACCTGACTGAGAGTGGAAAAGGAGAAGCTACTTCCAAAATGGACCTGTGGACACACTGTAAAAAATGTCTGTAGATTTTACGGTGAAAAACTGCTAAACCATGACAGTAAAAGACCGTAAAATGATAAATGGGTTAATTCAGTTGCAGTAACAATGAAACACTCAATGTAGCCTATATACAATAAAATACATAAAATACACTGGCACCGTGTTTGTAGCAAAACTATACTGTAATATATATACAAGCCATCATTTTTGCATTTATTTTTTGTAAAAATACTTTTTTACTAACTGTTAAATGCACTAAACGCCATATCTCTAACAAAATATACTGTAATATTTAATGGTAAAATCTTTAATTCAGCATTTATAAATTATTTTCTTGGCAATTATATGGCAGAACAGTGTTTCTTTTGATGGAAAAACTTTGTATTTTAGACGGTAAAATATGGAATAAAATGGCAATCTTAAACAGGAAATCAACAGTGCCAATATATTTTTACCGTAATATTAAAACAATGTACACCGTATTTATTACGGTAAAGTTCTGGCAACCACAGCTGCCGGTTTTTCACCAACAGACAGGGGTTTTACCAACAGACAGGTTTATTTTTACAGTGCAAATGAGAAAGTTGGCGGACACAAAAGAGTTGGACAGTGCTAGTTGGAGACGCCTATGGAAGAAGACCTAAAGCCCAGTAGGAAATCTGCTTCAAGCGCTTCAAACAGGTGAGGCAGACAGTCCCACTTTGCTCTCTGGCTCTCCTGAAGAGTCCTGATGGTAAAATCTTTCGCCTGGATCAACATATTGTTACCGTGAAATTGCTGATGTTTCTATGTTGCTTGTAGTAAAGTGTGTGCCTAAAATGAGCTGTTGAAGTTTGACAGGGCTTGCCAAGGTGTTGGACAAGTCTGGCATATAGTTACATATGTCCTGTGTGGTTTGTTGTTGTTTATAATCTGTGCAGAGGTCTAGAAGTATTTTTTAATTCCTTTATCCTTGGCTTGGATTTAAGATGTTCTGTATAATCAATACTCTTTATAGCCTATGGGAAATTCGTTTATTATGAGTCATTAGCTTTCATAAGAATACTTCATGTGTAGGCTATTTTGCATTCCACACCATTTATTTGATGCATGCGTTGATACAGTCACATATACATTTCATGTAGCAGTTTAATTCAGTTTTCTTATGAATGAATAATATAATATTGTTGCAGAATAATTGCCTCATTTGTGTACTTTACCAAATGATCCTTGATGTCATCTGTGCCAGAGAATATTTCTGATCTTTAATTCTTGAATTTCAGACAGCAGAGAAACAATTCTCTTATTTGTTGAGTCCAATATCAGTTTATTGAAACCATAGAAAGAGGATTAGGATAGGATCAGGTCAAAATAGGCCGGCTCACACCCTTGTTCCATGTTTGTTTGTTTTTGTCTTACCTTACAAATTGGAAATTATTGGTAATTTTGTGCTATCAGTGTTGTAGCACTGACATGTAGCACTTACTTTCTCACGTTTTCAGGCTGTTATGACAGTAGTTTTACCTGTACAGTCAGGTGCACACATTTAAATCTACATATTTGTAACATTTAATGCATTTTAGAAGGATAGAAACTTTAGTAATATTAGTAGTTTCTCTAAATGTGTACTGCTTCGCAGTAACAACAACATTATGTCTATATAAGCACAAAATAATGTACCCTCTCCATTGAGCAAGAGCATGATTAAGCTGCAACATTGTTGAAAGAGATTACGTTGTATATTTTTGCTTATCTGATAATACATATTATAATGATGCACAAGAAAGTGTAGCGGCTGTCATCTAAATAAATGAAGATCTATCTGGAAAGGCTGCTTCATGTAGTAGATGCATAGTGACCAGGCCCAGGAGTTTTAAGTGACAAGGTTATTGAATTACATTCTGGCAGCCTCAGTGTAGATATTCTGGAAATAGGCCCACCAACCATTACAGAAATTGTTTAATTGTGCGCTTTGCTGGGTTTTCCTGACTCAAAGGTATTGCTGGCAAACACTGACATAGTATCAACTTAATAAAACTCTCCAGTGGAACATGCTGACTCAAGAAACTGATGATGAGAAGTCCCAGAAAACAGAATATTTGTATCTGATGGTTTGATGCAAACATGAGGATTTTATATCACCAGAAGAAATGACTCTATTACCAGTTACAGATTCCTCCCTCAATATGAATTAGAACAAGTGTAATGCAGAATTTCAAGTCAAATGATGATGACCCACTTTTTGCAAAGTAAATTGTTTATATAACATGCAATGAAATATAAATCACACTTCAATTCATTACCAGCCAATAAGGAAATGGCAAGAGTATTCAGAAGTAATGGGTAGAGGCGTACATCATTTAATAAATATCACATGATTGCTGCTTTAATATTGCCTGATTATCGAGCACCTCTTGCTGATCGATTTTCTTTGAGAAGCAGATAATGCCTCGTGATGAGCCCCACAGGATCACAGGCAAAGAGGGAAAGGCAGGTAGCAGAGAGAGCAGCGTTAAAAATTGATTAACTTTGTGATATGGGGTGTAATATCACTGCACTGTAACCAGTCACACCTGAGATCTAGCATAGATTTATTGTAGATGCATAAGAGCTGCTACAAATATGTAGTTTCCAGAGTTCAAGGTCTTAGAATGTCAAACAATCAGTACATTTTAGAAATTAGTTTTTCCTGATTCTTGTTTATACATTTGTTGTCCATCAACTTTCTGTCAATCAACCATAATTGTTTAATCTCTAAAATTAATCAAAATGGAAGAATATCATCAGAAATGGCAGAAAATGCTGTTCTCAGCTGACCTTATTCCTATATAAATATTGTATTGAACTGAATATAATTGGGTTTTGGACTGACCAAACAATACTTATACATTAGATTAATTGAAACTGGGATTGACATTTTTCACTATCATTAATCAAAATAATCATTAGTTACATCCCTACCATTGTCTACTTCAGAAAAGAGGTCAGATTAATCAATATAAAAAAATATTTGTAGGCCTAGTCTTTGGGAATCAAAGCAAAAATTAGCATTGGCATTTGTAAAATTCAACCAAAAATCTGTTGATAATAAGATGATAATTAATAAATAAAGAAAGTATGTTCAGTGGTTTTCTTTAAACGCCTGAGCACGTGTTCTTTATTGCTTCACTATATCCGACATGCTGATGGTCAGATAACGGTCTGTACGAGTGAGGCCAGCTGCCCTTGCTGTACGCTAAAGAGAAGGCCAAAAGTCAGGGGGCAAGCTGACAGAGGGAGGGGCAGGTTGTCTCCTATTACTGCAACGGCCGCCTCAGCTCAGCCAGACCTGTTATTCCCTTTCCCAATTCCTTTGCGTTCTGTATAACTAAAAACACCTGCTGCAATGCCCTCTTCTTACTCCTCTCCAACCTGCTGGCCTACAGCCACCTTAGAAAAAAGTCTGTTGTTTGCTTTTTATCTGATGTGTGTATGTGCTGCTAAGAATGGCACACTGAAGCTAGTGGTGTTACTGTTGATCCACCCAGGGGGCAGCCAACAGCTCCTCTGGGATTTAGCTAATTTTTAAAGATGCAGTCATCCCTAAAACACTTAGTTTTAGTTGTTGGTAACATCCCTTCAATTTATGTTTTTTTTTTCTCTAATCTTTTTCTGTCAATATGTGACTGACTGAAAATATATTTAACCGCATTCTGCTGTAAATGATTAACAGGGCTGTGTATTTGCATTTGAATCTAGCTTTACAATATGTAAATGATACAGGGTTTACATTTCAATATATTGCAATATATTGTGATTTTCTAAATCTAATTTTAGCAAAACTGTCTTGGGTAAAGATCACACCACCTTATGCACCGTATGAGTTTAAAAAGCTGTATACTTTATGTGTAATCTGTCTGCTGAAAAGTCATTGCATATAAACTATTAATTTAAATTTGATGCAGTGTTTATGAGATTGGATAAAGTATCACAAAACATAATATCGCTATACTCAGGTGTACCAATATTTTTGTGTATACCACTAGACCCCTAAAGAATTGTACCTGCTCTTAGAAAAAACTATTACTTCAAGAAACACAGAGACAGTACAACTGTATTTAGGAAATCACACTTTATCACTATATTATTACAACTTCCACATTACAGTTGCAGTTATTGCATCATTATAATAATCTCTTGTGACGGTGCCTCACCATCTCTTTACTTGCGCGTATGCATCTTGCTCCATAATCATATAACAATTCAATTCAATCAATTCAGTATCGACTCATGTAGTAGATATTTAGAAATGTGAAGAATATAAACAACATGTAATAATCCACTGAGACACTGAAACAACTGTTATCCCAGAATCTTGTTACTCTGTGCAGCATAGTTGAAAAGCCACTTTTGATGTCTCAATTAAATTGTATGCAGGCTCATCTCGACTGCAGCTCATCTTGACTGCAGCCACAGTGTGGTTTACAATTACTAGTTATGTGTAATACTAGTGGATTATATATCTCATATTTAATGACTGTCCTCTGCCAAGGTAGCAAAACCTACTGAATGATTTGTTGCTGCTTGGAAGAATAACCACTCTGTGAAGGTTTATTTGTCATTTGAGTATTTGGATGTTTTTTTAGAGCTTGTTGTGCTCAGATTTTCCAATATGATGGAACACTGCAGCACAGAGTCATACAGCTATGTTTTTAAGAGTAACATTGGCATGAAATTGAGGTAAAGGAAATGGAGAACAGCTTTGCTCTGGAGTAGGAATATGTCAGTAGATCCACGTCTTTATTAAAGTAAATTAGCACGGGGCGTCCCGGTGGCTCACACTGGTAGAGCGCGTACCATTAAAGCCTAGTCCTTCCTGCGGCGGACCCGTGTTCGAATCCGTCCTGAGGTCCCTTTGCCGCATGTCCTCCTCTCTGTCTCTCCCTTTCTATCTATCACTTTCAATAAAGCAAAAATGCCAAAAAAATTAAAATAAAAAAGTAAATTAGCACAACGTCAGTTAGGTCTGCTATCCTGTCCCATAGAGTAAATGTCTGGGATTTTTTCTTGGAGGCACTCATGAAGAGATAAACACATGAGAAACAAAGACACCAGAACCTCACATACTTTGTTAAATAAAAAATGGCACAAATGGAAAAGACAGGACACCAAGCTACTCCACCGTTGCTATTTTTTAAAATACAAAACACTTTAAAAGTACAATGTTTTAAATGTGAAGGAAAAAATAATTTTAAAAAGTTACAGTTTCTTGCTATAACAAGACCATTGTCTTGCATTAGTGATGTTTTCATTCAAAGGATATAGAAAATAAAAGTTATTTTAAGTTAATGCAACATCATGTTTTTCTTAGTTAACAAATAAAAAAAAATTAAGCTACAACTGTCACAGAAGACTAAAAAGATTTCTTAGAAGTTTGTAATTATGGTGTTGAAATAGAAGAAATTTCCTGTTGATTAGATTTGATAAGATTGGTACACAAGAGGCGTAAAAATACAATACAAAAGTCTCCATAAGGCTTATTGTCATTTTTCTAGCAAGTAAACTAAAATGAAAAAATATACAAAAAGAGGAAATTTGCAGAGACAGAAACATCAAGTGTATGTATGTAAATACAGTGTGAATTTTATCATCATGATGCCTTAAAATTGTATCAAGCTCAATTTTAATTACTTTTAAAAGACAAAAACTGCAGCATTATGAATGTATCAACATTTTTTTCAGTTTCCTGCATTATAACGTGTAGAAAGCTGGGGGGGGGGATCTGCTGTTACACTTTTCCCATATTACTTGTACATCAAAAACGGAAGGGAAATCTGGAAGTAACTGGAAGTAATTACAAAAACATCCATCTTATTGTTCACAAAAGCAGTTGATTTGTAAAAAGAGTAAATATATATAAAAGAGTCAAAAAGTCCCTGAATGCCTGTCACCTGTATTTAAAAGCTGTCTGTGGTGACGCTGATGACCTGCGGCTGCACTCTGTTCCTGTTACAACTGAAGAGCCAGGCTGCCCTCCTGTGGCGGTATCGCTTTGACAGCAGCACATAGAGCACAGGGTTTATACAGGGGTGCAGGTACTGCAGCACAGTACAGATGAAGTAAAACATCTCCCAGGCCTGTCCGTGGCGGTACAGACCCAGGTACACACACAGCTCCAGCACATAACCAGGCAGCCAGCACACTGAGAAGGTAGCGGCAGCCAAGAACACCATGACAGAGGCACGGCGGGTGTTCCTGGCACTGGACACCGACATTACAGGGCTCTTGTGGAGAAAAAGAGCCAGCCGGACATAGTTGAAGGCGATGACTAGCATTGGAACAAAGTAGTAAAGTACAAACTGGCTCAGGACCACTTGGTAGTGGTGCTCATGAATGGTTGGAAGGCAGAAGGTGAAGTTAGCCAGGCTTGGCCCCACGCTCTCTTTGTTGGCAAACATACGCAACGGCAGGCTGATGAAGAAGCTGAGGGCCCAGACAAGGACAAACATGAGGATGACCAGGTCCATGGTGGGCGGCTGGTACGGGTTGGTGATGATCATGGCACGGGTCATAGAAACAGCACACAGAGAGTAGGTGCTGGCTGCGAGGCTGAAGGCCAGAAAGAACTGGTAGACCTTGCAGGAAGTGTCGCCCAGAGGCCAGGAGTGACTGACGGCGGAGTGTAAGGTGAAGGGGATAAGCACGAGGGTGAGGAAGTCGGCCAGGGTCATGCTGAGGAGGAGGATGTCAAGGCGGTTTTTACGTAACGTGTTATACTTTGCAAACAGAGAGAAGACCAGCAGATTGGCACAGAGCCCAATGCCCAGGATCACTCCACAGGTACAGGCAAAGATCAACACATAGGTATTGGGAATCGCCATATTATCACCTTTTAGAAAAAAAACACATCATTAATTATTTATATTTATCATTAATTAATTGATGAAATTAATCAGTGACTTTTTTTTTAGAATTTCTTAATTGTTTTGGGGACTGTTTCAGCATTTCAGGATGAGATGCTTCTCTTTGTCACTGTTGTATCACTGTAAAACTCCCCTTTTTAGCTTAGAGGACAAACATGTCTGTGTCAGAAATTAATATTATTTTCCACTATCACTTAGTTAAATTTTTAATTCAAGTTTTATTTTTTAACCAACATCAACCACCAGATATTCATTCATTTTCAGAATTTTTAACCCTATTCTATGGTGAAAAAGTATACTAAATTCTGGGGGGGGATTTATGTTTTTTCACAGTCTGGGATATGTTGATGATTCGCAAGAACTCTTTGCATCAAACACTGCAGTGCTCCAATACAGCAGAAATAATTCTAGAGTAAGCCAGGAGAATAGCATGTATTTGTCCCATAGGGAAAACATGAGGAAAAATGCTGAATCTGATAGAAAATAGTGAAATCTACAATTCTGAAGCCAATGCTTTGGATTGAAAGTCTGATACAATATTTTGGCTACACATTTTAATATAATTATAAATGTCATGCAATATGCATTAATACAGCCAAAATGAGGGGTTCTTAAACAAAAACAAGACATTAAAATGTATCATTTTGTGACTTTTTGTATCACATAGCCACAGTTTTTTAACTTAGCATCTGCATAATGGTTATCTGCTACAAAATCTCTTATTAGTAACATTTTGATTCTTGCTGTATATTTCAATTGATGATGTAATTAACTGTGTCTGATCAGAGGTTGTTGCATTTTAAATTGATGTCAGATGAAACAATTCTCATTTCGTCCTACTCACCATCGTTGTTCCTCAAAGCAGTATCTTCAGGCTCATGTTTGTGAGAGAACTAATCTCATAATGTAAACTTCTGTATTACTGGTGTCCATCCTGTTAAACTGGACTGTTGGAGAGAGAGGTGGCAGCCTCTTAGGACTCATTACAAAATGTGATAGCTGAATGTGAAGGGAAGAAAGGCAAACATCACTTGGGTCAAATTGATTCTGGTTGATTTGGTTTAAAGAGAAACTGCCTCACACCAGCTGTTCAGGGAATAATGATGTACCATAGGGGCCTGTTTGTTGTTACTATTGTCATTACAGGATCCAGTGTATGTTCATTCTTTTAAGTTCCTTAAATTTTTTGTAAAAGCTACACTTGACATTTTGAATTATTGTTGAACTAGATCCGTCTTTTTGGGAATATAAAAATGCCTTATGGACTGAGACTGTGTTGCTGTTGGTAAAAACTTCTATTGACCTTTCATGACCTCTTGAAAGCTTTTTTTGTTTTTGGGGATTTAATTCATATTGTATGAGTAATATTTAAAAATGAACTCTCTCCAAATAAAAAGAGAGCAGTTCATTGATTAGGTCCTCTGTTCCTCCCCTTCTCTGGAGATATTAATCTCTCTCCATTGTTTGATTGATTTCTTCGGTGTGAGCTGCAGGCTCCTGACGGCGGCTTTATCAGGCTTTCCACAGCATTTATGACTCTGTGTCAGCTAATGGCCTTCGGTGTACACTGCTGCTCTTAGCACAGGATATAGCTGATGCTGATGCATTTGCTAACCCCTCCATTACCAGTGTCCGTGCCGTTTAGTCAGCGGCTGTTAAAAATGCCACATGTTCTCAAATGGGACATTAACAGCTTCATTGTGTTCTCTCCGTGCTCGAAAGTCAACAAAAACATTGATGTTTTTCACCTTTTATAGCAATTTTTTTTTGGACCAAAATCTTGAACTTTCTTTTTTTTCTTTCCAGCTCTATGGCCATGTCAGTGGTTATGATGTAATATACAAACCAACACATCAAGAACTGAAAGGGATTTAATTACTTACTCAAAAACACTAAAGCATTAGGGCTGAACTATTTGGAAAAATATATATAATTGCTTTTATTTGAACTGATTCATGATATTGAAGGGAATTTTGCATAATTATTCTCATTTTCATTGAAAAAAAATATTAAAATGATCATTCAGAATTGTAATTTAACACATATTTTTCCTTTGACAGATATTATATTATTGCACTTGTCCATATTGTGGTTTTGTTGAAATTGAGTTGCTAGAACAAACAAAAATGCTAAAAGTCATGTTGTGGACTATGCATTTCTTCCTTTAGTGGAGTGGAAAATTTATTTCACAGTTTGAGCATGATGTTATTTAGATGCCCAGGTCAAGCAAAGTGCATACATATGATACAACTGTATTATTAACAGTTTAGTTGTTTAAGAGAGGAAAAAAGACTATCAGATTGCTTTCGTTATCAGCAGATACTCACTTTTGCTATATCAGGGACATGACATGAAAAAGTGGCATCAAGCCATCACTAAAATAGTAAACTGACTCATATCTGTGATTACTATGAATTGCAGTCAATATACTGTTCGTAGAATGGATTACTCTAATAAATACAACTAGAATTAAGTGTATCAAATGAAACATTTTCTAAAAAATGTAAGGAAGTAAATAAGTAAAGTAAAAAGCACACATACTGTTTATACAGTCATCAGACAGTGACAAGTTTCTTTCTTTCTTTCTTTCTTTCTTTCTTTCTTTCTTTCTTTCTTTCTTTCTTTCTTTCTTTCTTTCTTTCTTTCTTTCTTAAGAACAACTAATAATTGTATTATCAATTAATCTACAAATTATTTTCTCAATAAACTGTTTGGTATATCAAATTTAAGAAAGAAATGTAATAAGTATAATTTTTCAGGCAGTTGTACTTTACCTGAGTATTTCCATTTATGTAACGTTATACTTCTACTCAAGTACATTATAGATGCAGATATTGTACTTTTTACTCAACATTGTGATCATTTTAAAATGATCACACATTTGAATGAATCAAACCATATATCAGTATATTAAGTAGTTCCAATCAGCCCTACCTTGACGAAAATAAAATGTTGCTTACCTAAATGCATCATTAATAATAAGCCAATAATATATTTGGAATATATATAAAAGTGAGTGGGGCCATCTACTTTTTACTTTTTTACTTTTACTTCAGGAAGGTTTTCAATGCAGAACTTTTACTTGTTGTGGAGAAATTCTGCAGTGTGGTGTTAGTACTTTTACTTAAGTAATGGAACTGAATACTTCTTACATTACTGCGCCATTGTAACCCTAACTCAAAACATAATACAAACATATTAAGGTAATGTTCAGGAAAGTATCAACGATAATCCAAATAGTAACAAATGGATTTTCTGTCAATCAACTTATTAATAACTCAACTCATTTACCTATCATAAATGTTAAGATGCATATTTGAACCACATATAGTAGGTGAACAAAGACACTGTGAATCAAAAATATTTCTAAATGGCTACACTTTTAATGTTTGATTAACTGGAAACATGTACAGTATGCCCTCAGTGCAAGTGAAGAACATTGAATGAGTCCGACCGCCCGTGACTCGGGCTTGTTCTTTAAACTATAAACTATAATATGAACTGGTGAGAGTGGATTTGATGAAGCCTCCAATAAGTTACAAGTCCATGAGGGATCTAAGGTGGGAAAGGAAAGCAGGACCATCAAAAAGAAACATCAACATAAAACTCAACCACAAAAGAACATGTACAGGATATAACTAAAGTGCATTATGGAATTTAGTCAGCAGCACCGTGATACATTCACAAAATAAATACACACTTTCAAAGTGAAATAAATTACGGCAGAACAGTTCGAACAGATGTTTGCAGTGAACATTTTGTATGTAACTGTTAGTTCACGATAGTCAACAAATGTAGAGCCAAACAAAAGTAGACCATTTTGTGAAGTTACATTATATTCAGGCAATAAATAGTTCCTCCTGTGATCTACTCGTGCACACAGCTGGTTAGAGATGACAACATATGGCTTTGTTTTGAAGTCAAAGTTACAGAGCCCTACAGATGTTCCAAATAAATGTGGAACTAAGTTGTTAGGATGACAGTTCACGAAACTTCAGAAAGTATGAGATCGAAAATACAAACACAGCAAAATATTATCGTACAAGCACAACCCCTGGGCCGTGATATGAAGTGACTGAGTCAGCCATGGGTAGAGTCTCTCAGATTCCAGTCTAGTTGAACCTGTCAGTGTCTTAGTGCAGTACCATATGAAGGCTATTGGGAGTCTCTTAGCCAAGGCACTGCGTCCTTCACGGCTCTCTTGTTGTTACAGACCGTGCCCGCCTCCGCTTCTTGTCGCTCTCTCTACGTCGGCCTAACCTCACCTTTTTTTTCCTTTTGGTGGCCACTTTTAGTGGCTGGTCCTTATAAGCCAGAGCCTTGTTGGTCTCCTGGGGCAGGTTAGGGCCCTCTCTGTCCAGCCTGAACCTGTCGGGGAGGTTCTTGGTGGCCCCCGGGGGCTTCTCATGCAGCACATTCCCACTAAAGGTTTGGCTCTGGGTTCTGCTCATCGCTCGTTCATCGGCAGTGTGCACCTCCTCCAGCAGCTCCTGCAGCCACATGCGGCGCTTGAACTCCTGCAAGGAGCGGCCTTTGTCGTGCATCAGCTGGGCGTGGCTCACTGACCTCCTCCTTAAAAAATGAAAGTAAAGAGACCGTCAGATCAACTAAGAAGGTTGTATAAAGCTTATAAATAAATCCTTAAAGTGCATTGGCATGAGAGGGGAAGCAGCACCAGGTTTACTTTCATCTAAGTCTGGCAGAAATCTCTTTTTTTCTTCTTTTTTTTAATGATTTCTCTTAAATTGCCAGGGACAATTAAACCAGAAGTCATAGTTTGTAATTTAGCACTCTACAATTCTCTTTCGTTGTAATTTCATTATGGTACACCACAGTGTTAGGTTTCTGTGTGGAGCTGTTTTGGTAGCGGTGGCTGCTGAAATTTAAGGTCAGGCACCAGGAAACCTCAGTACAGTAGGTGGCAGCATAAACAAGTTTGTGAGAGCCATAACTAATCTGAGCTCCAGACTCCGAGCCAGAGTTGAAACAGAGCAAACCTCCTCTACCTTAATATAATCTGATTAATCAACTACAGTTCTTTTTTCAAAGAAACCAAACAAAAAAACAGGAATGTTTCAGAAGTCACCACTTCACTACTTTTTATTATTAACTGTCCTTTCATTTTTAAATTTCCATAGTGCATAATATTGAATTAATTTTTTTAGTCATCACAATTAATATAAAATAAACTCACGTTCTGCTACTAAGTGCATCAACTGGTCTCCCATCAAGAGTCACCGGGGAGCACAGCAAGAACACAGCCAGACTCCACTGATGAAGCATGACTATAGAGCACATCCTTGAGCCTAAGATCTGAAGAACACAAGAAACATATCAGTCATTTCAGTTAATTAGTTAAAACTTTTTTATTGAACATACACTTAACTGTTTCTCCACTATTTAATATATTTTCAGTAGCAGTGCAGGCAGCTGAAAAATGACACCGTTCCTGAGTACGTGAGATCTCCCAGGCAGCATTACTTGTGCCAACAAACAGTTTATAAAAGTAAAGTAGAAACTTACATGGTCTTTAGAGTGAAAATCCACAAAAGATTGGTCTGCACGCTCTTAAATGATGACGTTGTGGCAAAAATTAATTTACAATGTAATAAGAAAAATTATTCTGCCAAACACAATTTTGCCAGTTGAAAACGTGTGTCCAGGTCCATTGGTGTGAAGGCAGCCTGGGGAAATCCCCCGTCACTCCGCTCCATTCATTTGCCTCCCAACAGGGTGTGTGGAGCTATTTATTTCTCTCCAGCGTCCCAATTGAAAGAGAGATAAAGATGGAAAGAGCAGCAGCAGCAGCCCATCAGCTGCAGCGCTGCCACTCCACCCAGTGTTGCAGTAATCTCATGAAGAGTAACGATGAAGCATCTTCTCTGGTGGCCGCAGCCGGAGAGCAGAGCTGAGAGGGTTTTTACAGTCCAGCACTGTGTGAGTCTGTCTGAGAGAGGCACAGTGAGAAAGTCAAACTCCTCTTTGGGTGAAGATGCAGGCACTACCTTAGCCCCTACCCATTAAGTCCAGTCCTAACACCCTCCCCACCCTCCCCTCTCTCCCTCCCCCCAGCCCTTCACACACACCTGCTGTGACAAGAAGGTGGCGCCCATGCAACACAACTAAGATTATCCTTAACACAAGCTTAGAAAAGACTTTTAATCAATTTCAAATAATTTTAACCACACTTTCTAAATAAGGTCATCTCATTTTTTTTCATTATAAAGAGGTCAGAAATGACAGGTGTGCACCAATGGAGGTAATCATGGGTTACCAAGCAGAGTGTATAAGGGGAGGGGCAGGGTTACTCCAAAGTAAACAGCCAGGCCTAACCACTTTCCCAGGGGAGAATGGCCATAACCTCAGAGAAACCCAACCCACAGCCTCTCACTGCAGACCATTCAATTCACCTCCACTCTGCCTCAGTAAACCAGCTCACCACCGAATGGTTTCAGTGGGCTCTGAGGTATCTCTCATATCCAGCTAATAAGGAAAGCGGAGATCTTTGCATTGAGGCAGCCGTATACAATCCCAGGCTCACTGTATGTTTAGGTGATGAAACCAGTCTGAAGCATCCAGACACATTTGTACTTTTACTGACATCATAATAAATAAACGCATAAAGGTCAGTCTTACATCATTTGATGTAAGAGGTGACACAGTAGCTAAAAGTGCATGTATTTTTAGTATCACATTGATTGACAGCACTACATGTCCAGGTCTAGTAGTGTATGCAAGGCATTTTTTTTAAATGTGTTGTAATGTATTACAGTTGTACAAAGTTTATTTCAAGTATTGTGTAACATGTTGGTGGCACAAGATGAAAGGTGAAGGGATCACTAAAGTTATTACAGTTCATCCTGGGGGGAAACTTGTTTCCGTACCAAAGTTCAAGGCAGTCTGTTTAATAGTCATTTTAAACCTGAAGGTCACTGTGGCAACAGAGGGAAAGTCAGATCAAAGAGGACCACTGGGATCCATCCTCAGGGGACAATGAATGTCTGTACAACATTTCACAGCAATCCATCCAATAGTTGTTTAAATATTCAAATCTGAACCACAAGACAGACCAACATTTGCCATTATTAGAGCCACACTACCATGACAAAAAATGTGTTGTATAATGCGAAATTAATTAATTAACCTTTAACATTTTAAACATTTTCCTTGAATTTAAGACTGTAAACTCTACATGTTGCCCCACTTGTGAAACTTAATGATCTTGAATATTGCAGTTGGTTATTACCACAACATCCATGTTTGGTATAATCTTAAACATGTTGGTCTGAAGTTTGTTTGAAGGGATCTCAGCGTAAAATGTAATTGGACTCAAATGAAAGCTATAAAAGAAAAACAGTTGCATGGCTGTATGTGAACTCAGAGTTTGTGAGAGTCCCTCAGTTGTGGTTAAAATCAGTTTATGTCTGGCAGCAGAATGTAATCAAACCAGTTAAATGTTCCTGTGATTCATTTCTGGGTCATGACCCATCAGTTTAAGAACAATAGTACAGCCTGTACTGATACAGTCAGTACATTTGTAAGGACATCCTGCCTCTGTACAAACTACCAATGTCCTCCTTATTATATTCAACTCCTTTTTGTGTTAGCCATGTTAGCGGCATGACTCTAGGGATATCAGTGTCTTTGAAATATCTCAAAATCTATTTGATAACCTACAATAAAATTGCGTATGAACACTCATGATCCCTGGAATGTCAACTGGACTGAATTTGGTGACCCCATGGCTTTTTACAGTGCCACCAGTGGCTTGACATATTTGACTTTTTGTGCAATTTCTTGACAAATATTTGATGAATTGCCTTGAAATTTGGTGCACACATTTGTGGACCCCAGAAGTATTAATCTATATAACTTTTACGATCCTCCAACTTTTCTTATAGCTCCAGCAGTTCTGTAAAGATATTCCTTTTTCCAAAACTAAAATACCTTGGTGACCCTCTGACATTTGTGAAAAATGTCTCAACAACTGTTACTTGGATTACCATACCATTGGTACATACATCCACACCCTCTACTGGGTGATTTTTAATAACTTTGGTGATCCCTTCACACTCCATCACCATCATACCATCATCAGGTCAAAATGTCTAATACTCGGTTTATACCGAGTAGCTTCACAGGCAGTCCTGCGTTCAGTGTTGTGTCTTTTTTTTTCTTGAGTGAAATGAGACCTGAACCTATTTGTTTGCGGCTAATAAATATGAATGTGAAGGACACTCATGCACTGTGTATTATAGCAGCTGAGGATTTACGGCACCCGGCATGCCAATGTTGGATTGAAGCTATTTTCAGTGTGTTTCATTTGACAGTGTTTCATGAACAAATAACATTTTTATTTTTATGCAAATTGTGCCAGTCTTGTCTGAAAAAACTAGATTGCCAGTCACATCGACAACACATTTGAAATGATGCATCCAGTTGAAGCATCCAACCAATCTTGGGAAATATACCCAAGATTTGGTATGCAGCTGAATTATAAAAATGCTTGGAGGAGTTATTAAAACTGGACTGTTGACTGAAGTTCAGAATTCTAAACTGTGAATGTGAACCAGTTCATTTTAATCCATCTAAACTGAAAATTGAGCTTGCCAGCATTTTGATTCTTGTAATATAAAACGTGATGTATTGCTACATTAACTCTCTTTCCAATGTAACATAGATACCATATGAATACACTGCGTCTTTGCCCTTTTTTTAACTATTCATAGTTAAAATTGTTTGTGAGGTGACTAAGATGAATACAGTCCATTCAAAATCCTGAGTCATTTATGTGGTTACTGCACCTACTTTCACTGTTTTACTGGATGGAATAACTTGCATTTCTCTTCATGAATAAAACCCATAAATTATTTCTGTGAGCAGTGATGATTAGTAGAATCACTCCAGGCTAGACTGGAGACCAGTTGGTGGTAAATTACTTAATAGAGGGCTCAGTATTTTACAGGCAGTCATGATTCAATTCAGCAAGGGGTCCAGAAGGGGTTTGGGGCTGGGACAAATATATGGCAGACCCCCCCTGCTGTCTCCAAAACTCAGCTTTCTTCGGTTTCCAGTGAGTCTGCCTCAAACTTCCAACACTTTAACATTTGGTAGGGAAAAAATACCTCATTTGATTCCATTCTGCAAGGACTTTACCTGCAAAAAAATATGAAAAAATCCCATTTCCTGGCAGACAGCAGCGTAGGGAACGGGAGCCAGGAAAGCTGCTTTTGATTCATGCTAAATTGCACTCTCAACACAGAGCAGTATTCCTGTCCGTTTTTCATCCTTTTCACACTGCACCTACTTCACATTCACGCATATACAGAACATACTGTATACACACCCACCCGCCCTCCTGTTCTAAGCATCCAGCTCACACACTCTGCATCCAGAGAAACACCCTCATTTCATGTATTAATTCAGAGTTCAGCATCTATTTTTGGATGTGTTATACACATTCCCTCTTATTGGCCCGCCCTATTATGTCATAACTCCTGGCTTTAGTTACTGCAACAGTTCCTGCGTTTGTTGTGGAGTTACATTCAGAGTCACCATGTACAGGACTTGGCATGTACGTTAGTCAGTGTTAATTCCCGCACAAGTCACACTCTGGTGCTGTCAGCATTCTCTATTATTTTATTACTATTTTACAGCACCACTCCCCTTAAGCTCACTATCCCAGCTTTTAGGGGAATTTGAACATTACAGCCAAGTGAAAAGTGAAGAAATACATTACAAAACATCCAATGTATATTTAAAACGTCAGCGGAAATTATTACATTAAGCTTTTTCCATTTCTGTTGTTAAGTTGTGAAACATTGTTGTATTTGTTTGTATCTTAAGCTGGAATTTGTAAGCCTTCATCATGTAATATAGCTAGCATTAGTATAGCAACACAAAATATGTTCAATTCGCTAACTAGCCGAAAAATATTAATTTAATCATTTCAGCTAACAACATAAGCATAGCTCGCTTACATTAGCAAACTCCTAAAGTTAGTAAGTTATTTGCCTCTTAACATTATGTTACCTAACTTATAAGTTACAGTTATATTGAAATATTAAAGTTTTATTGTTTACCTTGGCATTAAAGCTGGCGGACGTTTTGGCTTGGTGATTGTGTCTGTAGCTTAAAATACAGTAGCATCCAAACATATAATACAGTGGCATCGAAACCTACAATTCACCTATTTATTAACAATAACCACGACAAAAGCAGACAACAAACAAAAAAATATATAACCTAAACGTGTAACTTAATATGATCAGTCAACTTATAATAGGTCTATTAATAGAGTGCCCTTGACGTGACACAGTGTATTAAATATACGGGTAGGCTACGAGGCTACTTTACTCTGCATTATAATATTGTGGTATGTCAATGCTATTTAGTCAGAAGGAAGCGTGATAAACACACATGATTTTCCACTTTAACACACTTGATAACATGTGATTTTCCACCAAGGTCCCAATATGGGTCCCAGCACTGGAGGTGGGCCGGGGCTTGGAGCTCTGCAGTGGGACGCTACTGGTTTATTATTATAATACTTCAGTGCAGTTTCTGTTAAATAGGACATTCAACAAACTTTTATAACACCTCACATGTCATCTATAACCATATATTTAGCTGCAGGGAACAGAATCAGAGGTTTTACAATGTATTTGATAATGGTCCCTTTATGAAGCAGGCAGGGCTTTGATCGCTTGGCCATTTGTTCTCATGAGAACTTCAGGTTTGTTATCCTGGAAAACCTCACTTGAAAAATGACTTTTGCAGAGTTACTTTCCCCTCATAATGGTTTTTTAACGGTGAGTTACTGCACGGACCGTTTAAGGCAGTTCATGTGAGGCATGCTTTATTTATAATGTCGTATTGTGGGAAGTTGGAAGAGTTTTCTTCTAATCATTCACACCTACCAATCATAACTGTCATCCCAGGAATGCTCTTTATTCCTCTTTACCTTATTCTGGTTCAGATATTTTCAACAGCTCTGCTACCAAGGCAGAGTTTTATTAATAAAAGCTCAGGAGATGAAATTTAAAATTGATGCACTCTGTTTTCTTTGCGGTCCTGTGGTTTATTGGTACTTAAAATGTGTCACATTAAATCTGGAAGCTCTAAAGTGACATGAAATCGGCAGTCAAAGAAAAGAGCTCTTCATCAGTTTTACTTTAGGACACAACAAAGTTAAAATGTTGTGAACTTCATGTGACTTTGTTTAAGTAGTTTTTTTTGGTTGTATGGAAAAGTCTGACAATGTAAATCAACTATTAAAGTTTTCTATGAAATCGTTATTTTATGTTTATGTGACAGCTAAGCCAGGCCTTTGTATGCGCTGATGCTGTAAAGGTTATTTTCAAGTATTTTCATATTTTCAGACCACCGCAATCTGTTGAGAAAGTCAATAAACTATTCAATTAATCAACTAATTGTTTCAGCTCTATAATGTTTTTGAAGAATCCCAAAATAAACTAGATCCCTGTAGAAAGCTCTTAGCTATAAGTGTATTTCTCAACGTTAAAACAGTAATGTTTAGTACAATATTTGACATGTTTGCATCCACTGTATTGCATGTATTGAATTTAAATTTACGGGTTTTGAGTCGATGTTTCCAGCAAAAAGCAAAAGCAGTCTCTAAGGTTTTGGGCCACAAAGCACAATGGACAGTTTAGTCAGGATGTCAGAGAAGGGTCACTGCTTCACACTTTAAGAGGCATACATCCTGAACATTACCTAATTCCTTCTCAGGGTTACCCAAACATGCCCTCCTCCGTCACGCATTTACTTGATCTGAAAGTAGCTGCAAGATTTGTCTGTTTCTGTTTCTGCTGCTTGATATATGATAATCCTCCTCAGGTAGCGCTTTGGGGCTGATTTCTTATTTACAACTAGATTTTTTTTTAATGTTAACCATAAATGTCAAGCTCCTGGAGACAGTGAGTCGGGGAGGTCCTACTAGGACAAAAGCATGTTGTGCAGACTCAGTCTAGAGCACAGGTACATTAAATCATTATTTTTCAGACAGGAAATATCTGCCACTGGACATTTTGCCTGCAAAATGTATTTTTAAGATGAAATGATTCCTGCCTGGCACAGCCCTACTCTCATCTGAACTGGAGTGTTTTTGCACTCATCTATTCAATGTTAGAGCTTGTTTCTTGTGAAAACTATAAATGTTGTTCATCTTGTGATTAAACTGTGCATTTGATGATGCCAAAGATGTAGTTCAGAGTGATTCAAAAAGCAGAAAAACAAGTCCAGAGTCTTTGACCTGGCCTTACGAGGTGCCCACCACATTAGCATTTCTCTCTTGGCAGATGTTGGTGCTGGGGTGTCTGACTGTGGCCGGCCTCTCTGCAGTGGCCCTGTGCTCTAGGCTCTGGGGAAGGAGGGCGGGTGGCAGGGGGGTGCTCCATACCCCCCCCCCCAAAAAACCTAAACCACAAGCTGCCCCATGTCTGATGCCCCCCTCTCACTCTCCTGACCTCAGAGGCAGACCCCAGTCCAGCTGGACACGTCCTGAAACCCCACACAGTCACCACACAGCCACCACCAATGGCCGCCACCCTCCTGCCCCTGACCTATCACCCAAAACATTACCATAAACTTCTGCGTAGTGGCCAAGCAACACACACAGCAGAGCTCACAGTCAGACTCTGCACTGCTCGTCCATGTAAAGATAGCTCTGTCTGAGGGGAGAAAGTGGAGTTGGTGGAGAGGGGTAAGCGCTCTCGGTTACGATGGCATTTTACACGCAACATAAAACCTACTGTGGTGTTTTATGTTTTGTGGCTTGTGGTGGTGCCGTGGCATTGCCTGTGGAACAGACTCCTGCCCGCTGCAACGACTACTGTGCAGTATTTGAGGCTGATGAAAAATGTGTCCGCCAGTGTGTGAACCGCTTTGAAACATGCCACAAGTCTGCGTGCCCCACGTCTTTTACACGCTTGACAAATCGTGCCGTTTCGCGTTGCCTCAGCCCTAGCGAAAATTGAAGAATCAATAGAGGTCTGATTGAGAAGACCACACACACATGGTGTTACGGTAATGACGGGCTGAGTCTGTTTGTTTGCATAAGTGAAGAGCAGGCTCAAATCGTTAATGAGTGCTTTGCGTCCAGCGTGCAACCACAGCTAAGCCAGTGGGTCAACAAGGTTGGCCAGACTAACCACTGTGTGTGTGTGTGTGTGTGTGTGTGTGTGTGTGTGTGTGTGTGTGTGTATAAGAGAGAGAGAGAGAGAGAGAGAGAGAGAGAGAGAGAGAGAGACTGTGTATACATGTTTCTGCATGTCCTTGAAAAGAAAAAAATAAGTTTACATGCAGAAACTGAAGTAATATTATCAGAAGTCCCTTGTTTTCCTTGCATGTGTTAATTTGCTCTTACATCATCTATAAGCACTCGCTGTAATGTTTCTATATTTAACATCATTCTATATTTACTTACTGTGTGCTCTGACACACAGATACAGTTTTGTTTTCCCAGTGAAAAAAAGTACACCTATGGGACATTTCAGTGAATATTTAGACACTGAAAAAAAATGCTTCACTTGAAATTTCCAAATCGTTATAATGCACAGTGTGAGCCAAGTGCACTTCACTGACTCAAAGCTGATCCATTTACTGTAAATGAGCTTGTCTCTGTTGGTTTCCTGACCAATTACTGTACAGTGAACTTAGGTCCTGTATTTATTTATCCATAGGTTATTTTAAATGGACTGCACTCAATGCAGAGGCCTTGTTGAGCGGTCTTGTCCTCCCAGCCTACCCTGGGACATGCTAGCAGCGCTTGGCAGACAGACACGGATGCTGAAGGCAGCCTCTGGACAGCTTTATCCTGCGTCGAGCGAGGCCACCCGCCTTGTGCTCACCAGGGCACAGTGACTGGCATGGCGTTCCCCGGCCTCAGTTTTTACCTCTCAATTTTCTGCTTCTCCAAGAGAACTGGAGAACACTGTGCGCTTTTTAAAGCTGTGTGACCATGAAAGGATATCAAGGCCAACCAGAGAATAGGAAGTCTCAAACTCAGAACAAATTATGAAGTAAGAATAGCTTTAAAAAGACACTGAAATGAGTGAAATATATACTTTTAATTAGCATTTGAGTGGTGGTATTGAGTACAACATGAGTTAAATAATTTATGTGCCACAAAAGTTTGATAAACCGTCGTACATGTGAACCCGAAAGATAAGACAAGAAATAATACAATGAAACTGGGCCAGTTGAGGAGTCACTCACTGGGTCACTGCAGCAGCAAATGGAATATACAACAAGGAATACAGCACAAATTAAGTTTTATGGCTGTAGCAAAGCAAATTTCAGAAGGAGCCATTTCATTGTCAGACTTTCTGGTGCTAAATAGAGAAGGGATATGTCATGTTTGATAAGTTATTATTAATTGGCATGGGTTAGTGTGTGGTCTGGTTTAGCAGAAGTCTCTTTGTAAAAGGAACTGTTAAATCTGCAATATTCAAACATGGGATTTGTTATTTTATTGTAAATGCATTCCAGTCGGTTTATTAGGCTAAAATAGTCAAATGTGGTGAACAGTGACATCATGCTGTTTTACAGAAGGCCACATCTTCACCAAACACAGACAGACAGACTTTTAAAATTCCAAGGGCTCGGTCATCTGTGTCTTTTTTTTTTCTCTGTGAGACATAATAAATTAGAGAGGCACTATAAAAGCAACCAAATACAAGAGGGCACTGTTTAAGGAGTATCTATGTCTCTTCAGATCTACACTAGAAATCAGCAGACACTGTAAACAAGCATTTCTTTCTGATGGTTGTAAAAAGCTATAACTGAAGAACAGACACTAAACAACAACATGGAATACCACAACTAATCAAAATTCAGCCTGATGCTTAAAACAAGACAGGAAAAATAAAAATACAATTTCCTTAACTTGAGTCTCATCTGTCTGACAGTAAAGTGACATATATGGTTTACTTTTCCATATAATTATAACTTATAGCTGTGTATATATTTGTAAAATTGTACCTCTATAAATGAGCCCCTATAAGGCAGGGTCAGGACTGTGTACAATAAATGCACACAACATATAGGTCCAACGTCACATCTGTCCATAGAGCTTGTAATAAGGTTGAGAAAATAGTATTTCAACATTGGCCACAGTATCAAAATTATGAAATGGTCCTTTAAAGTTGTCAATAATGTTTGCCATTAAATTTACAAGGCACCATTTTTAGAGGTGTTCTGATCTCGCTTTGACCTTTAGTTGATGAAACTGGTTCTGTAATTCTATATTTTTCAGAATGGGCTCACTCAGAGAAAAATATCCCCACCCTCTGAACAAAAACTCTAAAATAACTTTTTCTTTCATAAATTGAAAACACATGCTCTGCCTTGATGATGTAAATGTTCAAAAGTGTTAATTCACTAATGAACAGTGAGTCCATTAGACATTCGATTACATACTCTGGGCAGCAGATAAATCAACATTGAGTGTAATTCAAACATGGGCTCCGGCCAGGCGGCTTGTTTTCTGTCCGACTGTGGTTTTCCAACAGTCTAAATCCATGAAGCGGATTTGCTCACAACAGCCAACATATTTCTCCAATCTGCATCCCCTTGTAAAGCAAAGGAAGGAAGGCAGGGCTCACAACTGTTGGTTTTGTGCTGCCCACGGTCTCACAACCCTGTAACATAAGGCCGGGCTTTCATTGCCTCTCCACTGCATGAGCAAAAGGGAATTAGCTTTTAAAAGTTTGTTTTGTAAGAGTTGTAAATAAGGTGGCACTGATTCAGACCTAGATCCCCTTTCTCTCCGATGGGGTATGGCTTGTGTGGGTGGCTTTGGAAATACTGAGGCATGCTGAATATGTTTATATTACACTGTCCCCAGGGAGAGTTGAGCTTTGTGGTGCAGATGGTTTACAGGGGGAAAGGAGCTGTTGTAGACCTTTAAACTTCAGTGTTAATGGTGGGAGTGAAGTGGCTGTGTAGGTGTGATATGTTCATTTCACAGGTCTCTGGTACTCAGGTCCACGACGATGAAAGGTCAGGGGGGATTCCTATACTTGCCCAAAAATTAAGTCTATACTGAATAGTTTAAAACTGCACTAATCACCAATTGCATGATTAGTAGATTTTTCAGTTTGGAGTGTTTCAGCATCTTTTAGCTCATAGTTTGGTTTTTACAGCATGCAACTTTCCTGTTCTGGTTCACTTCTACCATCGCTCTTGTTGACCTCATTTCCAGCCAAGCAGACTTCTATTTCCAGGGAAAAAATGAGCTGAAAGGTAAATATTTCCCTTAAAATAATACTTTGACAAATTGGGAAACACGCTCTTTTTCTTTCTCGCTGAGAGTTAGATGACATTGATACCACTACTCTCATATCTTTGTAGGGAATGTGAGGCAAACCAGCTTAGCTTTGCTGAAAGACTAGAAAGGGGAGCTAGCCTTGCTCACTCCGAAGGTAATAAAATCCACCTGCCAACACCTCTAAAGCTAACTAATTTGTCTTGTTTAAGTGAGTTAGAGGTGCGCAACTATTTGCTTACATGTACATCATAACTTTACCAAACCCTATTTAACTTAACTTTTTTCTGTTGTGTTTATATGTTGCCTCATCTAAGTTTTTCTTCAGTTCACCTTTTTCATTTTTTTCAAATCCAAAGTGTTGCCATATTGGTACAGTTTTAGTTTTCTTTGACGCTAACTCTGCCATGTCTTCTCTCGTCACCCCAAGAAGTAGTAAATTGTGCAAGGTCTTTCAGACACTCGTCATTCCATTAGTCCGGTTAGAAACAAACATAATATTATGTCAATATACGCAATACAAGTTGGATTTAGCGATGTGACGACATTGGTAAAGGGTTGTTGATGTAGGCTACTTTGTACCATGTGTCGTAATGACAAATGCTAGTTCAGCTGGTTGCCATAAAAGCTTGTACACCAGACTGGACTGGCAAAACCGGAAATCGACCCAACTGAGGTGATAATATGTCACTGTTGTAGAGGGTTTTTTTTTATAAAACAAAGGCCAGGAAAGAAAGAAAAAGTACAAGGGTTAAAACAGTAAAAGATGTTGATGGATTTATTTTAACACCTCCACAGCTGTAGATATCTGTTCCCAATCAGGACTTTTCGTGTAAGAGCACACCAGCTCTCCTCTACGGTAATGAACCACAGCGAGGGCAGTGCTGTGATGTTTGGAGCGTGTGTGCGCGTGTGAGTGTGTGTGTGTGTGTGTGTATGTATGTGTATGTGTGTGGGCGGGAATGCCTGAGGTTGCTGAGCCTCGGCCTTCTCCTCAACATTAATAAGGACTTCCTTCCTACCAGACAGAGTCAAACACCTGATCACTTACCAAGGAGGACATGCCCACGCATCCCTCAGAGCTGGCAGCCTCCTGCCACTAATAAGGATCGGCCTGTGTTCTTTAGCTGCCCATCAATCAAAATGTTCACATGCCGGACATCCATACACAAATCATGTTTTCTCTCCGTACTCCACCCCTAATGTGCGAGAGTGTGTTTATGTGTAAGCTTAGAGTTAGATATCACGGGTGGCGACTATATCCAGGGAGACAGCGCAAGAAATAATCCCCCTCATACACACACCACTTCAAAAATTACAACTTTTCCTCCAATGGCAATAACGTTTGGCTTCTTTTTAGAAGTGTCGAGCCAAGATACACCAGGTGAAATGTGCATTTTCATGATGTGCATAACCTTATTTTTCCTCCTTAAATATCAGGTTTTTGAAATGGTTTTTCCGTAATTGAATTAGAGTGGCTAGTCACAACTGACTCGAGAACACATCGACAGGGTTTTCAACACAGTTGCTGTCAAAGAATCACTTGGCCGAAGAAATAGACAAGTTACTGAACATAATACTGTCTTTTTTTTTTTTTTTTACATAACTCAAGCTTGTGACTTTTATCATACTGCTCAAAAGGTCTCCACTGCAATGTAATGATTCAATTATCACTTTCCAGCTGGTATTAGATTAAAGATATTTGATATATCACGTGTGTGGGCCACACATGTTGGCTGTCATGAATCTGGCTGTGTTTAAAATTGTGTTTCATGGTTCATATTCAGTCAACATACCACACAATGTTTCAGCAGTACAAGCTGCTGTAGCAAGCGGGGGACAAAACATCCTTCAAAACCTACTGTCCTTCAGTCCTCCAGCCAGGGAGTTTATCATCATAAATTAGTGGTCCTGATATGATTGTTACAGACCAAGTTTTCATGTACTGTACACAACAGAATAACATCAATAGATGCAGTACTTGTACTCTTACTACTACTTATTTTGTTTTTATTTTTCAAACAGACAGGATAAGGACTTTGCCATTTCAGGCATAAAATTATTTGGCTTCTTAATATCACATTTTAATGTTGACATAATCGTTGTTGCATAACAAAAGGGTGGTGTATATACAGCCCCTTATTTAAAGATAAAGTAGTACGTTTATTTGTTTTTGTTATTTTTGATGATTTCATTTGGCACAGCGCTTACTGCTGTGGAAAATCAGAGTTTTTGGCTCTTCCTGCTTAATATCAAGTTTTTCTTGTATTTAAAAAAAAAAAATAATCCACTGTTTTGTCCTCAGTAGTACAAATCACTTTTCTGTTTTTTACCATTAAAGACCTTGTCTTATATCAGCAAGCAGCTGTGTGGCAAACCACATCACATGAAAATGTCATGGAGTAGATCAGTCCCAGTTCTATCATGGACGGCCACCATCGGGATGGGTAAAGCGGCAACCTCTGGAACCGCAGTTCCTCAAATGGCCACTTGAGGCTGGCTCCAAAAGCATACAAAAAGGTTATTGGTCTTAATAGGTAATTTCCCCTAATATGAAAACCGTACAGTCAACTTTAAGGCTTAAAGATGTGCATAATTAAGGGTTTTGCTGCTTCAAATTAAAGGCAGGTGCTGTCACAGGCGGAGTGTTTCAGCAACCAGGCTTCATTCAGCTCACCCAGGCTCCACCTCGTTATCTATTTTTGGATTAGACGGGAGTCAGGAGGAGTCAGCCTCTTTAAGGGCTGGAGCCACCCACATTGAGCTTCATTCTAGCTCTTAACAAACCTAAGGGTGACGTGACAGTGATTATGTCCATATTTTGTACCGTCCACAAGGTGGGTGCTGTTCAGGTAGTAAAATTTCAATAACCATAGTGTTTTGGTCCCCTCTTCTACATCAACGTCAAAGTGTTATTGGGCCAAGACGCTAAAAAATGTAAGACGCTTTGGACAAACCTATCAGCCAAACTAATGTAATATTATGCATTGTAGACATCCTAAATATTTTCCTGGCTGCATTTAGGAGAAGCATTTAGTTCCTTTACACTGAGGGGTACATGTGTTTCTCCACCTACAAGAATTAAGAAATCAAATATTACAGCAAAATAAACACTTTGTTAACTTTTTCCAGTGAGTTACCTCTCTGTCCAGAGAAATCTGGGCATTTTGTCACTTTGGAAAGCATTATAGACGACAAACATCAAATAATTTGTCAGGACTGAATTTCAAATGATTCCCTTCAGCTGCCTAAAATTGTACACCAAAACCACAAAACTCAGTTGCACTATCAAAGACAAACAAAACAAATCTTTATTGAGCTCCATTTCCATAATGCAGTTTCTTTTTGAATATCCTTCTGTGTGGGTTTTCCACAGTACAAGTCTGAACAAATTCAAGCCCGGCTATTCTACAGTGCTAAGGTGCTCAGCTCTGTTTGATTAGGGCAACACACAGGAGGTCCACTGCCACGGTGTTTTCTTTACCTGGGCCCATAACTCTTAAAAACACACAAACACTTGGGTTGTAAATGACCTGTTCATCACACAGTGACAGGAGAGGTGATTCTGGACTCTTGGTGGGCCAGGTGTGCAGATCAGGACAGCTGTGCCGTGCCAAAACCTGTTGGCATTGCGACGCGGGACCATGGAAAGTTCTGGAATCTGTCGCTGCTGGCAGGGCCGAGCTCCTGAACGGGACTGGTGTTGGCTTTGCCTCCAGCTGTTTCTTTACAGACATGCTGAACGCCAGCAACAGCCAGGGGCCAAGATCAGCCCAGCAAGTCTGGCCACACACAGGCCACTTACACACACACGCACACACTCATATATACATATACCCCTACAGTTATACAAGCACACACAAACAAACACACATTTTCTGCAATAAGCCTGTCTCTGCCAGAGCAATGCAACAAACATATGTTCACACATCTGCTTTTTCATATTCCCATATCATTATTATTTAATGTGTATGTGTACATTTTATTTACAGGTTATACTTATTTTCTACGGCACTTTTTTGTACATTTTTGAATTAGTTTCAGTCATACTTTATGTTTGTGTTTCTGATTTATTTATTTATTTATTTTGGAGTGCTGGCTCCATAGTTATATAATACTATCCCTTTGAGGGAGTATCTTAAATCTCATCTCAATACCTGCTTATTCTGAAATACATTTTATTAATGCTTCTTTCCCCCTCTTCTTGCTCGTCTTTGATTTAAATAGTTATTCAAATGCCTTTTTATCATTGTAAAGCACTTTATAAACTTGGGTAAAAGTGCAGTATGTATAAAATTTAATTAGCTTTTTTCCTCCCTCTGTAGTTTATTTTTTCTTTGTGTTTGCTCATAATCAGGCTGCATTAAACTTAATCCCTGAAAAAATAATCTAGATTTTGGTGTGGAACCAGGTGCTGTGTTTGCTGCTGCAATAATCCAATCGTATCGGTGATCGTATAATGAACAATATGCTGCTTTGTGTACCACTGTCTCAGAAAATGACTATAATAAACACATTAGTAGCTTGAAATTATACATATAAACAGCATGCCAATCAGCTTTACACTGAAACAGATGTCCTTTTTTTCTGTGACAAAATATACAAAACATGCCCTTCCAGTTCTTAACTAATTATAATGTGACAATGTAATGCACAGTTCTGGAATGTTTCCACTGAAGCTCAGTTATATCAGCGGTGCTTTAAGGTTTTGATTGAGGAACCTTTGAAGGTGGTGTCAGTGAATAATCACTCTGTTGAAACGGCCCCACCACAGAAAAATAAACTTGCCATCTTTTGTTTTCCTTGTGTGGTCGAAGGTAATTCATTGAGTAAAGAGAAATGGGAGGGAATTTCTTCCGAGGCTTTTGTTAGCTAATTCATTATGTTCTCGAGACTGGGAAAAGTGGCTGCGGAAATTAAAATTTATTGAAATCTATTTCAGTGGTAAAGTTGGCGGTGTTTCTTGAGGGGGGCTGGCCCTTCTTTAAACTTGCACAATGAGTTTTGGTCAATGAGGAGGTGAACTGCTTTTGTGGCTGTGCTCGGAGGGAGGAATGTGTAGGTTTGTGGCTGGTGGAAACCTGCAGTTAGAGGAACTGGGCATAATGGAAAGGTATAGACTGATCAGCAGCACTCATGTTTAAAATGAAAACATAGTGATCTTATTCCTGCACATAAGTGGCCATAAAATGTCCAGCAGAGAACCACATTAACTTTGAGTGGACTTAAAGAGATAATAGAGTATGACAGCACAAAATGTGTCAATCAAAAGCATCAGTAGTACAAGTAATGAAGAGCAGAGGTTACAACAATGTTACAGAGAGGAAACTATTATTGAGAAGGATGTTGCCATTTCTTTACTAAGTAGTCCATAATGCATATGTTGTCTTTTGAGGAAGTGACGGAACGCACTTTTGGCTCTCCACATAAAACCAACAGCAGAATGCATGACAATGTAAGGTGTTCTGGGAAATGTAAGAAATTATAGGAAGCAGGGATTGGAATAAACTATTGGCCATATTGAAAAGCGTCCTTGTCAATTATCAACACTAAGGCATGGGTTTGCGTTGGCGTTAATGGGATTCATTGCATGCTTAAAATGTAACAATTTTGATTTATCAGGTGTATACTCTGATTTTTGACTGGAGTGCAACTAAAGATGAACACTAGGGCTGTCACTTGTTCCCAAACTCAAGTTCAAATGAATGCAAAGTAAATGAGAATGTGTTCAAGCTAATTCGAACTCCAGCCCCAGGCCTTTTCCTAACCACAAACAAACCCAAAACAATTATTGCCAGTCTGGATAGTTGTAATTGCATATTTCTGTTGCACAGCAAGCACACGATAGAGAGAAAGACAAGAGAGAGGGAATGAGTGTGTGTGTGAGAGAGCGTGAGCCACTGGAACAATTACAAACACACAAGTTTATTGAACAATTATGACAAACAATGTAACAAGTGAAAAGATGAAAGACACCATCAACATTCTAGTGTTGCAGTGCTGCTTGCCTTTATAGAGCCATGCTTGACAGTCCAGCCTTTTAATACATGTTAGTGAATTTAGTATTTGAATGTGAAAAAACAACCTAACAGAGCAGAGTATCCTCAAATGCAGCTGTCAATCATGTCAATGACAGCTTGTGAACTGCAATCAAAATATGAATCAATTCTCATTTCAGTGCATTGCCTGAGAAATATAGTTAGTGTACAGCTTTAAATTCTGGCATTATTTTTACCTTTTTCTCAGCTTCCTGCCAACTTTAAGCTTTAAGAGTCATTTCTGCAAGATGACTTACAACAACCTGAATAGTTGCGTCAGTCCCATTCATGCTTGCCCGTTTTTCTGGGGAATTTTTCTGTCCCTTTTTTTTCTGGCTCTGGCACAGGAAGGTGACGTCGCCATTCTTAATCCCACCTGCAGAGCTTTTACTAGCTCACAGCAGTCAATAAGCACAACACCAGACCCATTTATACAGGCAGCTATTCTAAGGTCTGAAACATGGCTAATTTTGCATGTTGTTATGAAAAAAATAATCCAACTCACAACATATTATCAAAAGCAAATTCTTTCTTAGATGACTGTCTCACGTATTACCAACAATATTTTCAGAAACTGTTTTGCCTCTGCATTGTGTCACCAGCAGGTTTCAGGTGTGCATAGTTTCCCTTAAAGCCATCGTCCAGCAGCTCAATATCCTGCTGAGATGAAGTACGACCTGACTGACTGAGAGACTTCCTCCCCGCTGTCCCTCTAACTGGGCACAGAGTGGGTGGATATGGTTTGCAGCAGTCATAACAAGCATTTTTCAAAATGAGCTTGATCCGATGACAACCTCGGACATATTGAATGCCCGACAGTGTTTTCCAGTCCAACTCTCTGATGATGTTGTCCAACAAAGACTTAGCTCTCCAAATGTATAGAGAGGAAATCGAAAAAAAACATGTTTTAGGAAATGGAGCAGACATCACCCTGGACAGCAATGTTTTAACTATCTTACACACAGCTGGACATGCATGGCTTCCTCAAGTGGCTACAAAAATGTTCACTAAATTCACCCCAAATCATTATGTTGTCACTTCAATTTCAGTCTCACATACAGCATTTTATGTCCTAATGCATGTGGTTACAACACTTATTACTTTACCAGAGTGGGTCCGTCAACTTGCAAAGCCTTACCAATAAACTAATTTCCATTTACTGTCTACTGCTGATGTTGTAAGTACATCTTATCCGTGGCGACTGCCAGCAATAGCCCAACCCACCCATCTGGTCTCATTTTGACACTCAAGGGTTGCCATCTTGTAAGTCAGAAAAAGTAAGAGCTATAGGAAGGTGACAACAGTTTTCCCTCCTAGCTTACCTCCCTGCACCACACTGAGCCTGACAAGCTGCTGAAAAATAGGACCGGGTCACATTTCAGCCTCAAAAGAATGTGCAGGGGCTGTGAGTAACCCTGTGGTCTGCTTCGGCATGTTTGGTCTGGCTCTCCATAATATCATGTAGTGTGCCATTGAGGACCGAGGGCATGAACACCAAAGAGAAGTGCTGAGGGCGTTCCTACTTTGGACCAAAATTCACGCCAAAACCTAATAGTAGCACTGTAATCAGTCTTCCCCCTAATATTAGCACCATTGCTTTTTTCTCCAGGGTGGCGGTTGGTGTGTTTGGCTCAGTGCATCTTCGTTGACCTTAAATTCAGTCATGCGGCTTTGTAAAGCACCTCTTGGCATAATCAGCAGTCAGCACATTAGTAAAACTGAGCATTAACCTTTTTTAAGATAGTTTTACCTGAAGATAATGATACCAATGATTTCAAAAACATCCTTTCAGTTCTTCCTAAAAACAGGGCGGATTACTGAATTGATCTATTATGCGTCTCGGTATGTCAGATGTATTAACTTCTTGAGCTATTTTTGCCACATGGTTTTATCATCGGATTCAGGAAATCTCATGAAACTCCTTTATCAAAACCAGAAGTGCTGGCGATGGCGGGCTGAAGCAGGCGCTGAGAAAGAGTCCAGTTACACAGAGAAATAAATTACATGTCCCAAAAGGACTGGACATGAATTTAAAGATAACTTGGTCAATGCACTTCAAATAAAGGTTGATATTCAATATTGCCCCCCACTGGCAATTGTTGCACCTCTCACGCTGCAGGGTTGCCTTCTACTGTCGCACCTGTGCTGAATTTGCAGGAAAACTCACCAGAGGAGAGAAGAACTTTTCAATTAAACTAGAAGCCGATCTCTGGTCAATCAAGCCACCCAGTATGCGCTCTCACTGTGAATTAAAATTAAAATTGATATCCCCAGCAAGGCCAATATTTTTTGTTCTGCCACTAAATGTCGGCGATTTATCATTCAAACATCCCAGGGTTTTGTGTAGGTACTTTTGGACCTCAGGTTCAGTGGGTTTGATGCTCAGCCAGGGACAATATCGAATCCATGCCAAGAGTCCAAGCTGTGAACGCTTGTCTGAGAGTTACCGTAAATCCTTCTGCTTGCACCACTAAGAAGCTCAGAAAGCCACAGCCCTGCTATTTGCCACCCCTGTGGTCCTTACAGGTAGCCGCTGAGACTCCCCAAATTATGATCTCCGTGTATAGGGGAGCAATGCAAGAACAGAGCTCAATGGATAAAGGCATACCTGTTGCCCCTTATTTTCCTCAGTGGATGTCTGGGGCTGTCAGTTTTCCTCCGTGTTGATTAATCCGTCACTTTATTGGATGTGATCCTGATGATTAATGGCATATTATCCTGGAAAGGTTGCCCTTCTGATAAAAACATTGACATTTCAGATATTTCCTGGTTGAACCTGATATTTGTGCCTGTTTTTCCTTCACACGCTTAACTTATTGAATGGGATACGTGAGCTCAATTAACCATTTACATAATGTCACTGTAGAAATTGTATCAATTGATAGCTGTTCTAATGTCACAGTTGCTTTATTAAGTATTAATTCCCGTTAAATTTGTGAAATGTTCATGTCAGTACATTTGGTCTTGCCAAGAAATGCTTACAAAATGCATGCAAACTTTTATTTCCACCTTTAAAAAAAAGCTAGAAGCTATAGAAGTTTAAGTCTAATTGTTAGCATCTCAAAAGTATCATGGTTCATAAAAGTGGACTTATTATTGCTTTTCTTGATTAACAGTCTCCACAGCATTAATGTTTATATTAAATATGGCCAAAGTTTAATTTAATGCAGTAAACACTCATTCTGAACACTGTTGTTGTTTCCAACAGTTTTTTTACTCTCTGTTTGAGCTGACGGCAGTTAATTACAGAGTTCTTTATATGGTTATCTTTACCAGTTACGTTACTGTAGTGTTAACATTACATACACTACTACATGTAGCTACAACGCCAAGAACGATAATTTCTCCCCAATTTTGGATCACATTCCTGCTGGAACATGTTTGATTGTGTCGTTTTTTCTTCAGAAGGTTTTGTAGGTTTTTTGATGGGGGCTTAAAGAGACAGGCACTACAGTGTTTCAGACAGAAATGTTTTTTTTTTTTTTTTACATCATAGCATGTAAACATGTTGAACAAGTATTAACCTGAAAATTCACTCAAATGGTCCCCTTTAACATTTGAGATCCTCCGTCCTGATAGATTTCACTTGCAAATCATCATGAATTATCATAATGCCAGTATACATGATAATGTTCTTAATTTAAACTTGTTTTTGCAGATGGAAAGAGGTCCAGAGGGTAAAGTCCAACACTGCCCCCACCAGGAGTTCCCAGCAGGGTTCTGGGATCACACTTCAAGGTCTTTCGCTGGCCCTCGACCCCTGCCGAGGCCTCTGTGACGGGGAGGAGCCCAGATTGAGTGGGCAGGAGGAGACAACACACCATAGCTGTGTGCAACTGCACAGTGAGTCTTTTCGCCTGCTGCCATGCTGTAGCTGACCGCAGGATTGCAGTGTTTACTTAAGAGCCGGTGCATAAGAGAAAGGCAGACCACCGGCAGTCACCACCCGCCGGGCCCTGGGCAGGACCTGGGGCTCATCTTTGTTGAAAATGGCTCTGGAACCTGCCACCTCCCACCGGGCTGGCCTATATTTAGAAACAAACTGAAAAAGCTCTTCATTCTTAAAAAGCTGTTTAGGTTTCCATTGAGAAGGGGGTTCAGAGGAGGACGGGTGGTGATGCTGCACTCCTGTGGTCAGAGAGGTGCTTCTCTTTGCCCTGGACTCACCTGTGCAAGATATTTATGTTAACAGCTTACCTGGGATGGAAATAGTCTATGTCCGAAGGACAGCCAAGTAAAATGTGATTAAATATGAAAACAGGTCCTGGGAAATCTAACAAGAGACATCGTTATCATTACAGCTAACCAACAGCACAGAGAGAGGCCATTATATATGATATAGTGCTTAAAGACAATCATAACTACATGTGAAGCAACTCCCGGTCCAAACCAACACCTATATTTGATTTAAAAAATGAACTTAGAAAAACTGGGTCAAATTTAATCTATAAGGTTAAACATTGTCCAGAAAAAATAAAAAATAAAAAATTCACTGGGTGAATGTAATCACATAGCAAATCTATGTTATTAACATTAGTAGCTAACTGATGTTAATGTGTTATTTAATTGTGTTCATTAATTAAAACAATTAAAAACGTTCACAATATGTTTAATGCACCAGTATTTACTGGGATGGCTAGCGAGGTAGAAAAACATTTAATCAACTTGATTGTGCAGTGCACAAAACAGGACTTTGCAGTGAAAGAAAAATCTGCCACAATAAATTTCCATGGTATCTTTAATAGTCAAAACTATGCATTTCAGAAATGAATAACTAAATAATGAGCTTTTGTCAACGGTGCTACTTTTTTTTAACCAGAATATAGGATTTATGTCCTAAATCCAGATGTCGGCTTTCTCGGCTGGATTGAAGTTTCTCAAAACTATTTTCTAAGTATGTGGATGTTTAATACTTGACTAATTTTGCTCCATTTGCTAAAGAAATCAGGTTGCATGTTTCCTTCCTAATGATGTGACGATTTGCTGACTCTGCCTTTTTCTGTTTGCGTGCTCTACTACTCTTCCCACTTCTTAACGTCTCATTGAACTCGGGAGGAGGGTAAATCCAAGACAGGACATGCGTATTACATGTTTTCATTTGCCCTCATATATGCCTGAATAGTGAAACAATCCCTCTTTTCATGCCCATGGTTTCATTCAGTGGGTGGCGAGAGCACCACTATGATTGAGGATGAGGGAGCTGGGTGATTTTTTCCAAGGTGAGCACCTCATGGGAGATGACTGTTCGCTGCCATTAGTTTAAGTGCAGGAGTGTCAGTTAACCCGACACTGGCACCAGGAATACTTAATGCCAGATGGAGGGAGCTGTCCTTGAAGTCGTAACAAGCAGGCGCAGAGAAACAAGCCTTTATTCAGTGTGAGAGAACATAGAAAAAATTGATAACTTAGCAAGGTTACCACAAAGTGTATGTTAAATCCCACATAGGAAAGGGAGGGATAAAGGAGATTGAAGGGGGTGTGGAGGGGCAAAAGTCCAAAGTGGATAAAAACACAGTTTAGATGTTGCTGACTGTAATTTTTGATTGCGTTCAAAATACGCAGGAATATAAAACAAAGCAGCGGTTGTCACGCTAAAGGGTCCAGCTGCTTAAGAGGTGTCAAATTATTGTACCTCAGCTGGATACATCGGTGTTGGAAGCCAGGGGGTGAGAAAGGAGCCAAACCCAGCAGACTTTGGCACATTTGTCCGTCACCGCTGGCACGGATGAGCCACGCTGTGAGGCTTCAGAGCATCGATAGGCCCCCGGTGTTTTAGTACCCAAAACTATGAGCTGCTACAAGAGCTGAACCATCAAAACTACCTCCTGGAAGGACAGTAAACATGACGACAAGTGCTTTTTCCACAACGGTCCACCTCCTAGTCCACTGACCAAATAAGTTCTGATGTAGGTCCAGCTAAAGAGCAGTCCATTCAGGCGCTGAGGCACTATGAGGCCTGAAAGTTTCAGTTTTCAAGATTGAATAAATAAGATCATATCAGCTTGAAGTACCAGGTTTTTGGGAATGTGTCCTGGCTGCAGTAGAGACGAAGCTGAGAGCTATTACTTAAAATAACTCGACACCAGAAGGACCTCAAATCCACCAGTAAGGAAATTACAAACACAGTCATGTCAGTCTATGGAAGCGCCTCACACAAAGGTCCCCAAAGAGCTTGCTTGTTGTCAGCTTTTATAAAATCCATTCCCTTTTCTTTTTTGGGACTTAATTGAAAATTGAGCTTGAGTCCTGCCAACGATTGCAATAAAATGCTGAATGCACTGAGCTGTTGGCATGTTCCCTGATCTGGCACTTCCACCCAGGAGTGCTGCTGAGTCTCTGTTGATTGTCCACTTCTCATTCATTAGGTACGTTTAATGCTGACGCTCCCAAACGGTGATTCCTTGCCTGAGTGAGGGTCCTGTGAGCTCAGAGCCCAGGCATCCGGCAAAGAGAGGAAACAGTCGAGGGGCATGGTGGTGTCACAACCAACACATCACAGGAGGCTTTTGAGAAGTCTTTGGCTCTTCCCATACTTGTCCGGTACCAGTGTTCAGCCATGCGGACAGAAAAACTAAGCAGAGGCAGGTCTGTTGAGAGCTTCGGCCAAGTTAAGCACGGAAATATTTCTTTCCTGTTAACTCAAGAGTCTGGCAGTCACCTGTGTGAGGTTGCCCTCTCTTTTAGTCGCGAGCCATCGGCCGTTCGGTTCAGCCGTGTCAGGCACATTAAAAAAAGGCCAACCTGGTGATGAACCATGAGCAAAGTCAAATATGTGGTTTCTGAAATTCTACAGTGTGTTTTGACACTATATTGCACTGCATATTATTGTCCCTTCCCTAAGAAAATTTTCACTTTGCTGGTTGTGTTGGCTAAAAACAAATTCCCTTAGTTGTTGAAGTGTAGAGTTGCAATGAGTTCCTGAAGGCCCTGTCATGGGAGCGCCAGGTCTGCGCTCAGGAACAGTGGATACATTTCTGTTTGGGCACAGCTGGTGATTGTGTTTGGCGTACAGTAGCTCACTAACACATGCACTACTTTAAACTGCATAAACTGATTTCTTTTTTGGGCTACATGGATTCAGCAGAAACAAACTGAAAAACACAACATTAAATCACTTATAGAGTTTATTTGGGGAACTTGTCAGCAATCAGTTTTTTATTTAGACATCCAGCAGATATGGAGCAACCATAGCATTCATTTGGAGTCGTGTTTCTGGCCACTTGAAGCGAAGCTCTCTTTGGATCTAGCTGTAGACAGTGTCCTAGATAGTTTAGAGCGAAAGTTTATTTTAAAGGAAGAACAACGTTTGACTTTACACTCCTGTTTCACTACGAAAAAGGTTTTAGCCTTGCTTCCGACAGGATTTGGCAAAAGCCTAATCTACCAACTAGCCCTGCTACCGCTCGCTGCTGTAACGCCTGAGATCTCGATACGAGCCGGGGGACAGCGGAGCCGCCAAGAGACCCGCAGCAGCTTGTCTATTGCCCAAAAATCAGTGGATGTGTGTGGCTGAATGACATTAGGGAGGATAAATAATCTTGCAGAAAGCGAGAACTGGAGAAGCAAAGCAGCAAGCAACATTCTCTCACAGACACACACACACACACACACACACACACCAACACTGCCGGTAGACTGTGAGCAGCCAGAGCCAGAACATGCTGCAGAAAAACGTTGCAGAAGCAGAATTGAGCATTTTAGTCTCTAAGTAGAGATGGGCTAGTCTGGCTATGTAAACATCAGTCATGTTCATGCTCGATGCTTCCTCGAATTTCTGTCGCTCTACATACGTCATCTGGTATAACTGATACGATTGGCTAAGAGCTACCTACAGACGCTTATCATAGACATTCGTAGCGCCCAATAAACGGCTCTGGACGATCATAAACCACGCCTCCTCTACGGAGAAATGAATAGCTCGTTCCCAGACTAGATCTCATTTGTGATATAGTCTGGCGTTAGCCAGGCTAGACAATAGCTGCTTATCATGTCTGAAAATGAGAACTTCATGGAGAGTCAGGTGATAATTAATACTTTTTGGCACTTTAGGCAAAGTGATATCTGGTGTGTGTGTTTCCGATTTGGGGTGAACTGTCCCTTTGATATTAAATCCTAGATTATAGCATAACTATTTTCTCAGGGTCCATGATGTCCTGAAGTGTGAAGTGGATAAAAGATCGACATCAGTGAACCTCCTTTGCGTTGCAGTGCATTCTTAGTGGCAGAAGAGGCACTTTCAGCTGCTCTAACAGATCAAATTTGTCTCGATTTTTTTATGTCAGTGAATTACATTTTGAAGAGATGGATGGCCTACATTAAGTTTTCCTCCCAATGATCCAACATGGCGTCCCAGGGGTGCCTCACTGTGGAGACTTGATAGAAATTCCTCATTCACTACATGAAAGTTCACACACAGTTATGTTTGCTTTAAGTTCAGTGAGGACATGAGCAAGTGTGTCTCTGTACTAAATGGCCAAATAAAACGGGAAAGCCCAAATCATTATAGTAATGCAAATATGTGGAAGAGTACTTATGATACAAACAGGCAGGAGGCCAACTGGGCATCAACAAGGGTCAGAGAGGGAGTCTCATTTTTCCTTCTGACAGAAATGTCTACAACTAAGCGTGTGTCCTTTAAGTTTGGATTGTCAACAGATGAAAATATACTGTGTGAGCACTACTGGATGGTTGTTCCGAGGCCAGGACACACAAAACTCAGCTCCTGTTAAATACACTGCCCCCTCTGCCTGCATCCTACCCTCTGAAGCTGCCCAGGACTTGATTTAATTAGTTTGGCATACATAATGACATCCTCTGAGGATTAGAGATTGTTTTGATAGATTAGAGCAAAAAAACCTACGTTTTTTGGTTTTAGATGGTGCAACAAAATGCTGGGGTAATGTTAAAATCTTTAACTTGTCAAAAAAATACACCTTTATGAGAGAACTGTCTGTTAGTTATAATGTAAATGTGGATCAAGCAGCAGATGTGTGCCCATGAGGTGACATTGTGCTGAAATGTCATAACTAGGTATAACTAAGTATGTGTTTTGTTGTGTCAGTGGAATTGGATCAGACATCCTCTGGGTGGTAAAGGTTGACTTTTCCTAAGCTACTTCTGTGGTTGGCTCAATTGGGATTTAGAAATGTTTAAAATCCAAGATAAACTCAACCGAGGAGTCTGCGTTCAACATCTTTCTACATGATCAGAATTCCACATTTAGAACATGGATGTTTTAGTTTGAGACGTGTTTCTTTCCAAACACCATATAACATTTAAGTAACTACACCCAGGCCTTTATTTTCCCATAAACTGCTTTTTGTCTCTGCCAGTTGTTTCATTTGTTCTCTAGATTTATTTAACAATCATCTGTCAAGAAGTGTTGTCGATTATACTGACAGGTCGACATCAGGTGGAGCAGTTCCATTTTAAATGAACTCATTCCGAAAATGTGAATGTTGACGATTAAAGAGCGAGCTTTGATCATTTTTCAGAGGCCATGACTGTTATGCTTAAAGAGGCACTCTCTATGTTTCTTGGCCCATGCCTTATTTTCTGTATAAATTACATACAAAGAAAGCTTAAGAGGTGTTTCTCAAGGGCTCAACATTTTTTATGCTTACCCTCCATTGGCAAATGCACTATGGAAAAGCTGAACTATACTTGAAGTGCTGTATTTTAGTGTGGTTTGGAGCTGAGGTGGGGATCAATTGCTTGGTTTCTGCAGCAGCATCCCAGAAAGCCCCAGAGAGGCAAGTCTGAAAGACAGGTGGGGAGCCACACAGTGCCACCTCAAACCACTGTCCCCACTGCAGGAGGGGAAGGCCTCACCACAGGCTTAGAGACCAGCATGCTCTGAGACCCAAGACAGACAGGAGGTGGTCAAACTCTGCCATGTCTGTGTCAGGTGTAGGGCTCAAACTTTTGATTATTTTCATTATTGACTCCTCTGTCAATGATTTGCTTCAGTTAATCATTTAGTCTATCCAATATCAACAATACAAGAACTATTGCCTGGCTCCAGACCTCTGAATTGCTACCCACATCTCATAGTTGTTCAATGATTAAATAAAATAAAACCAAACAGCAATTCAGTCATGTTACTATAAAAAAAATCCAAAATGAGATCTTAAAAATGTCTGTAGAGTATAACAACATAAAAGGGACAAAAGTAGACAGTCGACTAATAAAGTAGTTGATAGACAGAAAAATAATTGCCAACTATTTTGATAATCAATTAAAAGAAGTATTTTTTCATGCAAAACTTGCAGAAAATGCTGTCTTCAACCTCTTAAACATGAGTTTTTCTTGGTTGTATATCATATTATATGAATATCATGGATTTTGGAATGACAAAACTATAAATTTGAAGACATGCCCTTAGGCCTGTCACAATAACACATTTTTTAGGATGATATATTTTCCCAGAAACTATCACGGTAAATGATAAACATTGGAATTGAAATGTGGAAAATAAATATATAAATATTAAAATATCCTAGATAAATAATACATAAATAAATCAACTAAAACCAAAACAAGTAAAATAGACTGTTGGGCTCTGTTAACAAAACATTGCAATAGGATAATCATTATGTATTATATTATCTCATTATTAAAATAACATATAAACAGCTGGAATGGCTGCTTGGGAAATACAGGGGTTTTTGGCAATTCGAACTGCCTGTCAAACATTCCCAGCATTACTTTAAACACAACACAAAAAAAGCACAAAAAGTCAATATATTGAGTCCAGAAATATCATGTCTATTTTTATATATTGAACGATAAGTCGATATAGTAATTATTGTGACAGGCCTACATCCCCTTGGACTTTGACAAACTGGGATAAACTTTTTACTCTATTTTACAGACAAAATAGTTAATCAAGAAAATAATCTGCAGATTAATCAACAATGAAAATAATCATTAGTTATAGTCCGAAGAACTGGAAGAAGGTGATTGTTGTGTCAGCCTTGCTTTCCTGTTTTGTTGTCTTGGTGATAGACCTTGATAGAATTGTACTTTTTACATATGAGTCCAAACACTTTTGTGCAGGCACAACTAGCGGTTAGGTCAAGGTTGAAAAGGTTGTTGCTCCTCATCAATGGAACAGCCTCTACAAAGTCAGATCACATCTCTTAAAAACATCATTTTTCTTTGGCTTTTTGGCCGTTTTTTTCTGGCTCTTTTGTACATTTTATTTCGTAGTTTATACACTAATTTGTTCTTTTTTCTCTTTCCTGTTTTATTCATCCGATAAATAACTTCTTAGCCATATAACATAATACTACTGGCTTTTGTACTCATATTGGTTTTTAACCAATATTAATTTTCATTTTATTGCTTTGGATAAAAGCAACACACTTTCATCATTACAATCAAACAATATAAATAATATCATAAGTGATGTGTAAATTAATTAGTTTTGGATTACTCCTTGGGCTTGAAACTAATTCTGCAATCTTTGTTTTTATCTTCTTTTTAAAAAATATATTTTTTTAACATGACATAATATTTAATAAAGGGGATATCTTGACAAGTAAGCTTCTAATATCTCCTGCACTATAGTCACATTTTTGTTAAATTATTTTTGTCTTTTGCATGTATAGACTATGTCTAGCCTTTATATACAAAAATGTTAACTAATAAATTAATATTGAACATGAAACCTAAAATAAGACCTAACCCATGTTTCTTTTTGAATAATGTGGGTCATACTGCCCTCTTCTGTTGGAGAGGCAGACTTCATCTAAATTACTTTAACATTCACTCACTGCCACATTATGTAATATAAAGATACACTGGTGAACCTTCAGTTATTGTAAATAACTACAGGCTTAACCATTTATTAATGCGACAGACACGCTGCAGGGACACAAATTGTCGCTGTACAAACGAGACGTGTACCAGCTGTTAAATCGCCATTAACGTTGTCCTCTCATCACTCTATGCAACTCAATGGAATTATTCTAACTCGCATTTGTTCACCCATTAAAAACGGGTGTGTCATTAGCGCCAGAAATGTGAAATACTATCGTAAATATGGTTGGCGGGATTATTGTAAAGCCGTTATCGAAAACACACGGCCTGCTGTTTCTTTGTGGCGGCGGCCTGCAAACGGTCCATTCATAGACAGCCAATCAGAGCGGAGCTTACTGGGACCTTCTAACCAATAGCGGGGCTGGTTTTTGTTTGGGCCCTGTTGCCACCGCGGACAGACAGAAGCAAGTGGACCGGTTTGAAGCTAAGCTAATTCAATCACATTACAGCTGGTTAATTTTTATTTTTTGCATTGTTTTTTTGACTAACGCAGGCGCGTATCTGTAAGCAAAAAATCAAAGCTACCTGTGAATAATTCATCCACTAGGCTAGGAAGCAAAACTAAGCATTTATTTTGGTAAAGAGTTTCTGCGCTGCTAGCTAAATTGGCGGCGGTTAGGCGCCAGTAGTGTTTGACAACAGCGCTATTCAGTCACGTTCCCGGTGTTGTTGTTTGTAGCTGCCGAGTGTGTGAACCAGCTAATTTCCGTTAGCGGCAATAATAAAAGAAAGCAGACCTTACGAAATTAAGAGTTAAGCATGGCAGAATTCCTCGAAGATCCGTCGGTTCTCACGAAAGATAAGCTGAAGAATGAGCTTACAGCCAACAATGTGCCACTTCCCAGCGGAGAGCATAAAAAAGAAGTGTACGTGCAGCTGTATCTGAAAAACTTAACCATACTGAACAACAAGAAGAGTCCGCCTGCAGACACCTTCTCCAGCGACGAAGAGTTACCTGCTCCCGTGGTGTCCAACAAAAGATCTGGAAGAGTAAGTTCTGCTTAATTTTTTTTTTATTAATTGCTGATGTGATGCGTAGTTTGTCTTGATTCACTGATAGAACAAGCGGTTTAAGTTGTGAATTGTTATATCATATACAATTTAAATATTTCTGCAGAAAGCTACTAAAAAGACAGACAAGCCCAGCACAGAGGAAGTGGAGGTGACAGATCTCACTGATGAAGACTTAAAACAGCAGCTGGCAAAACATGGTGTGGAAACAGGACCCATTGTCGGTGAGTTCCTACAAGCCTTTCTCAAGACTTTTGTGTAAAAACGTTTCCAACACGAGAAATACAATTACATTTAAAGTTTACATTTATAGAAAGACATGAGATTAAAAAATGTAATTAAGTCACAAAGTCATAAAGCATTTCACATAGAAAACAAATGTATTGTCCAGGTCTCATAAAAGTATGTATTTTGTTTGATTTAGCAGTATCATCTTTCTTAACGGGAACCCAGATCTGTTATACTGAGCAGTATGTTAACGGAGTCTGAAAAGACAGGACCAATGTGTTTGTGACGCTAAACATGACTCATCTTGAACAACAATAACGAAACAAAAAAAAGGCTCAAACTCATCTACTGCCAACTTTGTAATGACTTATACACTTTCCAGAGCAACTCATCAACACATAGGGTATGATTTAGGTGCACAAACAATAACTCCAGAACAAAAAAAACATTTCAAAAGATGGGTCCATTTATTTTCCTTTCTGTGTGTGTGTGTGTGTGTGTGTGTGTGTGTGTGTGTGTGTGGTTGAACTGGTTTGGCTACCCCCGGTCCCTATTGGCAAACATGATAAATATCACTTAGAAAACCAAGGGGGTGTCAACAGTGTAAATAACTAGGGGTGTGAAAAACTGAGGTATGTCAATAATTATACAGTGCATCATGTCATAAAAAGACATGGTAAACATACACTTAAATAAAACACATATGATTATATGATAAACTAAGTGAATAGCTCCTACATACCTAATAGAACAAGAATGTATAAATCCTTTACAAGTAAAATGCATTGTGTTATGTGTCTTTAATCCTTCTTTTTCTTTTTTTTTTTGGAAACTCCATTCAGCCACCACCCGTAAGTTGTATGAGAAGAAGCTTCAGAAGCTTTTGGACCAGCCGCCCGCTGAAGCTGAAGCTCCAGAGGTCACAGTGATCCCCAAGGCAGACAGTAACCAGAATGGCAACACAAATTCTGACCAGTACAGTGACAAGGAAGATGGTGAGCTCTGACCTCACACTTTCTGTGAGCTTTTTTTAAAGTACACATTACTTATCAAGATGAATAGCAATGCCTGAAAATGTCAGTAATGCAGGCATGTTGATAAACCTGCTTCATGCAACAGTGCCCTGATTAAATGTTTGGAAGACACTGATTACTGTACTGATATCGTCATGTGTTATTGTTGTGTTAACGTTGCTTGCGTTTTTTAGAGGAGATCGCGGCCCCTGAACCAGAACCAGTTCCTGTGGTCGATAAACCTGTGAGGAGCAGAGGGAAAACTCCAGTTACCACCAGAACCAGCAGCAGACGACAAACCAACGTGAGGCACTATTTGCCATTTCCAATCTTACTTAAAGTTTTATGTTTGAGGTTTGCATTGACATTGATTTTGTATTACACTGACAGGTGGTGGAGGAGATTATAACTGAAGAAACCCCTAAAAAGGCCAGTGAGAGTGTTGTGGAAGATATCCTTGCCAATGAAATAAGCACACCAACAGGCATGAGGTAACAAGCATATGAACTGCAAAATATTAACCAAAATGTAAGCCTAAAAGTTAAACACAAAAGAACAACCTTTACCTTTAACCCCCCCCCCCCCTCATTAAAGCTGTCACTTTTAATGCCAGACCATCTTTGAAAGCACACAGGCGACTTTAGTGTCAGAAGTGACAGATGTCTCCATGATTACTGAGCAAACATAAACTGCTGAAGAAAAACACAAGATATGGTTGAATACTTAGAAAGAAATAATCTAGAAAGATAATCTTGGGTTGAAATATTTTTGTGTGTAGGCTTAAAGTCTTTTTTTGTTATTTTATTTGGCTCAGTGCGACCTGCAGGCGTCCGATCAGAGGGGCAGCTGGACGGCCATTAAAACAAAGTGAATACTGGCTTGATGAGTCACGTCTGCAGCACAGCGTCCACACTGAGACCCGCTCATACTCTGAGTCTTTCTCCAGAGTGGGTAGTGGTTCCGTCTCTTCAAGCAAAGCGCCAGCCCGACGAGGCTTCCTGTCTCTTTTGCTCAAGCTCCTGCTCCTTGTTGTGGTGGGTGGTTCTCTCTTTTATGCCTACCAGAACCTGGATGCAGATCACATCAACACCGTCAAAGGCCTCCTGGACAACATCATCATCCCCATTCAGGGCGCCGTGAACGACGCAGCCACCTACCTGGGCATCGGTAGCAGCATCGGTGCCACGGAGAGCGCCGGCAAGTAAAGACCCTCAGTCTCTCGCCATGCCCACGCCACCTCCCTGTCGCCTGCCACAGCACACCTCAACTCAAGCAGTAAACTCACTCTTTTCTTCCCTCACATGGTTGGACAAAGGTTACAGATGTAATTGCATCGAGAAACGTTCTCCTCTTTGGACTCAGATTTCCTCTCCCGACGAGAGGACGCAGTAGCTTCTGGATAACACTGTTACGTGGCTGTCAAAAGAGACTCATTTTAATGTTGATTTTAATCTGTGAATTGTTTGTGTCTTTGTGTGTATTTAACCCTTGTATGTAGAAAGGAGTGCAGAATGAGGAGGCCAGTTTATCCATGCATGGTTGTAGTTTTTGAAGGTCATACTGTAGTTTCTAACTCTCTGTGCCAGGTGTTTTTCTGACGGTGAAGTGCCTGGACACTGTAAGCACGTAGTGCCCTCCCATTTTCAAACGCAAAGCAGTGCTTCTACTAATACCAGAATGTGACATGTGTTTCTGTATGAATTTCAAATTTTGCTCTGTAGCTATAGAGTTAGGTAGAGTGATTCATTATTTCTATGGTGCTCAGGTCGATTCAGCTCAAACTTTTCGATGTGGTCTGTGCTGGGAGGAGACACAGTGTAATCAGGTTTCATCACTGAATGAGGAAAATCCGCCCATGTTCAGGTAGAGGTATAAACAGTTTTTTTTCAGTGGCTGATCACGGCTTGAATCATTGTATATGATTACCACTAAAATGATGATTCTGATCAATCTGTATTATTATGATTTTCACAGTTAATGCATTGAGGAAGATAATTACCTTTTGCGATCTTGTCTTTGAATCCTCATAAATTTACACAATTCCAAATAAAATAGCTTTTTAGTATTGATTATCTACCACTTATTTGACAATTCCTCCTTCAGGAAACGAAAGATGCAGTGTTCGATCATAGATTATTGATTTTCCAGCCCTGCCAGTGTGCCCATTTGAGTTTACATGCTTTGGGTTTTAGTGCGCTGTTGTGCTTTTTTTGTTCTGTTTTTATTAGATTTCTGATCCTTCAGTCCTTTATGCAGGATTGGCTGTTGCAGTGCACCCACATAGCCCACCTCACTGACTGCATGTGTCCAGACATGGCAGATCTGCAAAGAAGACATATGGACAAAGATAATTCTTTTGGGACAGTTAATCAATTTATTCTTGTAGGAACTCTTGATTAATTCTGCCTGAGCAAATTACCACAATAAAGAGACTTTTTGTTTCTTGGGAATGGGGTTGTTTACCCAGCGGGAGGGAGGAGGACACTGGAGGAGATGTTGGGGGTGTGAAGATTTCTGGGGCATCTTTGTTTCTATTTTGATATTTTTCTAAAAATGGCGTGTTCAACTTTTTATAGCACATTTTAAGGTAACATTTGAAAGCAATATGTAATACATGAAAGTGATACTGTATCTTAATTTGAACCTTGCTGACTTAACACAAGCGATTCATCGTCAGGCAGCTCTCCCACAATCGACAGAAACGACAAGGGGTTATGTGGGTAAGGATTTTTAATCTGTTTATTTATGATAATGTAGGCAGTGTATCATAAAATAAACGTGGCTGTTACCAGATTTTTTTTGTCTTCAGTCTGTACCTGTATTAAATCCCAATATTGGGATTAATAAAATGCTATATATAGAATAATTTCACCTCTTTACCTTGCTGTTTAAGTTAACGCATAGGGAAGTGAATCCAGCAAAAATATATTTTAGTCCCCTAAATAAATGCCAAATCTGGAAATCTGTCTAATCTACAAAGAAAATAAATTGAGTAGTCAGTGCAATTTATCTTAACATTAAGGATGGTTTTAATTAGGGCTGGGCAATATGGAGAAAAAACAACTTTTTTGACCATTTACTTTGATACTGATATTGTGATATGTACACAATTAAATTTTCGATAAGATAACCATTACGAATATGGATAAAATGACTAAGTGGGTTAAGGCAAATAACAGCACTCTGGTTAGTTCAGAAAATTACATCACTTTACTGTAATGCAGTAAACCAGAAACAGACAACACTTAAAATATATTCAAATTTGCCCAGCCCTAATTTTAATGAACATTTTCCTATCATGCAAATTTCTCTCATAACTTCTGTACACCTGAATGTGCAAGTTATCTAATGTGACAGCTTGACCAGGTTAGTCCCATCAGCACCCCGCTGTTCTCCCTGTTGGGGGTTAGAGAAGAAACTCAGAGGATTAGCAGCTCTGCTGTGCCTAGTGGGGATGTACCGGAATCTGAATACATCATTCAAAAAAGCACTAACAACATAATTTGATTGAAACATATTTTTTCCCTCCGAAGTTGCTTATTATTCAGGGAAAACATGTCTGCGTCAGCATTTATTTCATTTACATTTTTTTAATATGTATATACTTTTTTATTGATATTTAACATCAGACACAATCTTACATTTATTTCAAAAGCTTACATAGCTTTTATACAGACCTTAGAGGTATTTATGTATGTCAAAAATGCCGCATTTAAATATTAATGACAACAGAAAAGGAATAGTATAAAACAAAATATGGGGAGTGATCTCTCTTTACCTCATCATAGGTGTGTAAAAATAAAGTCTGGCCTATGGGGTGTTGCATAGTTAACCCAGCTTTCCCAGCGAGAAATTAATAAATCAAATTTGTAATTAATATATGCTGGGCTTGACTTTTTATAACAATTAAATTTGAAAATGCAGCATAAGCATGACTCATGACTGGTATGAACCACACCCACTTCTGGTCCTCTATCCGAATAGAAATGCAGAGACTGATCATTTTGTTGGATAGAAATGATAGAAAAAAAAATAAAAATAATGACTTCTCTGTTGATGTTATCTTGATGTGGACAGTATGACTGTCTGATTGTCAACAAATACTAATAATATGTATCAAACACAATGTCTGTCTTGTCTGTTTCCCCCACAGTTTTTCCCTGCAGTGCTCTAACATTGATTCTCCTGCTGGCTCAGTGGTGTCTGTGCTGGACTAATAAATGTAGCTCAGCAGTCAGTGTCAGTGTCTGTCCTGGAGCAGGTCCGTGGCCCCCAGCAGCCTCCTCGCTCTGCACCACCGGAGTCATTTTCATGTCATCTCGGCCAAAACACTGCAGTTGCTCTTTACTTAACTAGTGCAGAGAAGCTATGCACTTATTTGCAACTCCAGATGAAGTGTATGAAGAATACAGTTTCAAAATTTAGTTTACCCGTCAGATGTAGTTTAACACAGGGCCAAGGTGCAATGAAATGTATTCAAGGAGAGAATACGGTCGGCTCAGTTCAGAGAGCTAGACATATAAACAACGATATAAAACAAGATAAGGTGACAATAAAAAGTGATGAAATACAATATGGAATGAGGGTTGTGTGTAGAAGTAAATTTATCCAACAGTAATTCAAAAATGTAATGGAAAAAGGAAAGAGATTTAGGGTAATATAAGAATATAAATATACATATGATATGTGCGCAGCTCAATAGCAGCAGTTATGGTGCATTTTTATGTTTTCTATGCAAGTTTGCACATGTGCCAGATAAAACTAGCTTTCTTTGTCTTTACTATTTACCAGGATAGTATTTGTTGTTGTAGGTGCACCAGCTGACTGAGGTGACCCTTGGAGTGCCAAACTGAGACTTTGTAGGGGATGGAGAGGCTTAGTCAATTAAATCCAGTAGGCTGCAGCCGGACGGCACAACAGGAAGAGGAGCAGGCACACAGTGCAGCACGCCAAGGGTGAGTCTCACTCAAGAGTTGGAGAAAGGACAAGGAGTTGCACTCAAAGTTACTGGAGCTTCGAGACAACAGGTGAATAGCCATGATTTTCTTGAAGGGTAGACATATCTGCAGAATTTAGTTGGATTTCAGTTTGTGGTTTTTTGAACTGTGGTGACAGTAATGCTTTTCTTTATAAAGTGACAGCAACTGAATAGTTTTCTCTTCCTGCTCCCTGCAGATTTTAAGTTTTTTAATTCATATCAATATTACATCGATATCATCTTAGATTTTTGATATTTAATATCTTAAGTGTTTTCTTTTTCTGGTTTGAAGGGCTGCAGAACAGTAAAGTGATTTGATTTTTCTGAACTTACCACTCCTTTCTATTATTTGCCTTTACCCAGTTAATTAAAATTCTCATTGTGTAAACAGTTGTAAAAGCACAATAGTCAACCTTGCAATCAATATTAGTGGATCTTCACATGACTTTTTTCATCGTTAGCTGTGATAGCTTCCAAGTTGACTGTTTATCTCCAGGTACTCTGAGACAATCACCATCTGAACCTTTATTTAAAAAAATATTAAGATCAAGAAATGGTATACTAAAGATACATACATTCATAGACATTTGGTAAACATGTCTTTCTGGTAGGTTTTCATCATGCTGTTTTATCTGCATCCTTGTGGCGCATCAGATATTACCCAGATAGATGAAAAGGGAAGACCTTAATGTGTGTCTGTACAGTGAGCTGTCTGTGTTCAAGTTCAAGGGTGACTTAAACTTTCTCAGTTACATAAAAACACCTCTCATCTACAACTTCTGCATAAAGAAGCAAATTCTCTGCTGATACTCAGTTATCTTAATCATTCAAGTACCAACCATGTTTTTATCTTGTGTAATTAAAAGGTCATGAAACCTACTGTCCCCACTGTGACCTTGCAGGCTAAGCCCCCTCACTAACCGCTTGTTTACATGCTTTTGTACAATGCTTTCTCTTGGTAATCCGCAGCTAATGAATGGACAGTTTGCACTCTCAATGGGACTTTTTTCCTCTTCAGATATCGAAAATTGTGAGAGAGACGGCTACTTTTTTTCACATGCATTCACAATAATAATAGATGTTCACATTAACGTTAAGTTATTCAATATCAAGCAGCAATCTCTTTCACATAAATCAGTTAAGGAGAAAATGCAGTACCTCATGTAAGGTTGTCACAGTACCAGAACTTACTTTGATACAATATTAGTGTAAAAGACAATATTTAATACCTCTCCCAATACCAAGGCGAAAAAGGAAAAAAGCCCTTAGCACACAAAATAGGTTCTTTATATGAATGTATTTTTTATTAACAACCTACACACACTTTTTGTACAGAAGAAGTCACTGAACACAAAACAACACAGTTGATTTTCTTCCCTGTTTTTTCATCTGTGCAGCCTTGAGGTGAAAATTTTATTGTAGATCTGTTTTATATTCTTTTATAGCTTTGGTTAAGGTTGTCAAAAGTTTTGAAACTTCAATACTTTTTAAATACTAAACTACTTTTAAGTACTAAAGCCATAAAAAAAAACAGATAGGTAATCAGATTTCAACCCAAGAAAATAAACTGTTGGTTTGTTTTTGGTAACTTTTTTTGTAGAAGCACTTTCTGCACGGTTTTAATAAAGAAATTTGTCTGTGAAAGCTAATGCACGCCTTTAAATATGTTGGAGACAAGTGCATAGCAAGAAATATTTAATAACTTTCTTTTTGCATCTAGTAATGTTTTTTATTATAGTAACATTAACATTCTGGTATTATGACAACCTTAGGTTTGATACTAGTGAATGTAGATATCATATCATTTTTGAGAGATGTTTTGGGAGTATCGACACTTTTAAAAACCCCAGCCTTGTGTATAACAGTGTCTACAATCTGCTGCATAAAGTTAAAATAATTCCCAACGTGCAGTGCGCAGAAAACTCAGCAGATCATAAATAATTCAGGTTTCTGTCAGTGGCAACAGTGGCAGTAATATAGCTGTAATATAAGAATGAATTATACTCCACACATCTCAGAGAGGGAATTTAGTTAACATTATCTGTAAAAAAAAAAAAAAAAACTTCTTAAACTATATATGAAAGAAGTAGTTTATTCTTTAGAGACATCCTATTAGATGCAGGGTTAATGTTCATCTGTAGTTCAGATGCAGCAGATGGAGGCAGCGTTAAGGGATTACAGTAACTCCTTTAACAGTGTGCAGTCAAGTTCAGCATCAGATTATAGTGCTCCGTCCTCCATTTGGGGAGGAGGGTGGAGGGAGAGGAGCGGAGCCGGGCTCCTGAGTCACATGTGCTCTGTGCTGCCGCTGCAGCTGACCGGATACCTGCCTCAGCTGCACAGACAGAGACTGTGGGAGGTGTTGTGGATGCAGGAGGTACGCAGCTCTGAGAGAAACACACCTTAGGTATCCATTCACTGTGCCATGCTGATTACATGTTGGTATTTATACCTCGCAGCTCGGAGCATCGCCAAAAAATGCAAGTATTGCTGCTGTTTTTGTGCCTGGCCGCTTGTCATTTCAAGGTGAACACAGATAATGTGCAGGACAAAGCTCAGTCAGTGTGTTAATTTGTTTTTCTAATGGATCTAGATGACAGAGAAGTCATGCTTCCATTAGTGCGACTGAGATAAATGTCACTCTTAATTTTGTAATCCCTCTACACTCTGAATATATAAATATATATATATTCAATGTGACTGTGTCCTGAATGCAGTATTAATGAAGTTTGAGCACGCAGCCTGCTTTTAAGATGCAGGACGGTTTCCCTCAGTTGTGTACGTGCATAGTCAGAATAATCACTTTATTGCCAAGTAGATTGACTCATACAAGGAGGTGCACAGACAAGACACATAAATATAGAATACAAAAAAAAATCCAATAAAAATATATACAATGTGATTGTTTAAAATGAGAGACCTGAAATTGAACTGTTTGATCTGTTTTTTTATTGGTATTCAGTTCAATCTTCAGTTTGGTCAATAAAACAATGTTGGAAATGTTTTTTCTTTTATATTTTAAACATTCAATAAGTAGGGATGCACAGATTGTGAAATTCTTGTCAAAAATGTTTGAAATAGCTTTCTGGTCAATAATCTGTTCCAATATCAATGTTTTTTGTTGTTTATTTGTTCTTTGTTGTTATTTATTACAATTTTTGTTCCAGAAAAAGAAAAGACATTTGTTTTATTTGGCCAAAAAATAACCAACAAAACGTAACCAGCACAAAATAACAGCGACACACCAGATACACATCGCCTACTGCTATTAGTGAATAGCAGAGAATATCGGCCGGTACCGATGTTTGGCTGATATATCGCTGCATCCTTATCAACAAGCAATTTGTTGTTTTTTAGCCATATACTGAAGTATCTGATTTTTTCATTTGAAGTTAAATTGTGCAGCCCTAGCAGGAATGTGCAAAAATATAATCAAGTAGATGTGCAAAGTATTTGGAATAAAGAGAATGCATATGTAATGCATATAGACAGGTGTAATGTGTAGCATCTATTGGGGGGCTCAGGCCTTTTTTTTAAGAGACCGGGAGTGGTGTTTGTCACTTGTCTGCAGTAGACATGTTTCTGACCATGTTCCTTCCTCTCTTTTCTTTAATTTTACTCTCTTCAGCACTGACAATGGCCTCAATTCTGCAGAAGCTCATCACCCCGCTCTTCAGTGGCCCTCCTGAGCCCCCCAGGAACAAAGTGACAGTGGTGGGCGTGGGCCAGGTTGGCATGGCCTGTGCTATCAGCATCCTGCTCAGGGTAAGAGCTCACACTAGTTCAGCCCCTGCTCAGATTACCATCACGCCTGCTGGTGTCACAGGACAGGGTAATACCCAGGATCCTCCCAGACTGACACCGGATTATTACTGATCTCTTGGTGTCTGATCTTCACTGTCCTTGTTAAGGTGTGGTGACAGTTACAGAAAAAAATTATTTGAAACCAAAGCAGCTTTCTGTCTGCACAGAATAATAACAGCATTTTTAATTTAATTGAGACATTTTAACATCCATTATGCTGTATGCAAAGCAGGCCACTGTCTGCAAGTTTAAGTATTGCCACAGGATAGTTAAATAAGTAAATACAGATTCATGATCAGGTTGATTTGCACATCTTGTTTTATCTGAATTGAGTTTAAGAAAGTTTCAAATGTAAGTCTTCACTTTCACTCATTCAAAAAAAGGCATGCTTCAAAATGACTAGTGGGTCAGGTTTGTATCCAGAAACAGACTTCATGAACTTCTATTGAAGTTATTTCACCTGGGAACCCCACCTGCAAAATCAGATAGATTTGTGAATGAGTGTGTAGGGCAGCAGTGTGATTCTGAACGTCCCTGATGTGTGCAGGAGCTGGCTGATGAACTGGCCCTGGTGGATGTGATGGAGGACAAGCTCAAAGGAGAGATGATGGACCTGCTGCATGGCAGCCTCTTCCTCAAAACCGCAAAAATAGTTGCAAACAAAGGCAAGATCATGATGCATTCACAACTTCACAGATTGTCACATTTTTCTGTTGGGAAGTCGTTTCTTCAACTTCAGTGTGTCATTCATATTCATATTGGGAGGAGTGGTGGTGGAATATGAAGCAACTTAATTGCTTCCATTCACATAATAAGTAACAAATGGAGAAAAAATAGGTATAAATAAAGAACTCTACTGGTGTCACTTTAAGGGTACTGAAGCAATACAATACCTACAATACCCAGCCCTTACTGTGACTGAACCTTTTTTCTCCTTATTGTCATTAAGTGTCATTATATATATTACATAACATAGTTATGCAAAAAAAGTAAATAAATTAATACATAAAAAAAAACAATAACATAATACAATGTTTCAGTAACGAGAATATGTCAAAATACATTTAAATATATAAATAAATACACACATATATGCATATATACCTATATATACATATACACTAGCATAGCCTGATTCCTCCCAGCTGTTTTATTCTCTGTTTATCTAAAGATACCTGGCTTTAGATAGGAATCTGACCATTACAACAAATCTGCTCCTCCCTTCTCAGACTACTCTGTGACAGCAAACTCCCGAATCGTGGTGGTGACAGCCGGAGTCCGTCAGCAGGAGGGAGAGAGCCGGCTGAACCTCGTCCAGAGAAACGTCAACATCTTTAAACACATCGTCCCTCAGATTGTCAGATACAGCCCCGACTGCACCATCATTGTGGTCTCTAACCCAGGTACGGTCCAACACAGTTCTTCATTCAGTTAATCCTCTCTCACACACAGCATGTTCTTAATCATAATGCTAACAACTCTCCTCAACAGTGGATGTGCTCACTTATGTAACCTGGAAACTGAGCGGCCTTCCCCAGCACCGCGTCATCGGCAGCGGCACCAACTTGGACTCGGCACGCTTTCGCTTCCTGATGGCCGACAAACTGGGAATCCACCCCAGCAGCTTCAATGGCTGGATCCTGGGAGAGCATGGAGACACCAGTGGTGAGGAAGCCATCTGAGTGTTAATATGTTGATCGTGTGATGTGTGCACAGAGTTTGATTTTAACATGTGTTTCAGTGCCTGTGTGGAGTGGAACAAATGTTGCTGGTGTCAACCTGCAAACGTTAAACCCAGACATCGGCACTGACTCTGACGAGGAGAACTGGAAGGAAACACACAAGATGGTGGTGGACAGGTGAGTTCACTCGCTCACATTTCCTGGACTAATGTGATGTATTTAGGTTTTGTGTTTTTTATAAGACTTGTAGACTGGAATCATAATTCAATAATGTTGTTTAACACCTCTCCATGTAATCATACGGATATCCAGATTTAAAAAAAAATTAGAATCATCATTATCACAACATTAGCAATAGCACAGTAATTTTAAGTATGTGTAGTTTTCGGCAAGTTATAGGTTCTTGCTTACACTAAACATAATTTGTCTCAATGGTATCACACATTAGTTAAAGGGATAGATCAGATTTTTTGAAGTTGGATTGTATGAGGTTCTTAATATCTACGTTGGTCGGCATGCTCCCAGTTCTGAGAAGCGGGAGAAGTACTGGCACAGAAGTAAAGTACTAGAAAATAGCATTACCTTGCTGTCAGACAGTCCTTTTCTGACAGGAAACTGAAGCTGTTTTAACGATCTCTTCAAAGCCACCAGACTCCACTGGCAAAAACAGTAATTTTACCTTTTAGAACATGAGAGTTGCTGTTGTGAGGTAAAATTACAGTTTTTGTAAATGGAGTCTGGTGTCTTTGAGGAGAGCGGCTTCAGTTCCTGTCCATCCTGCCTGTTTCTCTAACTGGGAGAGTGCCGACCGCCATCTACTGTAGGTAATACACTGACTACTTGTCATACAACCTTGCTTCAAAAAATCCAAACCATCCCTTTAAACTTTTTAGGCTCTTATTTTTAACACTCGTACAATAGCAACAGAGCCAAAGTGATAAATATTGACAGTAATGTTATCCATACTGTCACCTGTATAAACTAATATTGTGTTGGTATGAGAATCAGACAGTGAAATAGTGAAGTCATCTTGTTTTTGAGGACAAGACATAAAGAAGTTCATTATGCATTCAGCACAGTCTCTCTGTCTCTGACTCTGTCACTGTCTCCCTGTCTCTTTCATCAGTGTAGAGGACAAAAACACTCCCAAAGTGTTATTGTGTCTTATCAGCTTGTTCACAGCACTTCTAGCCTGCTTTATTACCACTAAAATGAGCTAACTGCAACAAATCCAAACATTTAGCAGTCTGAAAACCGTCCTGTTCCTCTCAGCGCCTACGAGGTGATCAAACTGAAGGGTTACACCAACTGGGCCATCGGTCTGAGTGTGGCCGACCTGACGGAGAGCCTCATCAGGAACATGAGCAGGATCCATCCTGTGTCCACCATGGTGAAGGTAAAGGCAGCTCTCACACATTTTTTTAAATTAATAATCACTTTCTGAATGGTTTGCAACAGTGCATCCGGAAGAGTGTGTACATGTGCATAAAATGATTTATGTGTGTTTCATCATTTTTCTTTGTCCCTTATTTTATATAAATATAATATTATATATTATTATTATTTTACTAATTTACTTCGAGTAATATCAGTAATATTATAATACTGTTATACAGTAATATTTCAGTAATTTTACCCTGTTATTATTTTATTAAGCTCAGGACTATAACAAAAAATGATGATGTTATAATTGATGTAAATAAAAGGAAAAATGTATTATTTAAAAAAAAAAAGATTTTAAATATATATTTCAACTTCCTGTTTTACTCATTCAAGCACAATTTTCTGAAATCAGATTGAGCTTATTATTATTAATATTATTATTTTTATTTGATTTTTTTATTTTTTTTATTTTTTTTCCTGGGTGCCACAATTAAGACAGGTATTAAAAAACAAATTTAAGACTCAAATTGTGGCTTGCAAATCACTATTTCCTTTGCTTCAACCTTTTTTAAATTTTAGCACAAATAATTCACATTATTGCAGTTATTATTCTCTCTCTTTCTGTCTTTGAGATGCATGATCTCACACAGACAGTGAGGCTGTTGTTTGTTGTGCACAGGGCATGTACGGCATCAGTGACGAGGTGTACCTGAGTCTGCCCTGCGTGCTGAACAGCGGAGGCGTGGCCAGCGTGGTCAACATGACCCTGACAGACGACGAGGTGGCACAATTGCAGGCAAGCGCCGACACGCTGTGGGACATCCAGAAGGACCTGCAGGACATCTAACTGACCAGCAGGGGGCAATGTAGCTTCGCCCTCCTGACATGTCGTCACTCTGCAGTCACTAAACACCACACAGCTCCACCTCCCACAGCTTCACCTCACTGCCCTCTGTAGATTCACAGGCGTATGGGAGTTTAATCCCGTCAGATTTAGCTGTAGGTGTCAATTTGTGACTGAGTGAAATGCTGCTCTGACTCATTTGTCCTCAGCCGCGTTGCAGTGTGGGACCGTTTGTCACTTGTGTTGCTTTGGTGTGTAATAAAGCAAGTTTGTTGTTGCTTGAACAGTAAAGTGTATGTGTTTAGTTATTTATTAGTAAAAGGAGCGTCTAAAGCTGTGCAGAGACTGGTGCACTGAAGGTTTTATCTGCAAGTTCTTTATTTATTATTTTATCATGCAAGTAAAGACTAATTAATATCCAACATAAAGTAGTTCATAATTAGTTTTAAAAGTTTATTAAATAATAATATCAATAAAAAACAATAATGAATATTAAAAAATCATTTTTTTTATTTTACTGATGTTTGTTGTGCATTTCACCCTGCCCCCAGTGTAAAGAAATAAACTTCTACGAAAGCTTTTAGCTATTAAATTAAAAATTAATACAATTCCATTGAGACCATTTTTAGGTATGACATAATACTTTTGGAGGGAACTCAAAGGAGCAAAGTTGGGTGAGGACAAATTTCACTCATTTTTTTCATGTTCCATCATGTCAATCTGTTCGTCACACTCTTAACAAATGAGGCTAAATTATGAGGAAAAGTTGATCCATAAAAAAATTGAAAAATATATTTGATATACTTACAGAAGTTCTGTTTATGTGTAGAAGGTTAGTTAGCTAAATCTGGGTCACTCAGAGACCCAACAGGTCTACAGACCAGTATAAACCAGTCCATTAGAGATCATTATTTGTGCTAGTTTGGCTAATATGTGACAGTTAGACTAATGCAACTTTTTAGGTTTAAAAATATTGCTGCATAACAGGAATGATCCATGTAGGAGAAACATCCTTATAGAGTTAAGATATTTTGGAATAAAAGCTTTGATATGGTGCACAATGGTTGCATTGTATGAGGGCATATTTTTATGCACATTGCAAAATACCAATACAATGATAATTTTATACTTCAGCCACATTTATCAGACCTGACTTGACTCAAATGAAATAAAACCATTTAAAAATGGGGTCTGGTGGTCTTTTGAGTGACAAAATGTTCAGCTGGTTTAATTCATGTGTGACCTCCAGTCAGTGGTGATCATGGTTAACATATTTCAAAACAAATAATTGTTTGAGGTGAAATTGTTTAAGTGTTTCTGATTATATTTTATCCCATATGAACACATATTCATATTATGTCAAGTGTGTTTTATTAGATTGCCATTCATGTGTTTATACACAGGAGAAGTTATAATTATGTGCAAATATATTAACAGACACTTATTTCTGCAGACAAATACAGTACATTGTGTTGTATGCTTATAAATGTTAAATAGATGACACCGTTAAGTTATTGCTGAAGTGTACATTTTAATTATAACAAACTTGACATTAATCTACCTCTGACTGCTTGGATGTATTTAAAGAAAAGTAAAATTAAGAACTTAAAAACAGATAAAATACATACATATATTTTTGATTGATAAATCAAATGAAATACATGATTCAAAATAAGAAAAAAATGGCAGTTTGATTGGCATAAAAAACCCCACATGATTTTGGAAAATTATCTTAAATGATCTCATTTTGTAAATGAACACTGACAAAACAGAATCAAATATTAATACTACAACGAATAATAATAATAATAATAATAATAATAATAATAAATAACAACTAACAGTAATAGCCTAATAAAAAATAATAAAGGCAATAGTCTCAGATAATAACTATAATAATAATGATAATGATGATACACTAGTAAATAAAATAGATGTGTTGTGCTCTCCTGCCATATGTATATGCAAATTAACTTTCATTTTGATGTATGTCTGTTAAAAATTCTCAGCTGCTGACCTTTGAGTGACTCAGTCACTGCAGGTTCAAGCTTCAGTTTCCAATCAAACTCAGAGTGCCACTTCTCTCAGACAGAGTGATGATTAGTGACTGAATGGTGTTTAGCATGGTGTTAATCACTGTGGGGTGTGAATGACGCCTGGGGCTGACTATTTTTTTCCCCTTTTCCTTAATTGATGATAAGGTGTGCAAAAGGAAATCCTCAAACAGCTCACTGACAAGGCAAGGGAATTTTATTTATTCAACATTTTGATTTAGATTGATTTCAACAAAACTCAACCAGCGACAACATGTTAATACAAGAAATGGCAACAATAAGACAACAAAGAAATAAAAGGTAGTCATGACACTTCAAAAATAGGTCAACTTCAGCTCTTCTTTGTCCGGGTAATTATCTTGATTGTCTCCACCTGAGGAATAAAAAGAAATATATATAACTTGCTCAGATGATGATGATGTGTCCATGATAACTTTCAGGGTTTTTACCTTCCTCCACAGCTCGCTGCAGCAGCTCCAGAAGAATAGAAGACAAAGACAGTCCAGGTCCATCACTGCTCTGCTGGTGAGTCACTGCAGAGACACAGAGATAGATATTTCAAAAGGAAACAAGAAACAAAGTGCACCGTAAGAGGAGAAATACATACGTTCTAAAAATGTAAGAAAATACAAATATATAGCTATGTGAGGAAGAGGAATCATCTTTATCTTTCCTGCTCTAACAGCAGAATACCAACATTAAATACTGTGAGATAAAGTCAAAGTATCAGACTGATATCATGCAGGTTTCTTTTTGACAAAAAATAATGATAAAGTGTTTATACGTTAATGTACTGAATGGCTTTATTAATGGTTAATGAATGGTTTAGAAATACTTTATAGATCCGTTACAGTATAAGCCATCAACAAGAGCACCTGTTGGCTAGCCAGGTTGTGAAAGATTTCTCTTTCTGGTCTTCTTTAATAGTCAGGTCATAAGGTCAAGACTGCAGCTATGAATATCAATAATTGTTTAAAAAAAGACATGAGTTGTAGTATATCAGTATATAGTGAAAAAGAGTAGATGGAACGAAGGACAATCTGTATCTGTTAGTTGTAGCTGTGGGGAGGCTAAACTCCACTCTGAAGCATCTGAAACTCAACATGTAAAAGATGTTAAAGGTCTGAACTAACAGCCTGTTCCTTTGAAATGACTCTCACTTCATACACATCCAAACATCATTCAGAGTGGCACCAAGACTAAGACTGCCAAACTGGACGGACTCAATAAAAGAAGAATAAAATATTTTTATCAGTGTGATATTCACATAAAAACAATTAATTCTATAGTCGTACATGTTAATTAAGTCATTTATTATAAAGAGGAATGAGGCTTTCACTCTCTAACTAGCTAGCATTAAGTCAAAAGTTAGTGAATGATCTGCAGTTATAATTGCAGTTGATTAATGTTGTTTACAATAACAAAAGTCTGCAGTTCTAATGCTAATTATAGTTAATAGTAAATGGATTGTGCTCCAGATGCTCTGCAGATTTAAAAAAAAAACATCAAAAAGCACCAACTACAGTTTTAACAACCTGTAAACATAGAAGTTGTTCTGGCTTGTATCTAATTTAAAAAGCATTAGTATTTAATTAATGAACCCTTAATGAAGTCATCATTTACAGCTTGTAAACCCTTTATAATGTGTCACTTATTGGAAAGGGGTTAAAGCTTTTATGGGTCAAAAAATAAAACTGCACCATTGTTGACATGTGGGTTTTTTTATTATTATTATTATTATTATTATTATCAGCTGAAGAGCATCACGTAAACTCACCTATATGAAAAGTGTCTCCTTCCTCTCTGCTGGTGCGCTGCAACACTGAGCGATGTCCCTCTGCAAAAAAATAATTCAAACATTCAACACAGTTTTCTTCTAACTTTACAAGACAAACCAGGTATTTTTTACGGGTTTTAAATTCCTTACGAGCTCCTTTTAGGTATAAGATGGCCTGAGGAGTCCAGTTAATGCGCTGAAACATGAAGCATAAGATGACAGTTCATCTCATTAATATATTTTGTTATTGCATTTCTTTTATTTTCAGTTAAAACATCAAAAAAACAAATGTGCTTTCACCCACCTGCGGTGCAGTCCAACACTGAGTACCCAACGCCATCACAAGCAACGTGATTATTAGGGACATTGTTGAAATCTGTAAGACATTGATTTTAATTAAAAGATATTAATAGTGCAACTAATAATAATAGAATAGAAGAAACTCCCTACCACTGCCACCTATTAATAAAAAAGACAATATATTTTAGTAAGAAACAGTATTATGTTTATTATATCTTCAAGTGTATTTTATTATATTTTCAGTAATAGTATAATAAAAACAATAATAACAATAATAAAAAAAATCATATTAACAGTGAAAGTCTAATAAATAATAATAACACCAAAATAATAATAGAGATAGCCTTATAAATTATAATAATAACGGTAATAGCAGATAAAACATTATAATAGCGATAGTCTATAATAATGATAGTAATAATAATAATCGCAGAAATAGTCTAATAAATAATAATACAAAAATGACAATAGAGATAGCCTTAGAAAATATAATAAAAACAGTGATAGCCTAATAAATATTATTATTATTATTATTATTATTATTAATAATAATAATAATATTATTATTATTATTACAATAATAATAGATAGCCTTAGAAAATATAATAAAAACAGTGATAGCCTAATAAATATTATTATTATTATTAATAATAATAATAATAATATTATTATTATTACAATAATAATAGATAGCCTTAGAAAATATAATGAAAACAGTGCTAGCCTAATAAATGTTGTTATTATTATTATTACAATAATAATAGAGATAGCCTCGTAAAATATAATAAAAACAGTGGTAGTCTAATAAATAACAATAATAATAATAATAATAATAATTGCTTACCGTGAGTTGTATGTGTTGTGTTCTCCTGCAGGCTAAATGTATGGTTTGTGTTTCCTCTGAATCTGCTGTTACATTATAACAACGGTGCCAATCACCTCTTCATGACGTCATCGCTGAGGGTCACTGATACCTTTGTCGTAATGTTCCACTGATGAGGCTGACAGGTGTTGTTAAAGCTGCCTCTGCTCATTAGTCACAGACACAGAGAGAGAGAGAGAGAGATGAACTTCTCAGACTCTTACGAGCAGCAGAGTCCCTTCACGAGGTCACTGCGTGAGGACGACACCGTTTAGATTTTATGAATGAAAGATGTGATGACAGGGGTGTCAGTGGAGTGTGTGGGTGTGGAGTGTGGCAGCAGTTCAAGTCAGTCAAAGTGTTGATGCTTTCCATAAAAAGTGTCGCGTGTCATCGTGTGTCATACTGCAAAAGTTAGTTTTTCTCCTCCACTGCAAGAGAAGTATTGCAAGGCATTGGTTGCATTCATTTAAAAAACAGTTTGAACATCAAAAACCTCATTTTCTGCATTCTGATAAAACAAATTTGCAGAAATTTATGGTGGAAATGTCTTTAAAAAACCTAAAATATTGAAATGCAGTAATGCATGCATTCCGTCGGCTATTGCTTTCAAATATATATTCTCCTGTAGATCAGATTATCAACTTACTTAATATTATCTCTGCTGAGTCAACACACATGTAGCCATGATTCACTCCTCTTGTGTCTTTTCTTTGGGAATGTAAACTCTTAAAATGTGCATGTGGCGCCTGCTTACAGCACCAATAATATAATTTATTTTAAAAAATGTAACTTAGAAACTTTAAAAGCTCAATGCAACATCCATAGAATATTCTACTGAAATATTACTATTATTTTCAATGCATTATGAAAATTAAACTGAAACACCATTTGGACTTGCAAGTTTTTTGGTAATACTAAAACTGGTAGTAGCAATAATAATTGCATTTTGTTTTAAATGTATTTAACCTCATTAAACTTTGCCAGTGAACATGCTACATGTCATTTATTTAGCTCGTTAATCATACAGATCAAACTACCTGTAAAGCCACAATTTGTCGTTTTTACTCCTTGGTTTTTGTAAATATGTTGATTAATAAGCTTTAGAGCTGCTAGCAATTTGTTTTTTGTAATACTGCTCCATTGTGGTGTTAAATGGGTGGATCCAAGTGTTTACCCAGAATTGTAATATTAGTACAGAAATTAGAGGACGAATAAACCGACAGTGTAAGTATCTAAGACATAATTTAACTGAAATGGAAATGTTGGAAAACCAAAGGCTCTTTGTTCAGAAGGACACTGGTACCCTCAGGCAATTGGAGTTAGTACATGATGTAATTAAATATCCTCAGTGGCACAAAGAACTTTGATGTCCACAGAAAATAATGTGGACTAACAAAAACGTATAAAAGACACACTTTATTCCAAGTATGCACTTACAAAAGTTACAGTAAAACATCTCCGTAACAAGCCTCTTCAACTTCTCCACAACAGTTCTTTAACATTTATCTCCACGTTATTTATTTTATCAATGTACAAAATTCCAGTAACGCTTCATTGAGGACCTCAGAAAAAAGCTCTCCGTGACGGTCGAGGCACGCAATCTGGAGGAGAGGATGCTGTAAAGACCTCCTGACACTCCGCCGAGTTAATCCACTGGTCCCAAGTTATCAGTCCATAAATATCAGACAGGAATGATACAAAATGGGAGACCTGCTTCCAGCTTTTTAAAATAAACAGAAAAATCTCTTGGCAGTCAGATACAAAACATCATGATGTCAGTCAAACATCCACAGATACACTTTGTTTGGATTCATTCACAGTTCTGGAGTGGCAATGACCAAAACATACAGTCACTATTAGGAACTCTGATAAATACTGAAACTCTCCTCCAATACAAAAGCCTTCCTCTGTTATACCATGTTGTTGCTCTCTCCAATTTTATCCACCAGCTGAAAGACAATAAGACAAAAGATTGATTTATTTGCTGTAAGGGTGTTAATATGTATCAATTAGCAGATTATATTTTATGATTAAGCTTAAGTAACTACAAAAGCAACTTTTTGGTGCTTGAATAATAAAAAAAACAATTCCCCTTTTTTCCACTAGATGGTGCTGAATTGACATGTTTTATTTCATTTAATTTCAATTTAACAGTAATTTACTGTAAAATTTCCAGCTGCTGAAGGGGCTGCATTACTTATACAATTCATGTCCAGTAGTAAACCAGTTTGTATTTTATATTATTATCATTTTTTACTGAATATCTTCAGATTTTGGATGCATTTGTCAAATACAATGAGCTACATGAAAACATTGCCTCAGGCCGTGAGAAATTAGAACACCATTTTTTACTTTTTTTGACATATTACAAACCGAATGAAAAATAGTAATAACAAAAATTGTTTGTTGCATCCATGATAATAAAACGCTAAATTTATTGTATTACTGTTTCTGTTGGCAACCTAACGTTTGGGTCAGCAGCTAGAAAAGACAGTGATTTTTAAGGATCTAACTCTCAGATATAGGATGTTATTGCCGCTTATATTAATAATAATAAATAAATAAATAAATAAAAATTAAAAAAATGTGCTTACTGTTCGGATTCCTGGTAAACTGAGCAAAGAGCCCAGTACAGGAACTCGCCTGATGAAGCCAACCGCCACAGGGAAGAATCCCCTGTTCAAAAGAAAGAGAGAGAGAATGAGATGAACAATCAAAAACAATCATGTTGATTCAGAATTAATGATGACAAAGATGTTTTTTCTGACCTGAATAAGAGGAAGAAACCGTAGAGCTCCAGAACGATTCCAATGATCGGCCAGCCGATCAGAACCACCAAAACGCCTCCCAGGAAGAAGCTGGTGGCTTTTACTTTGTGTCTCTGGAAGAAGAATCTGAACGTTCGCTCCAGGCCAATGACGAAGGACAGACCTGACACAAACAGGACCTGCACGACAAGCAGAGACACACAGTAAGATCACAAGCGAGGGAGGTGTTTTACTGACACACAGTGTGCTGCTAACAGTATTATTGACCAACTCACATTTCCAATGGCGAGGAGAGCTTTATCGAAAAACAGCATCATCCCAAAGAAGAGGAAGAACACACCGAACCCCGTTAGCCCCATCCCAATTTCTGCAAGAAACAAAACAAAACAAAACAAACGATGAAAAAGAAACTTTTATTTCCATTAAAACGCTGAGCTGCAGACAAAAATAGAGTTAGAGACAGAGATGGCAAGATGGCAAACTCGTGTTATTCCCACAGAAGGTTATATGAAGAATATTTTTTTCTGTTCTTTTTTTTTAACACAAACGTTCTTGTTTTTTCTCCTGCACTTTTGCTGTTTGAGAAGTGTTAGAACATTTTGAAAAAAAAACTACTTTCTTTGAATTGATAGTGTGTTATGTTTGGATCCACACATTCATAATTTTCACATTTGAAAAACACAAAGGCATCTAGTGTTTGCATTGATCAATTCATAGTTTGTGCTTTGTGTGCTTATTCAAACAACAAGGGTTCGTGTGTTTGAAGAGTTTTGCAAGAATTGTTTGCAAAGGATACAAATTGTTTCGTTGGTTGGTGTAAGGTTTTTTTTTGTTGTTTTTTTTTTAAATAGCCTGCAGTTTCAAAGTTAGCGCCTAAGCAAAAAAAAAACGATTACCAATTCTCAATTCTCAATTACCAGTAGAATCAATGAATTATTGATGTATGATGTATAACAAAACTTTATTGCAAACTGCTATAACCTACAAACAGAAAACACAAAAGCAAGTAGTGTTTGCATTTATAGGCTATCAATGCGTAGTTTGTTTTTAGTTTTTTATATTAAAATAAACAAATCATTTCTTCGTTTAAAAAACACTTCGCCGTGACGTGCCGCTAAGTGACGTAACGATGCTCTCAGCCAATGATGTTTGAGATGCTAACCTCACACATCCAGCTAACAAACCGGGCTACTTTTCACACAGAAACGCTACAAAGACAAATAACGACGTGGAAAAACAACACAATCCAGTCTTACTTTGTGAATCCGTGAGGGAGATCATTTTGGCGGCTGCTGGTGGGATTTATAAAAAGAACACAAAGCTCGTAACGGGTCAAACCGGCTGCTTTCTGCCGTTAGCGCTAACTGATGGGATACAACAGTAGCAGAGTGAAGGCAACGCTAGTGGTACATTACGTCCATACGCCACGTCGTCCGGAGCCACGCAAGCACGTACTTTTTTTTTTTACAAAGATCGTCTATGTTACACTTCTATAATAAAAAAATAATCGCCTCAGTCTTTTTGTCAAAAAAAAAATGTTTGCCTAAATCATCTCCTGAAGCCGGCCACCTATGGTAAAATCGCCTTCATCCTCAGTTGATCAGATCATGTGATTTTACCCCTTTAAGATAATTAAGATAATGGCCTATGTCAAGTGTGTGACTTAAGCGGATTTATTATGCCTAAGTCAAAATAAAATGTGACTTAGGCCATTTTTTTAACATGCCTTTGTGACTTAAGCAAGATATGGTAACACTTTATTTTGAGCGTGTCATAAACATGACATGGTATGTGTTATGAACATTAATGACACTTTGAAGTAACATTAATGCTCATGATACTTGTCATGTCATATTTCTGACAGGCTTGTGTGACTTATGTAGACACCTTCAAAATAAAGTGTTACCATATCTTGCTTAAGTCACAAAGGCATGTTTAAAAATTGCCATTTATTCCTCTTAAATTACATAATTTACACACAGTGTTATTACTATGCCAATAGCCATCCTTTGATACATCCTTTTTGAGTGAAATTATTAATAAATGTCATATGTTACACTTTTGATCAAGTATTTTGTGTGTCCTGCAAAACTTGAAAAACTGAGTTAGGCGATTATTTTAACAGAGTGACGACTTGTTGTTGGTACATTTGTTTCATCGGTACAACGTTCTTTTATTTACGCTACTTTTAACTTAACACTTGTATTCTATAGTTTTGCCTATTCTGTACAGTTCCCACAGTCTTAATTTTTAACACAGTATACTTTCCTGAGCCTATATTTTCCACACCAGTTTGGTTTTAATTACCAAGAAATTCGATCAAAGTGAGAGCTCTTTCACATGTTTTTTTAACGCTGCTACAGACCTGCGCATGCGTGTACAACGATCGATCGTTTATATGCGTCACGACTGCGCAGTTATTGCGCCGTTAAAGCATTCATTTACGTTTTCTGTTCGTTATTTGTCACATATTTACTCATAACATTGTTGCCCAGAAACAGTATATGTATTCAATTCATAATGTGTTAAATACAGAGGACATTAAGCACACTGCGTACTTCGCCTCCATACTTGGAGATGAAACTACAACTCCCATATGCCCACGCGGTAAGGAAGAGTTTCATTCTGAGATTCAGACGTGTTCAACTGAAGCAGGAGTTTGTGGAGAAGCAGAAGATCTCCCATTTAGCACAACCCGCTGCTTGTTTGCAAATATGCAACAATCTGAAATACGCTTTATAAAGTGACACATTTTTCGCCGAGTTTTTGTCGCCAGTGAACCGACATGGGCACTGCTTTTGCCATTGTTCTGGTGTTTGTCGGATGCTGTAGCAATGTGGTGTCTCTGGAGCTACTTGTAAGGTCAGTGTCAAACTTAGACTGCTAATAAACTCCTGCCGACTTCCCTGCATAAAGACTGTAGCAGGTCCAACTTGTGTTTGTTTTGTATTCCCACTGCACAAGTGATTTTTACTACATCCAAATATGAATTGAATCAGCTGTGAGGTGACATATGAACTTGTTATCAAAGGTGGAAACTAACTATTTAGGTACTTATCTAACTGTCTTTAAGAAACGTTTTCATGTACTTCTGTAGAAGTTGTGTATATGTTTATTAAGTGCTCTTACTGACTTCCACACTGGTGTTTTTATTAAACAGACAGAGGTAACTTAATTCATCCCAATGTTCTGCATAGTAGAATGAACAGATACATGGTATAATATAATATAATGAACATATACATAGTATAATATTATGTATGTATGTTGGGTTTTTATATTGTCAGGAATCTGGCGATACGATATGCTTTATGATACAGGTGTTATGAATCAGTATATTTAACTGTATTGCATTACAAGCAAGAGGAAATATTACATTTTTTAAATCAAATTTTAAGAAAACAGACATAGTACAAAGAACACCCCCATTTGTATAATATCTCAGTAAAGAAAGTAAAACATTTTGATGCTATATTTGCATTCATCACTGTCCCTGTAACATCCAGCATGATATTACTATTTTATGTGCAATCTGTCTGCTACAAATCTTTGCATGGAAAATATTATTTGAAAAACTGTGACAGGGTCAGTATCAGAGCAGATAATATTGCAATACTTATTCGTACTTTTTCTTGAATAAGAAAAGTAGGAGAATTAAGTAAAGAATGCTCAAACAAGGGCACTTGAAATATGTCCAAATTAACCATTGATGCAATAATGAAAGCAAAGATCCAATAAAAAAATTAAAACAGATTAAACTGACTGAAGCTGCAAATCTGAAATCAACATACCCAAATCAATAATAACATTAAAACTATCACCTATATTATTAATGTATTAAAATGTAACAAATAAACCTGTTGCTGTGCTGTTTTTAGTGGTTTTTTTTTTTTTTTTTTTTTCAATTTCATCGTTATTTCAACAATATTTTTTGTTTTTTTGTACTCCAGACAGTTTCCAGGATGTGGCAACATCGTCACCTTCGCTCAGTTTGTTTTCATCGCATTAGAAGGTTTCATATTTGAAACAAACTTTGGGAGGAAGAAACCAGCGATCCCTATCAGGTAAAAACTCAACGATGGGGTCTGAACTTTTTGCTGCAGGAACAGATGTAGAACTGATTATAAAACAAACCTGTGTTTTCCTTATTTTTTGCAGTAACTATGTGATCATGGTGACCATGTTCTTCACAGTCAGTGTGATCAACAACTACGCTCTCAACTTCAACATCGCCATGCCGTTACACATGATCTTCAGATCGGTAATGACTGTTTTAATTTTCCCTTCATCACATCACCTCCGTCCATCCACTCAATCAGCCTCAGTCTGATCCCTGTCTCGTTTATTTGCAGGGATCACTAATCGCTAACATGATACTGGGAATAATCATCCTGAAGAAAAGGTACACCTGCTCCCTCACAGCTTGTACTGATGAAATCATGTCTGCGGGTTTAAAAGTATCAATATGCAGTTTGATTGTAGTTGTTTGTGTTTCACTTCTTGTCGCCCTGCAGGTATTCAGCGAGTAAATATCTGTCTATAGCTTTAATTTCAGCTGGTATCTTCATCTGCACCATCATGTCTGCCAAACAAGTGGTGAGTCCTCTGCAGAACACATTCCAATATAATGCAGTAATACAATGTTCTGAAAAAAATCAGTATCTGTTTAAGTGTACACTATATTTAGATTATTTTTACTGCTTTACTTTACTGTCAGACAGCCTTGTTTACATTTACACAGGGGCAAGTGAAGCCGTTATCTATGCTCTCCTCAAAGCCACCAGACTCCTTTGACAAAAGCAGTAATTTTACCTCACAGAGCACAGGAGTTGATTGTGTACTGCTGCCTCTAGCAGTTCACCTGTTTCTGTTCTTGTGTGACTTCTGTGTTTTTAACGGTCAGTTCAGATTCATCAAAGTCACACAAATAACACAAACAAACCAGCTTGCATGCCTGTACTCCTGCCTGCTTTTTTGACTCACTGACTATTAATAAGTAACTTTTACAACTCCTCTTCAGTACATCTAAACTATCACTAAAGTGTATTTTATGTATGTTTTTTGTGCAGTAAGTTCATTATTCAAAGACTGAAGCTCTCTTGGAAAATATGCAATCTTGACCTTGACCATTTTGTCTTTTGGTTTCTGCAGAATGTGTCCAATGAGGGATCAGAGGAGCAAGGCTTTTATGCCTTCATGCACTGGCTTATCGGTGAGTAAACTGACATTTCATGTGGAAAAGGCTTTTTTGTCATTATTATAGATAGGATATTCCTTTATTAGTCCCACAATGGGAAAATCTTCTCAGCATTACAGCTGGAAATGGATAACACAAAAATAGAAAAAGCATCAATAAAAAAACAGAATTAACAATTTAAAGAAGAAGAAATATGAAAAAGTATTAACAATTTAAACAGTAGTTCAGTTCCGCGATCCGTTCATTTGTTCATGATGATTTTTTAATTAACAGTTTATCATTTGACATATAAAATTAAAATTCTGAACACTTCCATCAAAACAGCCACCAGTCCAACATTACATTAAAGAGAGAAAAGCAGCTAAAAACAATAATATTTGTTGTTTTTTGCTTAATTAATGACTTAAAAGAGCAACACAATTACTGCAGATAAATTCTCTGTTCATTGACTAAACAATCAACTGGTTTCAGTTCTAATTCGCTTGCATGTCCCTCTATGACAGATAGATAATAAACTGCAGTGTTACACATGGATTTAACGCCAAGAGCTGATTTCTGTCCGTGCAGGTATCGCCATGTTGACCTTTGCTCTGCTGATGTCTGCGAGGATGGGAATTTTCCAGGAGACGTTGTACAAGCAGTACGGCAAACACTCCAAGGAAGCTCTCTTCTACAATGTGAGCTTTCTCTCTGCTCTGACACGCGGGACACTCCCACAGGATTAAAAAAAAACATCTTCAGGGGAAATTCCTGCTTCAGTCGAGCTTTAGGAAATGCTTTCTCTTGGGAACAGCTATTGATCTTTTTATTGTTTTTGTCTTTTTGCAGCACTGCCTGCCTCTTCCGGGCTTCCTGCTTCTCTGCACAGACATCTATAACCACTGTATCTACTTCAGTCAGAGCAGTGAGTCCTGTCCATTCCTTCAGGAAAGGTTACGTTTTCTATCTTTACTCACAGTAGTAAACAAACATCCTGTGTGTGTGTGTCTCTCTCTCTCTCTCTCTCAGCTCCTACAGTTGTTCCTGTGGTTGGAGTGACTCTGCCAATAATGTGGCTCTACCTGCTCATCAATGTCATCACACAGTATCCTGTTAAAACAAGTTTAGTTTACTGGCTTGTATTTATTTATCAATATTTATCACCAACCTTCACAAGAGATCACACGATAATAGAAAAAATATAAGTTCTGCTGCACAAATTATTTTTGTTGCTTTCTTTTTGTGAAATTCAGTTGAACATTAAAAGTTCAGTTTTTATTTTTTTATTTTCCCACACTCTTGTCACAGACTTTAACCAGTTTTTTCAGGTATGTGTGCATCCGCGGTGTCTTCATTCTGACCACAGAGTGCGCCTCTCTGACCGTCACCCTGGTGGTGACCCTGAGGAAGTTCCTCAGCCTCATCTTCTCCATCATGTACTTTCAAAACCCGTTCACCACATGGCACTGGGTGGGCACGGCGGTGGTCTTCCTGGGCACCCTGCTGTACACGGAGGTGTGGAGCAGCATGCAGGCCGCGCTACGTGGACCTGATGTCAAGGAGAAGAAGGAGGAGTGAAAAAAAAGAAGAAGAAGAAGAAGAAGAAAGGACTGATGGTCGAGTAGAAAAACAGCCACTTTGCTGGACTTACAGATCACTTCAGTCGACTATCCTACAGCGCTTTTATACAGTAACTTAATTTTGTTTAGGCCGTAGTGAATCTCTCTCTCTCTCTCTCTCACACACACACACACAAACACTTACAGGATAAGGCTGGTGATATTCTATATTTTCATTGTGTCAGTCTGTATCTAAAACAGCAGACAGAAACAGCGACCAGCAGGTGAACACTCAGGAGTTGGTGGTAGAGACTAAAACCGAGCTAAAAGAGAGTAAATGTTGCACTGAAAGGGATACTTTGCTAACTTTTTAACTGACTTTGTGTCACAGCAGTGTGGGTAGTAAATGCACTTCCCTCTACATTGACAGCGCCGTAATGCGATTATCATTTAACGCCTAGAATGAGCTAAGTGATGTTGAAAGCACTGCAGTGACAAAGAGAAAATCTGAGAAAGTTCACTGTAAATTCAACAAGTGGCCATGAACACAACTTCAAATGAATTACAAATTAATAATATACATCCGTTTCAAAACAATATTCCAAGCATTTATTACCTTAAGCTTCTCATAGGGGAAAAAATATGTTAGATTAGAGTAAATTGATGTTTTTTCAGGCTTTAATCTGTTTTTTTTCTGATCTTTTATAGAGCAAACAATCAATTGGTTAAATTAGACTATTTTCAGCTGTTGTTTCTTACACAATTGTTGCACTGATGAGTATCCACAGCAGCAGGGCTGTGTTTTTAATTAAACCACAGGAGCATTTCCTAAATCAGTGACCTCACCAATAGCAGGCGATTGACATGAGACACTAGGTGACATGATCGCCATTTTAAATAAGTGGTTAACGTTGTCAAACGGTCACAGTTTCAGTTAAGTTTAGGCAACAAATCTTGGTTTAGTTTAGGAAGCAAAACTACTTTAACAGAAGTTAACATACATTTATGACTTTGGTAATAATGTTGACTTTTGGTTTCACTGTGGACATGAACATGAACAGCGGTCTACTGGATCAAAGTTTGTGTTTGTATGACCCACTCGCCCTAAGTGAACTTTGTTGTTCTTCACACTTTATAATGTCACTTCCTCCTTGGCTTCCATCATATTTACTACGGCCACGAGAGGGCGCTGCCTAACAATAACATGTTTATAAAAAAACATGAATAAATAGAATGTAGATCATCACCAGCCCTATTCTTAATATAAGTACCTCATTAGCATTCATAGATGTAAAATCAGGGTGCAATTTTTTGTCTGTAATGTTATTTGAATATTTATTTTCTAACATGACTCCATATAAACCCTTAATCAGTGGGTTTACAGTGAACAGAGTGATGTGATGCTGAATGAAATTGTAGAGATCATGTATTTGCTGTATTTTTTCCCCTCATGTGTCAAACTGTCTCAGGTGTATTGGACCAGTATTTGTTAACCAGAAACATCACATTGTATAAAACAGTAAGCCCTTACACTCCCTGCGCACTGAAAATAAAATGTCAACCTGGCTACTAATATACAGTAGTTTAAAGCGTCTCTGCAGCTGCAAGGTCGAATAATTTGTCATAACAAGAAATTAATGTTTTTATAGAAGCAGTGGAAAGTAACCAAGTACTATTTCCTCAAGTACTGTACTTTGGTAGGTACTGTGGGTATTTTACTTGAATATTTCTATTTTTATGCAATTTTTAGGGCTTCATTGTATCCCTTCACAACATGATTAACATGGCCAAAATAAGTCACATTAGCAATATCGTCATATCTAGAGACATTGAAATATATAATAATTTTATCATTCAAACTAATCTTTAACATTGTTTATTGTGAATTTTGTCTCTTTTTTTGACAAGTTATTGCACTCAAAATGTGAGTGTAGAGAGGTGGAGACAGTCCAACAAATTACTACATTAAGTGGGAACAGAAAAAAGGGAATGGCTCTAAGAGACAGTAGGGTTTTTACACAATATGTAATATATGTGCATTAATTACATGATCACGATATTTCATGATTTAAATATCACGGTTATCACAATATTGTGATTTCCCTCGCTCTGTTATACTTCTACTTTACTATGTTTCTGAAGGAATTATTTTTATTTTTACTCCTTTACATTTCTTACAGCTACTTTACAGATTCAGTTTATTAATACCAAATATAATTAATAAAATTGTTATAGTATAATTACATATTAAGGTGTTTAAGTGGTTAAAATTATTATTATTATCAGCTACAAAATTATTATAGCTTAAGCTACCAGCAGAAAATAAAGTGATTAAAATGTTATTTTTATCAGCTACAAAATGTAAGTGATACACACAATTTTTTCATTCATCCTTTATTTATTTCCGGAGGAATCATTGAGGGAAACCCCTCATTTACAATGATGTTGAGAGCACAGAGAAAACAAAACAGCACAGATAGAACACTTGAAAAACATTAAAAACAGTTACAGTGAAAGGCAGAGTTATTGGTTATCATAGTTTTAAACTGGCCAATATTGGAAAGTTTTTCAAATTCAGTATTTGTCCAGGAAAAATTGAACATTAAGCAATCACTAGAGTGTGTTGGATAATTACTATGTGACCAGCGTAATAGTGCTGAGGTATTTATTGTGGCATGTTGCCTATCAAGAATTTATAAATGAAAAGGAACCAGTGCATGTCTCGTCTCATAGATAAACATGCCTTATAATAATTATGACACAATAATATAAATAACTTTTCTATATGTATTCTGGATACTTTTTGTACTTAATGTATATTTTCACTTGAGTATTTCTAATTGGGTAAATCATCTGAGAACTTCACCTACTTCTGGTAAAAAAGTACAATGTATTTTTTGTTAGTTATACATATTTTTGTTTGACTGGGACACAATGTTCTTTACATTTCATTGGCTTTAAGATGAGTCGACCAATCCAGAGAGGCGTTGTTCAGCTTTGTCCAATAGCAGCGGCTGGTGCTGGCTCCGGCGGTGAGAAGGGCAGATTGTTGCAGCTGTGTGTGGAGTTGATTTCACTGAGAGCTGGTCCACGCTGTGTGGATTAAACATTTTCACTTAAGTCCTGACAGAAGCTGCAGCCGCGGGTGTGTGGATGGGGGGAAACAGCCCGAGTCACCTCTCTCAGGAGGATGGTGAAGGCGGAGGAGTTACTTTTGTGAAGGGCATTCGGGTGAGTGGAGGCTCGGGGGATCATGCATGGATGTGAAGAAAGTATTCAAACACAAGGTTCAATGCTCAATGTTTGAATAGAAAGACAGCATGGCTGCACAGGGCATGCGTGTTAATTTGTCAAGTGCAACCCTGTATTATCTGCTGCTTTAATTCTCTGATATATAATCAATAAGTATTGATCTCGCCCTCATGTTTGTTTTCAGTTTCTTTACGACACTCTGCTCTGCTCCTGCTGTTGTTAAATATAGAAAGAACATGGTGGTGGTCACATTTCCAGAGAAAAACTTGAGAAGAAAATGATCCTTTTGCTCTGATAATCAATTAAGATATTGAACGCAACTACAGTTAATTTATGAAATTTTTTTTAAATCTGTCAAAAACAATATTTGTAAAGGAGATTTAGATCTATGCATGAAATATTTTAAGAATCCTCTAGGTATGTATTTTTTAAAGGCAATCATCAACCTGCGACCTTTGTTTACCGACCACTATCGGTGACCTCATGCAACATCAAGTCAACTTTTCCCATGCAGCCACAACAGGGTTTAATTTTACCCTGCAACAACAGTAATGTGTGGTAGTTCATTAAAGAATGAATCCATTATTATTATAAAACAGTTTATCATTGTTTCCCGATATTTAAATAAGAAAAGGATGAGATATCTTTATTGTCATTGTATAAATCAAATCAAAATCAACTTTATTTATAGTCCTTTAAGACAGCGTCAGCTGATACAAAGTGCTGTACATGGCAGGACAGACCAACAATAAAAACAAAACAAGCAAAAACAACTAAAACAAAGCATTGTATAAGTACAATAAAAAGCAGTAGTAGCTCACTTATAGATGCAATAAAATATTTACTATTATTTACTAAGTATATGAGAAAATATATAGAAATGCTATGATGCTGAAAATGTAAATTGTGCAAGGTAAATATACTATATAACAATATTATAAAATACGAGTAAGAAAAAATATTAAAATACACAATATGAATAAGACGGAACGTGACAATGCTAAAAGTCAGTTTATTGTATCATGTCAGGCTTTTAAAACTGTTCTTTACCCTTTAATCTCACCTCAAACTGTATTCATTAGCTGTTCTGGAGCTTTCAGTCAGTTTCTGTTTTTTTTGTAATAAAAAATAAAAAACTGTTTACAAAAGCAATCTGGAATGATATCTGGATGATGAATAGGTGCTGGGCAGAATAACTTGTAAATCACAGAGATAATGCTCCCTTGAACATTTTAGCGTAAAATAAATATATGTTAATGTCTTTTAAATGTTTCTGTTTTTTCCTCAGAACTTTAAAGGGCTTCTCTTCCATAATGGTTTAGACGTTGAGAGCGAATATTAGTTCTTAATGGTTAATGAGGTCAAGAAAAAACTTAAATCTTGTAATTGTGAGAATATGTTATCAACTCAGTACTCAGAGTTACAAACATTAACTTGATCTCACAGTAATTAATATTAGATCATGAAATAAATAAAGTGATGCTAACGATTTTTGAGTTATAGAGTTTATAGAGTTATAGTTCAGAAAATTAATCATAAAAATAACCTAGCAAGAAGATAATTTTACTGAGTTTCGGTCTATGTAATAATTTCACATCTAATGTTGCAAGTTACATTTGTGATCATGGCCATCAGATCTCTGATATGGTTCGAAAAAATACTTAAACAAGAAAAGGAAGACAGACAGGCCACCACGAAGAGTGCAATCACATCAAAACACGAGGTGTTACTACTAATTTACACAATACAAAAGTAGGAAACTGGGCTAAAAAAAGCTGAGAAAACAGGATTTTCAGGCCTTACGGCCCAAAGAAATAAATGACCATAACCAAAATGAACAGAGATGGGATGCACTTGAAAGAAAAACAAATTCCATTAAGAAGAAATGCTCATTAATAATGATTTCTCTTGTTTCTCTTTAGCTGTCAGACAAAGTGATCCAGCGGATGAAACAGCCTTCAAAGGTCGTCCGTCCTCCACCCGCACAGAATGGAAGTCCTCCATCACACTCACCTGAAACACAAACATCCACTCCTGTTCCCACCCCCTCTGTTGAACATTTACTACCTCTTCTGACGCCTCCACCTGAATTCATCCTGCCTCCCCCTCCTCTTCATGAAGCTCCATCAGTGGAACCTGCTGCTCCTGTAAAACTCGTTCCTCCTCCTCCTGTAAAGTTTCACTCCCTGCCTCCTACCTCTGTGGAGCCCGCAGCACCGCCGCAAACTCCACCTCTGACCGACCCTGTTGTCTCGGCCCCTCCTCCTCCTCCATCTGCACCTTCTCCACAAGTAGAAGCCCCTGTGGAGCTTCAGTCTCCTCCTCCACCCCCACCGGCTGTAGTGGAGCCAGTAGTTCTACCTCCTGTTGAATCCTTCATCCCACCTCCAGAAACCATATCTACACCGCCGATAGCAGAACCAGTTGTCCTCCCTCCACCTGTTGAATCGGCTGTTGCTCCACCTGAACCACCAGCTTCACCTCTGCTCTCTGAAACGCCTATTCTTGAACCTGCAGCTGTAGCTTCCTCTGTTGAGCCTCTTGAATCTGTTGCCCTGGCTGCACTACCAGTGGAAACGATCCAGCCTCCACCCATGGTTGAATCTGCACCAGTTGAACCAATTACTCCACCCTGTCCTGTTGATTTAGCTCCAGTTGAAGTTTTACCGCCACAAGTGGAAACAACTCTTTTTGAGGCTGCAGTTCCACCTGCTGCAGTAGAAGAAGTACGGCCTCCAGTCGTGGCTCCAGCTCTCGACCTGCCTCTGCCATGTGAACTTCCACCACCTCCAGAGCTGATGGCACCTTCTGCTGCTCTGGAGCCCATTGCAGCACCCGCTCCTGTTCTAGAGCTGGTAGCAGCACCCGCTCCTCCTCTAGAGCCCGTTGCAGCACCCGCTCCTCCTCTAGAGCCCGTTGCAGCACCCGCTCCTCCACCAGAGCCCGTTGCAGCACCCACTCTTGCTCCAGAGCCCGTTGCAGCACCCGCTCTTGCTCCAGAGCCCGTTGCAGCACCCCCTCCTCCTCCAGAGCCCGTTGCAGCACCTGCTCCTCCTCCAGAGCCCGTTGCAGCACCCGCTCCTCCTCCAGAGCCCTTTGCAGCATCCGCTCCTCCTCCAGAGCCTGTTGCAGCCCTTGCTCTTGCTTCAGAGCTCGTTGCAGCACCCGATCCGGTTCTAGAGCCGGTTGCAGCACCCGCTCCGGTTCTAGAGCCGGTTGCAGCACCGTCTCCTGCTCCAGAGCCCGTTGCAGCACCCTCTCCTGCTCCAGAGCCCGTTGCAGCACCCTCTCCTGCTCCAGAGCCCGTTGCAGCACCAGCTCCTCCCCCAGAGCCTGTTTTTGAGGAGCCCGTGGCCCCCTGTCTCTGCGTGGAGCTTGCCGTCGTTCCCACTCATGCACCTTTAAGTGATGAACCCCTGGTCGAGCCTGTGGCTCCATCTCCGCCTGCTCTAGCTCCACCTTCTGAGGAGCCCGCCATGATCATGTCTCTGCCCCCTGTTCTTGAAGATGAAGTACCTGCTGTCGCCTCAGTGGCACCACCTGCAGCAGGTGAGTTGATCAACACGATAAAGATTTAGAAAATCAGTTTGAAATAATCCAATTTCTAACCAATTTAACATGTTTACAGCCCCCCCTGTTTCTCCTGAAGTGGTAGAGGAAGAGTTGAGGGAGAAGATTAAAGGGGAGATGAAGATGAGTCTGGAGGAGGAGATCAACCAGAGGAGGAAGGAGCTGCAGCTACAGTAAGACATTTTGATCATTAAAAACAACAAATTTGATCAATTTATGTTCTGATTTTTTATAAAAATGTATGAAGGAAAGCATCACTACAAATAGAAAGCGTTATAAAACATGATCTGTGCGCAGGCTGGAGGAGATGAGGTTTCAGGCTCATCTAGAGGCCCAGGCAGCCGCTCAGGCTCAGGTGGAGGCGCAGGTGAAGAGGACGCTGGAGGCGGAGAAGGGTGCTTTCGTGGAGAACCTGACGGAGTCCATCATGAAGGAGCGAATGAAGACCGAGGACGAGCATCTCATGGTGCAGCTTTATGTAAGTACAGGAAGAAAAAAACACGATCTGCACACGTGTCAGGATCTCGCTTGTAAAATGTGAAAATCTTTCCTCTTATTGTGCCCCTTTTTCTTTCTTGCCCTCTTGTGTTGTTTCAGCGGATGGAGCTGAAGGTAAGACGGGAGAGAATTTATACGTGCATGACTCACTTTTTCACTTCCATTCTGCTCTAACTGCACTTTGAACAGCTGCTGTGTCATTGCTCTTTATTTCTATCATGATGAGACAAAAAAAAAGTCATTTAAAAACGTGGAAATTCTGTGTATCACGGTCTACAAAATATCAAACAGTAAAATGTTTATTTGCATGACTATAACTGTTTTAGAGGCGTGATGATGCCACTATAAACATTTTAAACTCTCTCAGGCTCATCAGCTGGAGGAGAAGGAGAAAGAGCTGAAGAAACGAGACACTCTCTATAAGGAACACATCACAAAACTTGAAGCAAAGGTAAAGAAACCTTCTGATTATTCGTCATCCTCACATCTCATTTAAGCTAAAGTTACATTAAAGCACCTGAAAACTTTGTTAAATTTTAGGTTTATCCATGAAAACAATGTTAAATGTTAAGCCCTTGAAACAATTCATTTTAATGTGGTGCTTGAATGGGAATTTAGGTAAAGTCTACTGAAAAACGGATGACACTTTTTTTTTTTTTTTTTTTTTTTTCAAAGTAAGATTTGTTGTGTTTTCCTTAACTTTGTCACCCTTCTGGAGAATGCTGTCATGAAACATGCTTTGTTTGTTTATAGCCTAATAACCCTTTAATTTAATGCGATGAGGAAGTGAAATAATCAGTATACTGTATTTTACTGTATTTTATGTACCATATATAAATATGGTATTTATCACGGCTGTAAGGTGCTGGAAAATCTTGAAAATGCAGCTTTGAGAAATGCTTTAATTTGACTTTTGGAAGGATGCAATAACCCTGGTAATGGGGTCCCTGGTGGTGATGATCTGCAGCTTCACAGAGATTTATATTGAGCTTGAGCTCATAGTTTTAGCTGTCCCAAAAGGTACTTTTTTAGTTCACTCTCACTGCTCTCATCGTGTCATTTTCAGCCGCAGCACTCGGCTGTTTTCAGCGAAAAAAGCTCTGAATATTTCATAGATATTTGATGGTAACTTGTGGTGTTTTTACCTCTCTGACAGTGCACTGAGTTTTACAAAGTGACTGCTGAGAGCTATCAAAAGGGCAAAGAAGAGACTCACAACCGATTTGCGTAAGTTAATGTCTCTGTTTGTATAAATGCAAAAATCATATGGAAAAATGAAAAACTTTCTTAATGATGCAGTCTTAGTTTAATACAAATGTTTTTAAAGTTTAGTAGTGACACATGGTACAAAGACAAAGGGACTTGACATTTATTATTAAGAGACAAGTTTATCAATTAGATAATAGATAAACGGGGGGGGGGGGAGCCAACATGTTGAAGACCTGCAGTTGATGAAATATGATGGCTTTTTTATTTATTCAAGACTTTAATTATTTCCTTCCTTCTTGTTATTTATTCTATATTTTAGCGTGTCTGGAATATCCTTTTCTTGTTTTCCTCTGCTTTTTAAGAGCACCTGACATCTTTTGATCTACGGTTGAGTAAAAATAGCATCCAGTCATTTCTTTTGCCTAAGAAAATGGGCTAATTTGCATGTTTTACAAATATGGTGGTTTTAGCTACCAGAACAGCATGATGTTTGTTTGATATTTGCATGTCTCTTTCTCTCTTGCAGACGTTACAACATCCAGCCTGTGTGCGGTGACCTGCAGGGTCAGATTTTAAAATGCTACAAAGAAAACACTGGACAGACTCTGTCCTGCTCGAGTATCGCCTCGGCCTACATGCAGTGTGTGGACAACGCCAAGAAGGTAAGACTCCACAAATATAAACTGATTTTGTCCTTTTGAAAACCAGAATTACTTGTAACCTCTCACAATCTTTTTTTTAATTTACTGTTGGTAACATTTGACCCCTTTTCTCTCCTCTGGCTACAGAATAAACTGAGCACTGGAGGTTAACGTGGACCACCTGATGAGGAAAGAAGTTGATGGAAAGAATTCAACAAACAGATGAGTGAGAGGAGAATCTACTCCTTCCTTCACATACAGCTGGAAGAAGTGCCATAGACCCAGCCCAGCAGACCGGTCCGCTTCTGGTAACGATTTGTCTTCACCCTCTCTGGTTCTCGGGATCATCTTAAAAACCAAATGTGCCGCAACAACAGCAACACGAACAGATGGATAAAATCATTTAAAGGAGCAGAAAAGCAAAACTTGTGAATTTAAGTAAGGTATCTTTGTGAGATAAATGCTGAACGACTCAATCATTATGTTTGTGTGCCTTGAAGTTACGAACGTTAATCATGAGATTGTAAATGCATGATGTAAAGAGGAACACAGTGTGAAGAAAAAAACACTTGTACGTGTTGCAGGTTATTGTACTGTATATAAATTATTTCAGGGGTTATTTCTGGTGCATGCAACACATTTAATTAAATCACAATAAACTTTATTGTGGAATCACATAATTGAGAAAGTATTTGTTGGTGTTTGCTGCCCTCTGGTGGATATAGATTAGGTAAAAGTGCAGAGTTTAGTAAATGTAGTAGGCTGGGATTAGTTTATTCTGCATTTAAATATACTTGTTAGAGAATTGCAAAAATGACATGTAATGAGAGTTCAGCAGAATAACATAAATAACAAGCACCATAAATTATTAGTCACTTAAAAACTTTAGAAATATTAAAGGGACATCTCTTTACAATTTAAAATACAGTAAATATTATTTTTTCATTTCAGAAGTACTGAACTTTCACTTTTATTGTCCATCATTTACAGAAATTGTGGTGTTTTTTTTCTGGTAAGGTAATTCTGGTTATTGGAAACCATTGTAATACTGTTGGGGTTTTTTTTTTTTTTTTTTTTTAAGGTATCACTAAAGTTGATTGTATTATCTATACATTTAAAAAGCTCAAATATGAAGCAGCTTTTAAAAACCATTAAGGACAGGGCCGGTATTTTTCTCTTACTTGCAAATTGAAATATGGCCTTTTCCTATTATTTAATCTCCATGTTGTATATTTGTCAGGTTGAATGTAGGGAGAACTTTATTTCACATGGTGTATGTCATTGTAGAGTAATACAAAGAGTAACACTGAGTAACAAATATTTTATACAAACATAACAATGACATGTAGACACTTGAACTTGGGGAAGTTGGTGACTTTATTTCGGGGCATAACAGGTCTAATTTTTAGTAGTACTCTAAAGACAGTTTGCATACTAAAAAAGACTTAAATTTTTCACTTTTTAGGGGGGAAAAATTAGCGAAAAAGAACAATTGGAGATTTTCAAACGTCTGCTTCTCCGGCATTACTTCACCTAGAGACTACATTGAAACTTTAAACAGTAGACCAGTCTTGTGTATTGGTGTATTAATCCACGTTTGGATAGGTCATATAGTTTTTTATCAATCCCTGTTCAATGACCATGATCATTTTTGGAGAAATTCTGAGATTATAATGGGTGTGTATTGCATGGAATGTTTGTGTCAGAAATTATGACATCATTGCGCAGAGTGTAGAGGGAGAGAAAAAATTGTCAAAAAATAAATTTGAAAACTGCGCTCCAGGCCACAAATTCCACTCTACAGAAATAATTTATACATAGAAACGTTGGAAAATTTGTCTTCTCACTCACAATCCTCTGGTAAAGCTGTCAATTATAGTTTGGGCGTAGGATGCATAGATGCGCCACCAACAGCCTCATTGGCTCCCATATTAAAAACGCGGGAAGATTTCCGTAGAAAAGCATATTTAACAGTTTTTCAGATCGCTCTTACAAAGCAATTTCTTCATTTTTCTTCACAAAAAATATATGTGCTGTTTCGGAAGAACTCGGGACACTCAAACTGAAGTCGGATCAATGATGGGTATTATGGTTTTGCCAAAAATGCCAGAAATTCCAGTCTGTTCACCTCTGGCTGCTGTCACTGTTCCGGGAGCTGCAGTTAATTGCGTTGATTGCTCTGCTCTGATTGGTCGACCCCAAAGCCTTTCATCCCTTCATCCATCCCTCGCAGAAAGCGAGAACCAGACAGACAGACAGACAGACAGACAGGTAACTTAATGTGATTACAGATACACGCATGCGCGCATGCTCGTCCAGATACACATGCTTCACACACACACACACACACACACACACACACACACACACACACACACGTAACTTTATGTGATTTTAGTTACACACGCGCGCGTAAGCGTGCATACTCCTCTAGATACACATGCTACACACGCTACACACACACACACACAGAGGTAACTTCATGTGATTTTAGTTACACGCACGCGCGCTCACTCCTCCAGATACACATGTTTCACACACACACACACACACACACACACACACACACACACATTTTGAGGTTGAAAGGGCATAGGTTGCTGTATAAATAAATACTCGAAAATGAATGCTTGTTGTAGGTTTGCTGCTTGTATATGAAATAGTATCATTACATCACTAGTATTAATTGTTTGAAATCTCTGAAGAATCTCATCATAGTGTACACACACCGGCAGTAGCCCCTGTGGCCCTTTCAGAATTTCCCCAGAAGAAATGTTCTAGTTTTTACTAATATCTAGCTCATTCCTTAATTCTAATGTCTATTGGTTTGATCAAAGTAAATTGACACATGTAATATATAACTTCCTCTTGAGGTAAGTATTTTTTATTTTTTGCGTTACAAGCTGCATAATCACAGTAATCACTTGAGAGTTGTGTATAAGTGTTGCATGTTGTTGTAGGTAGTAGTAAATTAATATTTCTCGCTTCAAAATCCTGCAGGAGCTCAACATCAGACCATATTTCTGATAACAGTTTCACCAGTAGAGGTCTCTCCAACTGCAGCTGCATGCAGGCTCATAACTTTTCCTTCCTCATCTGTCATCCTTGCAGATTCTGTGTTTGTTTGAGGTTTATTTTTAATTGCTTTATATGTTTTGGAAAGTTTCATCTATATTTGATTTTCACATTATCAAAAAATCTGAAATCTGAAAAGCAACTATTTAGCTACAGTTGTAACTTTAATGTAGTCACTGAAATAAAGATAGAAGTAAAGTATATTTTAAAATGTGGTTAGTTACATTTAAACATACGTCTTCATATCCAATCTCGTGTCATTCAGTGAAAACCGCAGTGCAGCTAAATGGAAGTCTTGCGTGTCTGTTAGCATGTCAGTGTTTGTCTCATCTAATTTTAGGTACACCGTGTTCTTCTCGATATGAAGAGGAAGTGAGCGTTTGCATGTATGTGTGGTTGCGTGTGGGTGCAGAGAGATGTTGGGTAAAAACAATTAATTTTGGCATTTTTCATGCAAAGGCTGAAATTAAAGGATAAAAGGGACAATTTCGAGGTTGGGAAAGCTCTACAGCCATGGTAATTTCCTAAATAAATGAAGTATTGAATGATGATTGAGCTTAAAACAAGACCAGTTCTGTTAGTTCCTGAAATTTTGCATGTTTCTGTTCAAGTTTTAGCTTTCTTATTTTCAGCTGCATCAGATCAACTCTTTCAACCTGAAATAGTTTTTTCACAGCTTTTATTTTACAAATCGTATGTTCACTTTCTTTCATGTTAACGCCTTTAAAAAAGGATTTCCTGCATCAGTGGTGGATTAAAGCAGATGTTAAAGTGTTTGTTTTGCTCTCACAGTTTACATCCTCATCCACATGCTTTAAAAGAAAAGCCAGGAAAGTAAAGCAGAGGTGAAGCTGCACACCAGACCTGACGTAAGGGTCTTTCATTAGCCACAGAGGAAGCAGTGGCCAAACTCAGTGTTTATCTGTGGCTTTTCTGTGTTTATGCACAGAGTGGTGAATATTATGTAACTGCATTTAAGCACACCAGTGTCTCTTGAAAATAGCACTGCTCTACATGTTTGTGTTTGATCTGTTTTTACTGTCAAATGAAGTTCAAACATCCACTGTAACAAAATGCAAACATGGACAGATGCCCCTTTGTGTACTCTGTTTTCCAGCTTCTTGGGAAACACAGTGTCTGTTGGTTGTTACAGGATATAACCCAGGATGCTGGGTTTACTCATTTCACAGGATTGATGGATTGATCACTGACTGACTGGATCGATTAATTAGTTTTCTTGTAAGTTGGATTTTTTTTTTTTGCAAATTCAAATGTAAACAGTTTTAAAGCTGGAGGATAAAACTGCAAACTCACAGGGAAAGTTAACTTGAAGCTGCCGTTATGTTAACCAATATCTAGCATGAAGCTCTTGGGACGGTAATGTCCATCTGTTGGTCCTCCACTTTGGACCAGATATCTCAACATCCAGTGGTGCAAAGTGTTAGAACGGACACCACTGCACTGTTTTTGTACTGCTGCAGACAGGGGCAGCAGCAAAACATATTTCTGCCACCTAAAATAATTAAATATCAGTTTAAATATTTAAAATATTTTTACTGATACACCTTGCCATCAGACAGCCCTGTTAAAGCGTATGCAGTGGAAGGCGTTCCAGGTGTTCTATGCTCTTGTCAATGCCACCAGACTTTATTGACAAAAACATTAATTTTACCTCACAGAAGCAGGAATTGCTGGTCTACTGCTGCCTTGATTGTTTAGTTTTTTTTGTGTTATTATGCTAGTTTGGTGTTTTAAAGAGTTTCTTCGGACAGGTACACAAACTCTCAAAACCCTTTTTTCGCCGTAGCATTATGCTGATGATATGGAAAACCCCACCTGCAAGTTGACGGGACATATTAAACCCAGGGCTGTATCTGTGTTTTCGAGGCTGTTATTGATACACTGCTTTTTTGTTTATTATCTGTTTTGTAGGACATTAAAACACCATATAGACATGTTTAAATTGTCTAGATTTTTGCAGGTTTAATAATGAATAAAATACTAATGTTCCGGCTCTTCTGTTTCTTTGCTCAGGTGGTCTCTTCGCTGGTCATGTGGCAGATCACAGACAGGATCAGCTGACCCTCCAGAGTGTAGTCAGACACTCTCAATCTGTTCGGACTCCATCGTCCTCCAGGTGAGCGAACAGAGCACACGACTCTATCAGAAGCCGTCTGCTGGCTGCCTGCTGAGGCCTCCTCCAACACCTCCACTCTGCTCCAACTGCTGCTGTGGAGGGTGGGAGCATGTTAAGATGGGAAATTGGGCTGATTCGGTTCACACTTAACCATTCTTTGCACCAGATTTGGTCAAAATTCTCATAATCTCCCCAGTGCCCATACTGGAGTGAAGGTAAGTAGACAGCCAGGGCTTCTAACTGTCCACGAGTCAGAGCAGACGGCTGGAGGTTCACGTAAATGGAGCGCAGTTTTCAGATACATTTTTTGACAATTTTTTCCCTCCCTCTACACTCTGCACGATGATGTTACACACTCTGACACGAACATTCCATGCAATACACACCCATTATAATCTCAGAATCTCTCCAAAAAGGATCATGGTCATTGAACAGGGATCAATAAAAATCTATATGACCTATCCAAACGTGGATTGATACACTGATACAAAAGACTTGTGTCTACTGTTTAAAGTTTAAATGGAGTGTCTAGGTGAAATTATGCCGGAGGAGTAGACCTTTGAAAATCTTTAATTATTGTTCTTTTTCGCTAATTTTTTTCGGACGTCCCATTCACTTCAATGAAAAATTTTGGGCAGTTTTTCGACTGCCCAAAACTATCCCTTTAAAGTGAGAAAAACACACATGCAATTACAACTTGTCACCACAGGTGCTGCCAAAGAGAACTAAACTAAAAAAATTCAGATTATTTTTAAATGCAACATCACCGCAAGAGTTTGGATTCTCTGTAAAATGAGTTTTCAGAAGATTTCATACCTGCAGTTTCATTCCGTTTGGTTTTTGACCTGTAAAAAGGAATCAAAAGATGCATTTCTTGCCTTTCGGTTAAAAACAGTTCAGAATCGAAATTTGCCATGATGCTCAGCTGAAATGGATTTGAATGGCTCCTTTTTTGCATCTGATTAAACAGTTGTTTTTTTAATGAATACAACTCGAACACTCTGAATTCTCACAGTTGGGTGCACCAATCCTTTTTAAGGATAAGGATTTCACTTAAGGAATTATTTTTTCCTTAGTTGAGTAAAGTGTTTAAGACAGGTGGAACAAACATGTTGAACTGTTTCTTCAGGTAGAAAAAGAAGAAAAACAAAGCTGTTTACTGCCGTTCAAAATAAAAGAGATTCTTCAGTTTCCAAGGTGACAAGATGTGCAGACACAAGATTTTTTGTAGTCTTTATGAAAATTGTGATTTTGTAACATAAAAAAAGGAATTCATGTCTACAAATAATCCCATAGAGAACATCAAGTAGTGTATATTTTTGTTTAAGTTTAGCTTCTGGTCATGAAGCAGCATTAAAGCACATCACCTCCAGACACTTGTACATACTTATTATGCACATTTTAAATGTAAATATTATTTAAATCTCCACAATTTGCACTAAATCATTCCACTGCACATTGAGACCATGTTAACCAGAGTCAAATTCTATGTTCTGATTCTGATTGTTTGTGTCTCCCTCATTATATAAACAGGAATCTCTGGAAACAAACATGTTTTTTTCTGCAAAAAGTTAAAAAAATATTACTCATGCTGTGTTTTAATTTTTCTGAGGGAGGCGAGTGAATGAATTGGCGATGAAAAGAGAAGTAAGGGTGCAACGATTAGTCAAAAAATCAATGACCAAATTAGTTGCCAACCAGTCAGTTACATCATCACGCATATTTTTCATGCTGTGCATGGACCTGAAGCCGTTTTACAGAAGTGAGTTCCCTTTAAGAAGGACAAAATAAAATAAAAAAAACAAGAGAAGGAGGCGTGTGGGTTCCCAGACTGATTCCACGGAGAAAAGCCCATCACTGTAACCTTATCACCCACTCAGTGCTTTGAGAAACGCCACAAAACAACTCCCTTATATAAAGAATACAGGCTGGCATCAGATCACAACTTATCATCAGATGCATGTTACAAAATTGCAGGCTCGCTGCTCCTTTGAAGGGAAACTATTCATCTGCTCTGCTGTAGTGTGGGAGGTGTGCTGCATGTACATCACACTAATCATCATCATAATAATAATGATAATAATAATAATCAAAGTATCAGGCCCTTCACAACATCACCTGTACTGCATGTACCTTAAGTGGGTTTATAACTGCTGCATTTAGCTACTTTTTCGAAGGCATTGAGTTTGCCGTTATGCAATCCTGTCCTTTCTTCGGTGGTGCTATAGTGATTGTTACCAAGGACGAGTCTGAATCCTGTAGACTACTTGAATAGTTACATAACGCTGCTTGTTTTTTTGCTTTATTTCTCTTGTTGCCCTGTTGTCTGCTGAACCCGAGAGAGAACGTGAGGTTGGATGAGTTATTACCCCAACAATCCCGCAGGGCATAGGTCATTTACTCAGTAGGTGCAACAAAACCGATGCACAGCAGAGTCTTGTTTGCAAGCTGTGGTGTTTACTGGGTTTTTGTTGTTTTGTTTTTTTTTACATATATTCCAGATATTGCATCCATTTTTATTAAAAACCCTCCTTACCCTCCCTCTCTAACTTATCTTCACGCTGTTGTACTAACATCTGACGTTTATTCGTTCAGTCTTTGTGCAGTTTGTCAGCATTTAACTCCAGTTGTAACCATCCTCTTCCCTATCAGTCCTTTACACAACCTTACCCTTAACGTACCCTAACCATCAAAACTAAATGCCTAACTCCAACACCTACCGTGACCCTAACTTAAACCTAATTGTAACCTTAACCTTAAAAATGAGTCATATCCTTCAAACAAGCCTTTTAATGTGCCAAAATGTCTTCACTTTTCAAAATGTCTTCACTTTGTAGGTTAAAAACGTGTACTGGTCCTCACTATGTAGTACACACACACACACACACGCACACACACACACACACACAAACACACACACACACACACACACACACACACACACAGTATTTCCTTTTTAAGCCACTTTGTACTTCGTCTCCATTACATATCAGAGGAAAATATACTTTTACTCCCCCATATTAATAGTAACTAGTTACTTTTACATTTTAAAAAAACGTATGATAGGTTGATATTTGATTCAGTGCTGTACTACAAATTTACCCAGGAGTTTAAGAAGTATCTAATTAGCTCCACTTTGACAAACTACAACATTAAAATGCTCTTACATGTATTCATTTGTGATACGAACAGAATAATAGAATATAAATACTAACACTTTAATAATATAACACCATGGAAGGAGCCACTCTTCAAAATGAGTATGTTAACTTTTGATATATTTGAAGTTCGCTTTACTGACAATACGTCTGTACTTTTATTTATTGCAGGACTTTTACTTGTAATGGAGTATTTTTAGATTGTGGTATTTATACTTTTTCTTTAATGCCAAATCAATCATGTTTGTAAGCTAAATATGGAGCTGCAGCCAGTTATTTTTTTACTTTGAATGAATGGAAGCTGTGGTTATGTTACCACGTGCTCTTGCCTTTCAATAACAAAGTCCTCCATGTGGGTTTTCATTAAAAACAGCAGCAACTTAAACTTACACAAAAGAAACAGCATCATGTTGTAGAAAACAAGTGGCACACCTGTTGTTTGTGGCAATACTGTTGATTTGACCAACTGTAAATGCTAAATATGAAAAATGCATCTTATTATCACTGAAAATGTTTTTGAGATGGTTAGCTTAGATTAGAACCCAACTGTAATCCAATGGATTTTGTTACTAGTTAGGAAAAATATCATGTAGTTTGTATTCAGATCCAACCTGATAACTGCTGCTGCATTTTTTTATTATTGTAGTATCGATTTTCTCATCTAGCTCTCTGCCAGAAAGCGAATAAGAGCATTTCCCAAAATGTTGAACTGTTCCTTTAATTAAACTCTTCAACTTCTGCTCTCCCAACGAGTACAAAAAGTTAACACCCACCAAGTCTGTCTCAATGTAGCTGTACGTTCAGCGCAGACTGTGAAGTTAATGTGAGCTTTTGACAGTTCAGCAGTCTCTCTATAGCTCATGTCTGTAAGCTAGCTGTCAGAGTTACACAAACTGAGAGAGGAGGAGAACAAGGTGCATGAGAGTGAAGAGATATTTTCAGCAGAGTTGTCCTCGGTTGAAGGATGGTGCAAGAATGGTCAGGATGTTGGGAAGCAGTCGGAGGCCAGCAGCGGGACTGTGGAGAGGCATTCTTTGCGATGCTGCGGCTGTGGATGCACACACAGCTGGAAGGATGCATTAGAGTGAAAGAGAGGAGGTTGGGAGGTCAGAGGAGTGATAGCAGGTGCACACATCGCTGCAGGCAGATGCTGGATGACTGACAGCAGGATCAAAGTCTGGATGCTGTTATTGTAGTGATGATGAGGAGGGGTTTTCAGGGGTGAGAAGTTGACGTGACTCAGCCCTCGCAGCCACTTCCTCTGGCATCTTCAGGATGGACGGATGAAAGGAGGAGAGGCGGCAACTCATCGTGCGGTCAGCTGACTCACCATATAGGAACGGATACTGGGAAAAGGAAGCACGTGCTCCTGGGTGATGGGCTCGTGTTTGCATGTGTGTGAGCGCCTTTGGTGTTTGACAGAGGCACAATTATTCCATTTCCCGTCACAGCAGAGGAATGCAGAGTGAGATTCCTGCTCTGTGAGTCGTGCCCTCTCACCTGCTACCGCCATACGGATACTATTTCATCCTTCCCTTTCCCCCCTCGGCCGGGAAATTCCCCAGATTGTGTGCTTTTTACTCAAGGAGGAAGTTGCAGAGTTTGTTTAAGCTGTGCTGTTCTGGTAATAAATGGGACACAAGTTCCAGCTTTAGTTGTGTTCCTGTTTTCTCTCATTTAAATAAGCGGAAACAAAGAAAAAATGCTGCTAATTTCACAGCATTTTTGAACCGGTTTGCTCATGTGGATCATGTGGATGAAAGTGTGTAAATGGAGTAAATTGGTTGTTTGCGTTGGCGAGAGTGAGGATGCTTTGTCATGCTGGGTGTGTAATGTTTGTGTGTGAGAGAGGGGGAGCTTTCATACTGCATATTTTATTTCCTGTGTGGTTGATAATCTTATTTCATCATGTTTCTAAAACTTAAAAACATTAACATCTTCCCTGTTTACAGCCTTATAAAATAATGTCAATATCGATATTAAAACAGCGTAGATCGTGTGTGTTTGTGTGTGTGTGTGTGTGTGTGTGTGTGTGTGTGTGTGAGAGAGAGAGAGAGAGAGAGAGAGAGAGAGAGAGAGCGTGTTGACTCACAGTTACAATAATGACTCTGGCAGAGCACTTGGATGAACAGCTTACGCTGACTGTAAAGAGCATAGAGAGAGAGAGAGAGAAAGAAAGAGAGAGAGAGAGACAGACAGAGAGAGAGAGAGAGAGAGAGAGAGAGAGAGAGAGAGAGAGGGAGGGAGGGGGGAGAGAGAGGAGAGGGGGCTGTGCTCTCCCTGGCATCTCCATCTCATAACTCCTCTGCCGCTCAGTGTGTTCATACAGACACACACACACACACACACACAACACACACACTGAAGACAACCCCAAGGACTTCAACTCCTTTAGTTCAATATAATCCACTTCAGCCAGAGTGTGAAAACGACTCCAGGGAGGAAATAATCCGTCGGTGGGTGACGAATCATTTGCAACAGGTTAGTGTTTGTGTTTATCACTGTGCTAATGTTTGTGTTGTTTATTTTTTGGACATTCTGAAGATAAAAATGTTTTTTTTTAGATTTACATTCATGCTGCTTTACAACTTGTGTTAAAGGGTATATTTTAATGGAGTGTTACAGAAAGTGACGTTTCACAGTTTCACTTTCTGTCTATTTTTGTACCAGAGTCAGTCACCTGTAGCCATGACGAGTGACTGCTTTCTATCATGTGTCGAAAATTTCTTTAAATCCTTTTTAAGTGAGGAGGAAATTAATCAGTTTGATGTTTCCAGGAAGAGATCCAGCACGGAGGTTTCTTCTCCGAGCTACTATCTAGTGATCTGAAATGCAATGACTCAAACTATTAGATGTCGTCCTGCTGTCTCTTGTCAGAGAAACACTTTCTCCCTGTCACTGCACTCACACAAAGATGTGATGCCACTTGGTGAGTCTGTGAGATTGATTTTCAAGGCTCAACATCCTTCCTTTATACTTAATGATCCATTTGTGTGTCTGTGCAGCACTTTCTTGTCTTTATTCTGCTCTCATATGAAAGTAATGCATATGTGAGTGCCAGGTGACCACACCTGAATCCTGTCCTACATATGTTGCAGGTATATATAGCTGCAGTACACATTCTCTGCAAGCCTCATTCTGTCATTTAAATCCTGCGTGTGATGAACTCTCTTTTTTTCCTGCGCAGTCACTGATCTCAGGCAAAGCGATAAAGGTCCAGACTAATTAACGACAAACTGGCAGGTCTCTAAAATCCCCTGGTTACTCATCCTCCAACATCAAATACAGTGACACTCATTTCCATATTTTGACAAAAGTAATTCAGTTTCTTCCTCTCTTACGGCTTAATACATAACCATCACCATGCACAGAGACAGATATATGATTTCATAAACAGGAGGCTGTCGCTGTTCCTCCTCTAAAGGCCAGGAAATATCTTCTATGACTCATCTGTCACAAGATTGATTGCTTTAATGAGTAAAGGACACAAAGTTGTTGGCACATGATGTACAATTCAGTTTTAAGTGTTGACATCATAGACTTCATGTGGACAAGGGGGTGGATTGACTAATAGTTCAGTGTCCTTTTAGTTTGAGACAATTGCTTTCAGGCCCTAAAAACATCAAACCAACATTAAAGCACGAGCAGCGATGAAGGCCGACTGCACTGTGCGTTCTGTGCCTGTGTGAGAGAAAATAGCCCTCCCTACCAACAGGTGGCAGCAGTCAGTATTCGTCGCTTAACACTTGAACAATTTTGTAAAATTGCTCTTTCTAATTGATTAAAACTTAGAGGAGATGGTGGAAAATTAGAAGAATCGTCTGTGTTTTGTCTTTTTTTTTTCTTTCCTCATGTCTGTTACTCTTCTCGTGAACTTATTTGCTTTAGCTGAACCCCCCAGTCAGAGTAATTTCTCTCACCTATGAGTTCTGCTGCAGATTCAAAAGCATGATCAGCCGAAAAGTCACCAACAAGGGCTAACTATTGCCAACGGTGAAGGACGCACCGCGAAAGCAAGAGAAACGGACACTCAATGACGCCCAACATTGGTGAGTTATGCTTTAAATAATTGGTTTAAGTCACCCAAAGGTGTGGCTGAAACATTACATTACATGTCATTTAGCCGATGCTTTTGTCCAAAGCGACTTACAATAAGTGCATTCGACCTGAAGGTGCTAGTCTTAGACCACAGGAATCAAGTAAGTACATAACTTTAACAGCCAACTGTAATCGCTACAGGAGTGCTTTACGTTAAAGAAGAAAAGAAGAACATTTTTTTATTTAATTTTAAAAGTTTTTTAGGGGTGACCATGACTTAACTGAGGTATTGTTGGAAGAGGTAGGTCTTCAGCCTGCGGCGAAAGATGTACAGGCTGCCTGAGGTCCTGATGTCGGTAGGGAGCTCGTTCCACCATTTGGGTGCCAGGATAGAGAAAAGTCTGGAAGTGGTTTTGAGGCGAGTTGACCGACGCTGGGTGGGAGTCGCCAGCTGTTTGGCTGATGCAGAGCGGAGAGGATGGGCAGGAGTGTAGAGTTTGACAAGGTCCTGGATGTAAGTAGGACCTGAACCATTAGCTAGAGCTAGAGTCTTGAAGCGTATCCGCACAGCCACTGGTAACCAGTGGAGGCAGCGGAGGAGGGTGTTGTGTGTGAAAATTTGGGAAGATTGAAGACCAATCGAGCAGCTGCATTCTGGATGAGTTGTAGAGGTCGGATGGCTTTGGCAGGCAGACCTGCCATGAGGGACTTGCAGTAGTCCAGGCGTGAGATGACCAGCGCCTGGACAAGGACCTGAGCTGCCTTCTGGGAGAAACATGTTCACCTCATCTGCTCAGGCTGTTCTCATGAACAGTTGGCAGTAATTCCTGCAAAAAGTAATGGACAGTTTGTAGCTATCGCATGTATTTGTGTCTGTTTATGTAGCTTACACACAACAGATTTATTAAGGGCAGTAGGATGGCTGGGCTTTGACCCAGAAGACCTCTTTTCAAGTCTCTTTGAAAACATCTTTACTCAACATGACTGCGTCCAGTCGTTAATTTAAGCCTAATCCTGTCCTCTTTTTACCAACCTTAAACATGTACTTTGTTGCCTAACCGGTAAGGGATAGTTTGGGGTTTTGGACATTAAGTTGTATGAAATACTTGCCAGTAGTGTAGTGGATCCAAAGTTATTAGCTTAGTTTCTGAGCTCCGGTGTCGAAGTTCTGGCCAGTTCTGTTCGATAATAGATAGTTCTGGCCGGTTCTGGCAGGGTCCCAGAACTGCACATACACTAAAAGTCACCCATTCCACCATACAACGAGGCTCCAGCAGCCAACCTGTCCGCTGTACCAGCTGCAGCTATAATATTACTATGCGTTGTCATTGTATTTACTCGCTTTGTATTTCATCCAACTTAATGCCCATGTGTTTAAAGATGGACTGGATTTCATAGGATGTCATATGAACTGCGTCGCATGAAGGTCTGAAACTGATCCGATTCATCAACACTTCAGGAACTTAAATGTCACTCCTGCTTCACTTGGGTCAACAAGCCTCTTTGTTCATGTCATGATGAAGAGGATGCCTTCCCCCCTTCCTCATGTCTCTGCCTCCTGAGCACATGATTGCACATATTCATGGGGTTATACCTTCCACCATTAAGGATAATTGCTCTGGTTGCCCTGGGCGTGAACTCACTTAAGCATGATGAGGAGCATTCAGTCTGATACCAACATGAAGCTGCAATGAGAGAAGTCCCACCTTCAGGAAGAGCTCAGAGGAACGATGCGTCACAAACATTATATCCCCCTCCTCCTCCTGAGTCTCCACTGAGTTCTGCTCCTCATATCCGACTGACTCACTCCTGCTCTGAATTCTTGGACGCTTGATGACTCCAGACAAAAATATTGAGTGATGAGAGATAAATTGATGACTACACTTTCTTTGGCAGCCTCCTGGGGTCTCTCTCATTTAGCTGTGGCTCAGTCATCGTCCCGGTTTGGTGATGCAGAGCATTTACCATCAAACCCAGAGGAGGGTAGAATTTAATTTCCTTTCACTTAACTCACCCCAGGTTGTTTTTGTATGGCAAAGATTGCACCACGACAAACCTCCTCCTTGGATGGAAACATGATTTATCCTGTATCTTTTTGCTTCTGCATGTTTTTTTAAAACATTTATTTAGATGGGATTTGGCCCATGAACATGGTGAAAAGGAAGGGAAAGAGGAGGTGTGATGAACAGTGTGTCATATGATAAACCTTCACCCTCTTCATCTCCTGTTCAAACGAAGCCATCTGGGAACAAACATGAGTCATACCATTATTATTAGACCTGCCAGACCCAATACCTTTATGTTGCACATTTAATGTCAACAGAGTTTCTATAGCTCAGAACTGATTATCCAACCGTACTGCATGTTTTTATCCACTTCTAGCTTCCTGAGCTGTTTCTTTCATATTCAACCAGCAATTTATATATGCCAGTTATGTCATATCACCTTTTTATCAGTGTTTAACCTTATAGACTAACTTAAATGGAGGATTTGTGCTTATACGATAACACACTGTGAGGGGCAGCACTGGAGCGTCCCCCTTGCTTCTTTATAAATTCATACGTACTGCGTTCCATTAACCATACTACCATATTATTTAGTATGCCAAAAAAAGTTCCATATATTCCAGTACATATTATGTCAAATGCAGAATGCCAAATGTAAAATGATTATCTACTGCATCCAGTTGCAGCCTGTTTTTCTGGCTGTTCTCCTCTGCACAGCATGTTTTTAAACTAGACGGTCAAAGTTCAAGGTGCCATGTTATGATGAAGTACAATGTCCCAATTGCATTTAACTGAAGTCGGTTTTTGTAAAGCCTAAACTATTTATTGGGTTTCTTTTATCAAAACGCTCTAACTACATTTGGGACTACTCTGGTGCACAGTTATGCAATGTTAGGCTTTTATTGTGAAAAGGAGGAATGGAAGGTGTGGGACTGGAATGCGTTGCCTTTGTTGAGTTAGAAATATGTTATATTTCTTGGTTAATACAGAGACATTCAGACCATCTTTAGTTTGGACAAAACGAACTTGAACATTCCACACAATGGGATTGATTGTCTCCTTTTTTCAATTACTATGTCAAAATAATAAATATTGGCCCAGTTTCTAAAAAATTCTGTTGCTTTTCATGCTGCTTAATATTTGCATTTTAAATGAAAGTACTCCAGTCAATACTGAGTTGCAAATTAATTGCAAGAAAAAAAGCCCCTGTTGTGTAAAGGCCTTTAATGCTAAGCCAAGCTAACCAGTTGCTGCTGTATATTATACATACAAACATGAGAGAGGTAAATATTTTTGGTCTTATTCTAAGCAACAAAGTAAATTGTGAGAGCACCCTCACCAATGCTCAAATATCTCAATCAAAATGACTTTTTCACAGAAATATCCTGATATACAAAACCATGTTGGTCTGAAACTTGATATGATTGTTTTTACTGTAATGTTTGTGTGTGTTGAGTTTGGTCACATTAGGTGGAGTACCAGGGAGGCATGGGGGTTTCCTTTGTGCTTGTCTCTATAAAAACATCCCTTTGAACTTCATGAGGTTCACTTTAAAATGTCCTGCATCACTGGCTCGCTGGTTTGGCTCTCTTTTTAATGTAACCACACCCTCTGCTGTTCGTTTGTAGAACGGGCCACCATGCAGCGAGAGGAGCAAACACAGGACAGCCTCCGTCTTCAAACAACCTTTGACCTACATCTGCAACCAGTTAGCAGCATGCGGCTCACCAGTGCGTATTTCACAATATCAAGGATCCCTTTTTCTGTTTCCAGCATGTCTTGTCTCAAACACTATAGCATCAGACGACTGCACTCAGAAACTGATTTCATTTGGTGACGTAGATGTTTGTACCCAGTCTCTAGCACCATATGAAATCAGTGTTCTGGGAGGTGGACCATCAGCATGTACAGACACTGTACATGAATAAACTGAAATATGAGATGTTGTTATAATGCCACAAAGTAGGTCACATGTGTATAAATTTCTGCTTCATTCACTAACTGGTCACAGCTGCTGTCCTGCTTCTTGTTAAATCTTTTTTCCCTCTCTGTGTGTCTTCCATCAACTCAAGCATACTTTTATCATGAATCCACTTTCATTGATAAATTCTGCTTTGTTGCTTCATGTATTTTGGATTTTTAAGCCATACTATTGTGGCCTAACTGGCAATTAAGGGATGATGGTAAATGAAAAAACCATAGTGTAACAGTAGCAACAATAATAACTTTGAATTTAACTTTTCATTTGTAAGAGGGAGGACAAGGTCTTTCCTCATACCAAGTACTTTTTTTGTATCACCTCAGTCAAGGTTCTAAGCGAGCAGAGCTGATACAATAAGGTAGAGTTAAAACCAGTGTTGGGTAATCTACATGTAATCAAACCAGTAGTTTTACTACCATTTGCAGCGCTTCCTTGCAGATCACCTACATTCATATTTGCATTGTGTTCAAAAAGTAGACCCCGTGCATTTTCTCCCATTACTTAGTCTGGAATTTTTTAAAACTGTTTAAGAAATATACGATTTATATATATTTTTTAACAATATTTTTTATTAACTTTTTGTATGATTTTGATTTAAATGTACTACTATTTATAATGAAAGGTTGCCTTACATATTTGCTGCGGTGGAGCCGGGTTCGAATCCGGCCTGAGCTCCCTTTGCCGCATGTCTTCCCCTCTATCACCCCCTTTCTATCTCTCACTATCAATAAAGCAACAAAATGCCAAAAAAATACTTAATACTAAAACTTGTATTTTGTGGTAATAAAATTGTAAAATAACATTTCAGTGTTTGTGTCCTTAATATTTTCAGAGCACATCCTGTCACGGATAAAATAACACAAGCACAATAAAGCTTTTCAGTGCAGCTACTCTGTGCGTTTGTCCCTGGTAACACTCATCTGTACTCTGTCAACTGCTTTATCCCTTTGTGAGCTCTCAAGGTTTTCTGGCTTTGGCTCAAATAACTTGAAATGGTTGCATTCATTTCATCTACCTCAGATGACAAGACTAAGTTGTTGAAAATATATTTTGTAAGAAATGTTTAAAACCCTTTAATCACCTCTTTAATGAGAAAAATGCACCCAATTTAAGATTGAAAGTTCCTCCTCGAGCTTGGAGAGTCCCTTTAGCAGATGTTTTTTGAGCTTTTAATCACAATCTGAGTGCCCACTTGTCATGGAATTTAAGTTGTCCAGATCACTGTGTTTTTCATCTCAGCAGTCATGTCGGGACACAAGGTAAGACTAATTGTAAAAGACTGAAAGCTCGGGAGCAGCTACTGAATGACTCTTAAAGTGAGATTGTTTTGTAAGATACTGTTTCCAAGTTCAATTAACTTTAATTCTCTATTTAAAAAAAAAAAAAAATGTTTAATAAAAATACAACAATTCTAGGATTAAGTGGGCAATCAGCTCCTGAGTAAGACTACAATTGAACGCTCCAAAACAGCTTTTCAATGGACCTTGAGGTGACATTCTTCTGTCAAATATATATAAATATTTGTGGGATTTAAACTATAAATGCACACTACTGCACATAGAATGATTTCTGTACAGTGCCCTGACTTTATGAAGACCCTACAGCAGCAGTGATGTCAGGCATCATATTTCACGTGACTGACATGTATGTTGATTAAAGTGGAACGGTGGAATGGCTGCACTGAGGTGATGATGTGCTCATGAAGGACAGAGCTGTAGGGTCCGAGGAGCTCGCAGTGTCCTGTTTGACTGATGGTCGACTTGTCCTAGCGGGGACGGTCCTGCAGGCTCACAGAGAATCTATAAGATCTAATCCTGGTCCTATATGAAGGTAACAAGTAGGTTTATTGCATCACTAGTCTTACCTTGAGATGTTGTTGTTGTAGTTTCTATCAAATAGTATTCACCATGTGACATTAATAATAATAATATTGATTTTCAGACTATTTACATCCTCGTCGCTATGTATTCAAATGGGACATTTTACAAACTGAATTGTATTTTCTCTCTAATGTGATAGAAGTTTATGCTGCCTCTCAGTTCAGTCCTCCAGTTTAGCTCATGCACATTGACAGTGATGGCTAAAATTAATCCACAAGGCGTCTACAGGGTAAAAAAAATAAAATGTAGGCCATTACTTCCTCCATCTCTACGACTCAGGGTATGTTCCCTGTTGCCTCTAAGGACAAATCAACTGCACAGACTACACATGGCAGATATACAAGGGGTAAGATGTCACTGTATTTCGTTACAATTTCATGGCCTGGTTGTTATATGTGCTTAGTAGTGAAAATAAGAAGACAAGAATGCATGGCAGACCACAGACCTCTGTAATAAATATTGTATGAGTGGTGCAATAAACTAATCTATATACAGAGCTGGTATGTGCATTTATTGATGGATAGAGTATGTGTACAGCATATTATATTTCATCTTGGGCACCAGAAACCAACCAGTATTACAAGTAATACTAAACGCTTCTGAATATTGCAAATCTGTCTATATCCTGTTGGTTTTTTGTCAATGCACAGATGTTTACATACTGCATATTCCACTTTTCATATGGCTTGCACCACTAGTGGTTGTAGTGTCTTTGTTGTTTGTTGATGTCTTATGGTTCTATTTTTATTTTATTTTTATTCTATTCTATTTTGTTATTTTCTTAACCTGTTTATTCTGTACCAGTTGCTGCAAAACCTGCATTTCTCCATGGGGCAAGGAAAATCGTATCGTCTTATTATTATTTTTAATAGCCAATAACACTTTTTTGCATGTTATTGAAAATATTTAAGGCACAAAAAAATAGAAACATATATTTTCTATTATATGAATTTTAATTATAATATCAATCTCGTGGTAACAAAAACAGATAACATATTCAGTATTTATTAATAATGATAATAACGTTTTAGAATTTCCCCTGCTGGTCAGAAACTTGACTGTGCTACATTCAAGGTCCCCTCTGGCCCCTCCCACCCCATGGAACGCACTCCTGATTGGTCCATTTCCAAGAATCCGCCATATTCAAACTTCCGCCGTGGTGTGTGTTCTGTTGTCATCGATCTCCTGCTTCTTTGTACCCATCGGGCAACTATTCACACGTCTGGACTTGGTTTTTTCTTCACTTGACCATAACTACACATCAGGGAAACTAATATTAAAATTAAACATCCAGTAAAATGGAAGAAAATGAAGAAGTTTGTGGACGGACGGTGGGGAAAAAGCAGAAACTTCGCAGGACGTCATCGAGGACGTCCACCACCAGTATTATCAGCGCAGCCGAGCCGTCTCCGAAAACACTGCGGAGAAACAACTCCAAGAAGTGAGTAGATCACATCAAAACTACAGAATATCGTTATATGTATTTATTCTGAAGCTCTGTAATGTAATATGCATTTAGCACATTTCGAACTAACGTTATCTGGTTAGCCGACTGTGACGGGCAGGGCTGTTGTTGTAACTGGCACATGATGCCTTCAAGTGCAACTCGGAAGCCATATATTCAAATGCTGTCACCACGATTTGCCATGCTTTAACGTTAATGTAACTAAATGTACAACAGAAACTAAAAGTAAACTAAAAGTATTGAGATCCCTTACATAAGTAGAAGTACAAATTGCACACTGTTAAATTACTCTACTACAAGTAAAAGTACTGCATTCAAAACTTTACTGAAGTAAAAGTAGAAAAATATCAGCATCAATGTACTTTAAGTATCAAAAGTAAAAGTACTGGATATGCAGAATGGACCCACTCGGATTGTTTTACATGTGTTACAAATATTATTGGATATATTATTATTATTATTATTATTATTATTATTGATGCATTTATGTAAGCAGCGTTTTGACATTTTCTCAAGGTAGAGCGCATTTAACTTAATATACAGTTATGAAGTTTAATTTAAAAAGTGTCTAATCATTTATCATGTTTTTCATGTTAATTTGTGACCTGAAACGTAACTAAAGCTGGCAGCTAAATGTAGTGGAGTAAGAAGTACAATATTTGCATTGAAATGTAGTGGAGTAGAATTATAAAAGTACCTCAAAATTGTACTTAAGTACAGTACTTAAGTAAATGTACTTAGTTACATTCCACCACTGAATATAACATGACAAATGTCTGCTCTCAGCTATATATTTCTGTAAGTTAAGCAGAGAAAATCCACAAAATCTAAATACTGGTTTATTTTATAAGCAGTTATCACATGTTTATATGATAACTGCAAGTAAAACTAAGAATAAAGAAACACAAATAACTGTTTGATCTTACTGATGTCCTATAAGTGCATACATTCAGTTTGGTTTGTTATTATTAGTCTTATCTTATTTTTGTATTTGTTTTTACGTAGTTAAAATTTTGTTTCCGGGCAAAAATATAAAGAAGACATGATCATGGCTGCAACTAATAATTTTTTGTTATTATTATTATTATTATTATTATTAATTATTAATTGATTGATTGATTACTAAAGAGATAAAAAAAAATATACATATATCAGCCAGTTTTTTGTTGACTGACTAACTGATGAATTTACTTATATTTTCAGTTTAGAAATGCACAGGCAAGTTATACTTTCAATGTCTGCAGAAATAATCTTTAGTTCAGTATTGTTTATACTGCTGATGCTGGGGAACCGTGTCGTCAGTATTTTTGTCATTACCTCGCCTGTATTGTTTTTATACCACAATAGACAGACTCCGTTGCCATAGGTAAGGCATGTCTGCAGAGTTAAACCTGCACTGCACCTGTGTTTGTTCTTCTGCTCTGCAGGTCGGGTCGAGAAAATGCTCAATATTTGTTTTGGCTTCAAGTATATCCTTTCATTCCCAGAATTTAGTAACTTATGTTTACAATTTCTATATTATTATGTGTACCAAGTGCATTTAAAGCTTGTACTTATTACTGTGTTTAAATGTTGCGTGACTTGCCTTGCAGACAAATGCAACTTTACCAGCTATTTTTCCATCACATTCTTTTTCTTTCATCCTCCACTTTTAATTCCGTTATTTCCAATGTGACTTCAAGGCAAGATAACAAGGAGTATGTTGTGTAACGATGTGTTCAGCTGACTTTGGCCTTGAAGGCACCCTCAGGGTGAAATTTCCTAAGAAGACATTTGTATAGACACTCTGTATCTGCACTGCTTTGTCCCCATAACTGCATTTTTTTTCAGCAGCAGAGAGCAGTTCAGCTCCTTATATGGTTTTAAATATTAACGTCCCTCAATTGTCGTCATCCTCAGTGTTTGACATATTTGAAACATAGCAGTGACTGGAGCAAAAATGGCACACAGAAGGTGTCCGTCCTATTAACGGAGCTGAAATGCCTTCCTTATGAAAACAATGATTCTCCTCAGTCGTGTGCCTTAACTTGCTGTTTGTGGTGTGTTTCAGTCATCAGTGTCTGCACATATGGGGAGATTCAATGCATTTTTATTAGTAGAAGACAAAGAACCATCCTTAGCAGAGTAGTAGACAATCACTCTGCAGTGAAGCAGATATAAACTTGTTATTGTGCTTGATCGTTGCTTATTTGTGTCATTTCCTGTAGACCTCCGCTACAAAGAGGCAGCTCCTTCACCTTTCTCACCCCTGGGACTCCGTGGGACTTCAGTCTAGTGAGTAAATGTTGAAAAACACCACACCATTATGTTACATCACATGTATTTCTAAAACTAACTAGTTTGTGTTTTTTTTTTGTTGCTGCAGAAGAGAAAGCGCAAAGAGAAGGAGGATGACACAGTCAGCCTGTCCAGCTTCGACCTCAAGGTGAGAGTCAGGGAAGCTTCCCGTCTGTCCGTTGGACGCCAGTCTAGCGTAGCACCCTTGAATGTGTCCTCACAACGCACTTTAATCCCTCTACATGACTCAGGGACTCGCCACAGACTGCCATGCTCTCATGTGTTATGAGCTCAAGATAATCCCACTATCCCAGAGACTGGCACAAGTGTCTGTAATAACAGACATGATCACAGTCTCTTGGCTCCGTGAAAGTGGTTTAATCCACTTTTAATACAACACCAATAACTTACATGTTCATACCATGACATCAAACTGAATTAAAAGTCAACTATAATATAAAAAATATTGGAGTTTTTCTTGATGCATTTAGAGTGGTTTCTCAGCACTATAAATGACAATCAAAAGCAGTGCTTTATAATATGTAAATATTTTATTGTAAGTAACAAAGAGGAAAACTAGTCCTGACAGAAATTGGATACGTGCTTGGCTATTGCAAAAATCAGAATCATGATTGTTTTAGTCAATAATAAGATCATGAATATAACATGATTACTCACTGACTCTGGCAACGTCATGTTTTTATTGAACGTAATAAACTCTTTAACAGGATTTTCTTGAACTATAAATAAAATTTAACTAAAAAAATAGAGAAATGATTGAAATATAATAATACAAACTATATAATGTACACAATAAATAATAATAAATATTAAATACTGGGTCTAATGTACTCAGGACACATCATCAGTGATATATCGTGGGTTCACGATATGACGTTTCGGGTGACGCAACATCAGACACCTTTCGGCCAGGCGACCCAGCTGGGGTTGATCAGACCGCGACTTGTGTCTAGGTAGCTTGTGTGGTCCAGGGATCTCTCTGCCTGATCCACAGCCATCTCGGCGCCTTTTCTGCTGCATCAGTGATGTTCCTGATGGCTTTCCTGTTGTGCAGTCCCTTCACTCCCAGCATCTTGAGCGCCCTGATGAGGGACTGGCCGACAAATCCTCCGCATCCGACCTCGATGGGGTTGCATCGGTCCCTCCATCCCCTGCTTCGGTATTTGCCTGCCAGCTCCTCCTACTTGGCCCTCCTCCTCTCAAAGGCCTCCTCCATCCGGTCTTCTGAAGGGAACAGTCAACTCCACTAGGACCACTTGCCCTGTTGTTTCTGACACCAGGACCATGCCTGGCCTGAGTGTGGTCACTGCGATCTTCTCAGGGAATTTGAGCTGTCTCCCTAGGCCGACCTTCAGCTGCCAGTCTTGAGCTGTTGCCGGCTGACTCCGACACTGCTGTGGCTTCTCCCCAGCCTTAACAAAGGTGATGCCTTGTTGGTTGGTGGTGTCTGCTGGTGGAGATCCCTGTGCTGATGACCTCTGCAATGACCCGCAGCTCTTGGTCATGGCGCCAGCGTTATGGCCGTCACATAGTGCCCTTGGGCAGCAGCTCAGGATGTGCTCCAGCGATCCAGAGAGGGCACAGTGGAGTCTCAGCCAAGCCCCAGCGGAAGAGGACATTGTACACCGACTGAATGAAGAGCTTGATCCGGTGTGGCTCAGATCTCCATAGCTAGTCCACGATATCTTCCGGTCAGCTGCCTTGTCCCATCAGGTCCACGCCCCCTGCTGCTGCATCCCTGCTGACCTACTGTAGTGGGGTATATTTACAAATAAATTAAACCAAAATAAATTAGATCAAATATGTTGAAGTTCATGGCCACAGCCTCCAGAAAAAATGTAAACATATATTCAGCATTTTACTAAACTATATTCAACATATTCTAGATGCGCTGGATTAATATCACAGGACAAAACCAAAGCATCATTGTGAAACCGATCGTTTAAATTGATTATCTTTACTTTCATAATCGCTCAAAGCCAAAATTTAAATTAAAGGTAAGGGGGTGGCTGTGGCTCAGTTGGTAGAGGGGGTATCCACCGATCGGATGGTTGGTGGTTCGATCCCAGACCATGGCAACCTTGAGCAAGATACTGAACCCCAAATTGCTCCTGATGCTGCGTTCATCGATGTGTGGATGAATGAATTCCCAATGGTGGCAGGTGGCACCGTTTAGGGTAGCCTCTGCTACCAGTATGAATGTGTGTGTGAACGGGTGCAGTCTGTAGTGTAAATCGCTTTGAGTGATCGCAAAGCAACTAGAAATGCGCTGTATAAATGCAGGTCCATTTACCATTTACTAATAACTTCTTGTTTTTCCATCATCACTTTATCACATGTTGAACAGAATGAGTCAGTAAAAGTTTTATTTACAATGTGTAATTGAGATCCTTGTATTAAACTATACCATATTATTCAGTGTATTGTTACTCCACTGCAGTTTACATCTCAATACAATCAAGTAAAACTGAAAACAATTTATATTCTTGATTTGCAGGAACCCAGTAACAAGCGTGTCCGTCCTCTGGCCAAAGTTTCATCCCTTGTCAACTTGATATCTCCTTCAAAGAATGGAGCAGTGAGGCGCTTCGGCCAGACCATCCAGGTAAAAGTCATACTCTTGTGAAACAATAATTTTTTAAATTAAAGAAACATAAATGATGTGTGTTTGTGTTTGTAAAATAATCATTTTTCCACTCTAGTCTATGTCGTTACGTGGCGACAGCAAGTCACCAGGGATGTCCCTCAAAGCTGGCAGCAAGGCAGCAGGTCCCACGCCCACTAAACGCAGAAACAGCACGCTGTGGTCGGAGACGCTGGACGTCCATCAGAAGAGCGCGTTCTCCACCAAAGAGATCAAAAGACAAGAGGTTCTTCAGTTTAATAATTTTAAAGTCTACAGGCACAGTCATCCTAAAGTAAGAAAGAGCCAAAAAAGTAACATCTCCTGCTGTGCTTTTTCTTTTTGTTTCTTCTTCAGGCAATATATGAGCTTTACAGGGGAGAGCAGGATCTCATAGAAGATCTCCAACTTGCACGAAAGGTGAGACAATTTTCAACAATTCAAAACATTTCTGCTCCCTTTTTTTTGTAAGGCTGTTTTGTGCTCACACTGCTGCTTTTCTCACGTTCAGGCATACCATGATCCGATGCTAAAGCTCTCCATCATGACAGAGGAGGAGCTGACTCACATATTTGGGGACCTGGATGCCTACATCCCTTTACATGAGGGTAAATCACCACAAACCATTTGTGGGCTTAAACTCCTTTAATTGACATGGTTGCCCATTACTCCTTAGTAAAAAAAAAAGGTGTAAACTTAACTTTGCGAACGAAAAGAAAAAGATCTTGTACATCATTGTAAGTAGAAATGTTCTCGATCTGGCAAAAATAATGAGAAACAGTTACCAAATAATGAGTTACTTAACTTGAAATAATGAGTTGGTGTTTTAAAATAATGAGAAACTGTCTCAGAAGATACCAAGTCATTATTCTCAGAAAGTATCTCATTATATTGACATACAGGATCTTTTTTTTTCATTACATAGACAGAAACGTTCCATAAATTGATGCTTAAAGTGTTTCTGACCATGTGTGTTTTTTTTTCATTTGCAGACTTGCTGATGAAACTGACGGAGGGAACTGGCTCCGATGGAACAGTCGCTCAGATCGGACAGATAGTTATTGACTGGGTACGCGTTGATGTTACCTCACACTGATTATCTTCAAATATGATTAGTTTCAGCATGCAAAAAGATTGTAACTGTATCTTTTCAGCTGCCTGGTCTGAACGCTTACAAAGGCTACTGCAGCAACCAGCTAGCAGCCAAAGCCCTGCTGGACCAGAAAAAGCAGGACAGGCGAGTCCAGGACTTCCTGCAGCGCTGCCTGGAGTCGCCCTTCAGCAGGAAGCTGGACCTCTGGAGCTTCCTGGACATCCCCCGGTCACGCCTGGTGAAATATCCACTGCTTCTGCGAGAGATCCTCAGACACACTCCTCCTGATCACCCAGACGTGCCCAGTCTGGAGAGAGCTGTATGTTCTCCACATCACATATCTGCAGTCACAGACAGTCGCTGCATTTCATTAGTAGTTCCACTTTTCCTTATTCACCTAAAATCAACCCGTGGAAAAAAATAGAGTAGAGTAGAGGGAAAGTGGGCCGGGGATTTATATCAGAAACCTGCAGAGGCAAAGCTGTTTCCTGCTGATAACTGCGATACTTTGGCATGAGATATTGAGCTGCATCAGTTTCTGATTTAGACATTTCTGTTTGTGATTTGCATCATAACTAGATGATGGATGGATAGATGGATAGATATATTGTGACTTTATTGTCACTGTACACAAGTACAACAAATGTAGTTTGGAGCAAACCTGAGATGCCTAGATAAAAAGAGCACAATACATACAGATAAATCTAAATATTAAAGAAGCATAAAATAGAGAATAAGAGCATAAAATACAGTATGATGAGCATACATTTGAATATTAAGTAGGCAGTCATCAGTAAAAGTAAACAATATTGCACTTAAGGAATTTTGCACAGAATAGATTGCACATGCTCAATAATATAGATTTAGTTTGATTATAAATAAATAGGTTCCACTATTGGTTGTTAACCTTATTACACTCAAGGCTGGAAGGCAGGTTGGATCATAATAACTAATATCTTTACGGGTTTATGGTAACTTGCAATAACAGAAATCCCCCCCATGTGTTTACAGATAGTGTTGAGAAAATAAAAAATCATATAACAATCTAAGTAATTATTAACTGCAATTAATTATATTACACTTTCAGTTAAATGTCATCCCAAGTATTGATTAAAAAATAAGCAACCAAAGTTTTACGAACATTAACCAAGGATGCATTTTTTGCATTTGCAATTTCTGCAATGAACTGTGGGGGATGTACATCTCTGGAGTGACAGTCATATGTTGCCTCACTTCCTCAGCCCTGCGATGTTTGATCTCATTAAGTTCACTTCAAGTTTTTAGACAAATAGAACGGCACTTAAGGCTGCAGGGATTTTCCCAAGCGGAAGTAAACGAGGACATTTTGAATGACTAATGAAACGCAGCAACTGTTGTTCCTTATAATAAACTGTTTAATCTGATAAATAAAATTTTTAGCTTTTATTTCACCCATTATTGTTGAGTTGTGTATGTTGCCAAATAACCAACTGATCTTCTTGAACTTTCTTTTCCTTTAATTATCCAGATCACTATAATCCAGGAGATTCTGTCTGATATCAACGTGAGAAAAGGGGAGTCTGAGTGTCAGTATTATATAGACAAACTGGAGTATCTGGATGAGAAGCAGCGGGATCCTCTCATAGATAACTGTAAGACCCTGCTTTGTCACGGCGAGCTGCGGAACAAAAGTGGCTCGGTGAGAATCCGGATTATTCTCCTCATCATAACCATCAATATGCATGTTGTGTTGTATTCAAATTTTAATATCTGTTTATGTATTTCTTTGCAGAGGCTGCATGTGTTCCTCTTCTCTGAGCTGCTGGTTCTGACCCGACCGGTGACCCGCAACGACAGGAGCTGCTTCCAGGTGTATCGACAGCCCATCCCTGTTCAGGACTTGGCTCTAGAGGACCTGCAGGATGGAGAGATCCGCATGGGTGGCTCCTTCAGAGGGGCTTTCACCAATGGAGAGAAAGGTGAGCTGAGTTGAGTTGAACTCCACCTGCTGGCAGATTGTAGCTGAGACGTTTTTTGTCACTCCATTAATTTTTTTGGAATATATTTTGGGATATTTTTTAATGGATAGGACAGCTGAAGATAGACAGGAAAGGGGGAGAAAGAGGGGGTGACCTGCAGCAAAGGCCCACAAGGTGAATTGAACCTGTGGCTGGGTGAGCTGCAGGGTGCACTGAAATTAATTTTTTAAGTGTTTGATTATTTTGTATATGCAGAAAATAATATTAAACTTTATGTATATACAGCACCTTTCAAAACAAATTGATTGAAACAGGAATAAAAAACTTTTTAGGACTGCAATGAAAGTTAAAATGGAAATAACGTACTCAAAAACAGTATAAAAGAGAATGTACAGACAAAGCAACATAAAGACGTCACCTTGTTCTTGCTCTGAGATTTTTATAGAGAGATAAGTAATTCACAGATTAATCTATGATAAAAAAAATAGTGTTTCATAACTCATTACCCTCTCAACACAACCTGGGATCTTGTACTTCTGTCTATAGCATTGTCATGAAGAAGGTCATGGCAAGGTGAAATTAAAATTCAATTATCACCCGAAGAATATGTACAGTATTTTGGGTGGAGCTCAGAGATCCTAATTTTGATGACGTGAGGAAAGAACCTGTTCTTTGGAATTACAGGTGACATTTGTATCACAGATTTTGTAGCCTGTTATTCTGTTAACTCTATTTCTTTTTCTTTCTGTGTCCCTGTAGCTAAGAACGTTTTCCGTGTGAGCTCTCTGGATCCCTCGCATGGCCAGTCCCACACCCTGCATGTGAACGACGTCTACCACAAACAGCAGTGGCTCAACTGTCTGCGCACTGCGATGACTCAACAACAGGGCGCGGCCGTCAGAGCCAAGCGTCGCTCCTCCACTATCTCAGCCACCATCTCTGACGAGGAGGCAGACGAGAACTGTCCGCCTGTCTCTGGCCCCAAACTCAGGCCTCAAACACTCTCCAAAACCAGACTGGACCAGAAGTTACAAGGTTCAATAAAGAGGAAGGAGACTGGAGTGTAGACATTTAACCCGGCACAAGGTTTCTTCTCAGACACATTTGTGCAACATGTGTCCTCTTTTGTAACGTTGGTCTCTCAGTGAATCTTCATGCAACCAGTTTTTATGCTTTTGTCTTTGTCTGTAGCTGCACTGAAAGAAAAGGTCTTTTCGAATCATTTCCGTCCAAATGTATTGTCAAATTTTAGTCGTTTAAAAAAGTGTAGTTTACAAAAAAAGTGATGTCAATGTGACTGAAATGTATGTTTACAGCAGCTAAATGTGTGTGAAATTAGGATTTTATGTGTCTACCTACATTTAAACAACTTTATATCACTCGTAGCTGAATTTGTTTCAATGTCCATTCCAGTGTAGACACAGTTTGTTTTTTTACTGCACTGAAAATGTCAGTGCATCTATGTTATAGATAGCATGTGTGCAGTTTTAAGTGTTATCTATGCCACGATAAGGGATCAAGAAAAGGAGAAACTGTGGTCAGCTCTTTGTACAGGAAGCCATTGGGTGAGTCAAGTCTAAAAATGTTTGAGATCAGATGTAAGATAATGAGCAGAACGTGAGGAAGAACACTGACCATGAATATGAGAACAAAAAAACATTTCTTGGGGGAAAGAAACGAATGAATCTAGATGTATTCAGTGAAATGTTGTTAAGCGGAAAAAAGATAAAACATTTAGTTTGAATTTCAAAAGAGTCCAGAGTATGATTGACCATGAGATTGTATGTTACAACACACCAAAATTCTTGTTGTACTTGGAACCCTCACTCACTTCCTGTCACTGTTGACAGAGCAGTTTGACACTGTGTTGCAACATTTGTCAGGCAAACAGAAGCTGAGGAAACCTCTAAAGTTTGCTCCTTTCCACTTAGTGTGTTAAAACCTGACATATCCTTAATGTAGTTTTGTTAATATCAGAACAATAGTCTTTTATCACTTGAAACAAACACTGAAAACACACAATTTTAATTCAGAAGCAAGTTTAAATTCAATTTTCTACCTTCTTACTGTGGTTACTATCAAATGCTGCTGACCGCTTGGTGTTCATACATACTGCCCTCCAATCAAGCTTGTTTTTGCTCTAAAAGACCTTGAATACTTAAAGAAGGGGCTATGAAATGATTTGTGCTGCATTTATGCGAGATTTATGTCAATAAACTAGAGCTAAACATCTGTTACGTTTGTGTTTTAACTTTCTGTAAAGCTAGTGATTATCAATATTCGTTGTGTCAACAGTGACACGCTATCACTTCAGATTAGAAAGAGGAGATGCATTTTATCATGCTCAATTTTATCTACATGCAACAAAAAAACAGTGACAATTTTTAAAATTCCATACAGACAACAAAATGACTGCAGTTTCATTAGGAAATAAAAGCAGGTTAGGAACTGAAACTGAAAGTGCATAAAGAGGAACAAATGTTTGGATTAGTTATGTCCAGGGAGACTTTAATCCTGGTTGACTCATCTGTTTCAGCAGACTACATTGGGCTGTAGGTGTCAGGGACAAGATCAGGGCCATAAAGACAAAGTTTCTTTTAATACAAGTTATCTAGCTGTTACAATTTCCCCAGTCGACTTCTTCCTGATACCTGCTGGTCCTGCCACAACTGCAGCTGCACACCAAATCTCTTTCCTTTTTGACTGAAGGGGCCTTTTGCAGTTCAGCTGCTGAACCTGCAGTATTTATAGCTTGTGGTGAGCTGCCAACAGCTTCTTAACAACCTCACTGAAACTGTCTTCCTAAAAATGTATTTTTCCACAGCAGTAAGGCATTATTGAATGTGGCAATGCTGTCTTTCTAGTAGGGTCATTAAGGCAATTTCTATTAGTTCACCATTGCCCCTGATTATTACTTTCCATAAACAGTAGCACAATGGTTCCCCAAGAGGAAAACATCTACTATCCATGACGCCATACCCCTATAAACTTAACACCTGTTCCCCTGAAGGTAATCAGTGGAGACAGCTGTTGTGGATTAGGTAGGATCAAATAACAAAGTCGTTGTCGGAAAGTGTTTTAGGATTTTCAACACCTTTAAAGAATATGAATGTCGTTTTCACCAGCTTTCCCACCAAAATTCCTTGGTAAATATGTTCCTAGGCTTGTTTACGGACCAGCTTACAACTCTCAGGTTAATCTTAGTTTTAGAGTTTGTTTGGACAAGTCCTGCAGTAGTTTCTGCCGTTAGAAATATCCTGTGTGCCCTGAATACAAAACCATACCCCCTAGCTTACTTCACCCACTCCCTAAAGGTTAGCGTGAAGCTGATTATAAGGAACTGGTGTCACAGGTTATTGTAGTCAGTCCGGTTAAACAGGAAGTAGCACCAGGCTAAAACTGTTAGCAGCAGGCTGCATGTACGAGTTAACCTATCACACTCACCAAGTGCACATTTTCTCGAGCAGTTTTGGTGTTACATTTGACTTCATTTCAGTATTTATTTTTCCTCCATTCAAGCCATCTTTGGCTTATATCATTTAGCTTTTTCGGATAGTGAAGGCATGACCCGCCCTACTCTGCCTCTGATTGTCTCATTGTCGTTTCCTTCGTTGATTTGATTGGTTGGGCCCAGGCATGACGCGTGTGATTGGTTAAAATTAGGGTAAGCCAATCAGAAGCAGAGTAAGGCGGGTCATGCCATACCAAACTAGCCCATCTATTATTTCATATTTTTAGTCTTTTTAAATCCTTTTAATTGTTCGTTTCAATTGTTTTTATCGTCTTCCAAACACATTTTACTGCCTTTATATTCCATTTTAATTCAGCATCTAATGCATTTAATGCCCGTTGTATTTTTTATGTAAAGCACTTTGAAGGACCTTGTGTATCATTGGGTATATCCAAATACATTTGCCTTGCATTTGCCTGAGTGGTTGAACTGTTGGGTTTATTCAAATCTTTAACTCTGTCAAATTGTATTTCCCATAGTGAGGGTTTAAATGTTGTCTTTATTTAGCTGTGTGTTTTTGTGTATCTTCTCTGGGTACATTATTCTTGACAGTGTATTTAAATGCATAATAATAAACATATTGAGAGGCAATAATAGGCCTAATAAAGGCAAAGTTTTTCAAAAGAGAGCATAATTATTGAATACAAGAATACAATGTAAATATGAAAAGACACTATAAAATGGAATATAACAAATGTATATATCACCAATAATAAACCAAATTATGGAACAACAATAAAAAATACTTAAATAAAAAAAAGTCATGAAAAAGCTTTTTTGCAGGATGTGGAAGGACATTGATCTCAGGATGTGCATAAGTTCAGTGTAATATGTGAAATCCCCAAAGTAAGGTGCTGAAAAAGGTCCTTGACCTATTTTTTTTGTTTTTCACATTCAAAAATACTATACTAAAACAAACTTAAAACAAACTTTCTGTTCATGTATTTAACCATGAAAACAAAACACTTCACATGTGATACCTTTCAGGCTCTGTAGCAGCAGTGCAGGTTCAGACATGTTTTGTGCAAGTAGTGCTGAATAAGTGCAGTCATTATCACTGTATGTGTGTCTCACTTTTATTTCAGGTTGAGGCTGCAAATTGCCCTTGTATACTCTTCATCAAATTCTCATTCACCTAACCAACTACACGGGTATCTGCACTGGGGTTTTTCCTCCCTGTGAAGACCTTGTCAAGAACAGCTGTGATGTCAGTGTGCTTTTTTGGTTATCTGTAACATGGTTCCAGCTAATCTGTCTGGCCACTCTCAACATCCAGTCTGACTGCCATGCAAAACAGGTTCAGTCTGTTTCACACAGTCAAAATATCTAGTAAATGTTACATTATAGTGGGTGACAATGTTGTTTTTGTTCATATCGATTGGTTTAAAAAATCTGGACTGGATTTCCTCAAAACAGTTATGTAGTTTACCAAGAGCAGCCCTTTAAAGCAACATTTTCCTGAAAGGAACATTATAAACCAAAAAAAAATTCATGATTTAAATTAATTTGAAGCAGAAGACACAACACTAAATAATGTTCATGTTTTTTGTTTTTTTCTAAATAATAGTGGTTTATTTATTTATTTATTTTATTTATTTACACACATTTAATAGAGGTAGAACCAGCTTTAATATTTACAAATTTATATTAAAAATAAATAGTTACAGAATATGTACAAATACATACAGTTGTATAATTCTAGTAATCAAATTACTTAACTCTGGGTACAAATAGATACTACATTATCTATAATGAAATTACAATTATATTGACGCTTGTTTGATCATGATGAGCAGCACAAGTTCGTATTTTTCAAGCTCCATTACTGAATTGATTTTAACACCAATTCAAATGACTCCAAGTAATGTGAAATTATTGTGCTGGCAAAGCTTCTGGGATTTCTTTGTCAGGAGTCCTTCACACCCACATAGGTGTGGCTGCTCAGTGAAGAGTGAAGGTGGGCTGAACTCCTGTAGTGATTCAGCATATAACAAGGTGCCATTTATATCTGTAACAAGTTCAAAAATCTGACAGGAAAGTGAATGGGTGTGTGGCGTGGTGAGGGAGGAGCATAACTCTTAATTGGTGGAGAAAACATTTAGCAACAGTAGGAGGTATCCCCTTAGTAAAATATGGATCTGTCAGAGTGCTCGAGGTTAATTTTGTCATTAATCGTTTCGACCAGGATGCCACAGAGAGAAGAGATACCAGCCATCACTTGCTGGCCTCCCTGCTGTATTTTATGTTCAGCTGTAACAGCTATGTTGTGTTTGTGTCAGCAATGTGGACGTGATATACATGCTGCTTTTACAGCTTAAATTGAGCGGGACTGGTGCGTGTGGCAGCTCAGAAGCCTTTTAAACTGTGTGCAGACCAAACATGTGACGCATTTACCGGCATGGTCACGGTGCGGACTTTGTTGTGGGATGCACAGTCCTGAGAGGAGGCCATATTGTTTTATGACCTTTGTGGGTTTTACACAGAGGTGATGGCCCTTAGTCTAGTCTAAGTAAATAAATGTCTTAATAATTTGGTGGTCTTAAACCACCATTTAATTGAGCAGGGCATCTGTCATGTACAGCAGCTAAGAAGCCTTTTAAATGGTGTACAGACACACCACACATGTACACCAGTGGGGTAATGGTGCAGACTGTATTGTGTGATGGACAGTCTGTACATGCAGATCCCTCAGAGGGGGCCAAATTGATATTGACTGGTATCACCTTGGCCTCAATAGTCTTCATGCAGACTGTATGGTTGAGTCGTCTCTCTCTTAACCACCAGAAGCAACCATTTTTCGTGCAAATAAATTATTCTAATGCAAGTAATTACTGAACTTCACATTCAATTTGTGTGTCCAGTGAGATGTTTATGTTCTATGTGTGCTGGATGTGAAAACAGGCAGTTTACTGACAGGTTAGCCACAAGGTCTCAATAAGATGACGGTATATATTGTATATAGATGCTGTCTAATTTCCTTGTAAACAGTCTGATCAAGATCTGCGCTGCATTTCTGCCAACTTCCACATCCTGTCATATGACTTTCCACAAAGACAGCACACATAACTGGTCTAGATTTAACCTTCTAAGAGCTGCATCTTAAGTTTCTCATAGGTGGTTAAATTTCAATAACTGGAGTTGGCGTGTAAGAAAGAAAACGTATGATGCGATTGGGCAAGCTCAGTTTGGAAACAACTTCACGTGCTCTTGTGCCGAGAGCTCCTCTCACCGCCACTCTGGTGATCTGCTGTAGACTAAGCGGGGTATCTACGGAAGAGAAAACAGCACAGATGACAACTTATCTGTGCTCTTAGATCTGCTGGCAATGACAGGAGGCACACTTCAAATAAACAAACTTACTCTCATAGAACTCAAGGCAGAGATAAGAAGGAGATCCCAGAGGGGTGTAGTGGATAGGTTTTTTGTTCAGGTTATCTCTGGCATACACGTTCCCCCCAAACTCCACAAGTAGATCTATCAAGTCAATGCTCTTTGTTTTGGCTGCATGATGAAGAGCCGTCTCATGTAGCTTGGCAGCATTCACATTTGCCCCTTTGGTAAGGAAAGACAAAACCGTATGAGAGAGAAATACTTCACCTGTCTGTACCATTTGTGTTTATACGCTACTAATAAATGCCATCCTAATTAAATTACAAAGGAATATAGACAGCACTTGGTTCTACGCACAATACAGGCAAGGTCCACACAGGGCTGTAGTTAACTTTTTTAAAATAGATATAATTACCATTCTTTAAATTATGTACATTTCATATAAGTACAAAGTTATATAAATTGTGTGAATACCATATATATATATATATATATATACCATAAAGCTTAAGGGTGCTGAAAACATTTTATATTAACATATTTGTGGTTTGCAGAAACATTACAAGTCTGTAATTCTGTGCACCTGCGGAGAGAGACCTACTTAGTTTCTGATCTTTGACACCGAACATATAGATATGAATTGTTGTTTGGAGACAATCATTTTTTTCTTGTGAGTGGGCGGAAAATATCACATATCCATTATTTGACCCAAAAATATTTTGACATTTTATTTGCCCCAGCTCTGTTTTGCAGAAGACAAACTCACCTGCATTGAGGAGAACTTTGGCGCATTCAAAATGTTGCCTTGCACAGGCTACATGAAGTGGTGTTCCATAGTGGCAGTCATGGGCCTCCATGAAAGCTCCTTGATCAATCATGAGCTGAACACATTCTGAATTACCTATTTTGAGGAACAGGAAGAAAAAAATCATGTCTGTTTAGAATAAAATGCTCTGCAGCCAGGTGAAGTACTGCTGGGAAATAAAAGTGCTCCAATACTCAAATTCTGTTTTTTGAGTAAGTTTTGTACAACATGAATAGATTTTGGCATGAATTTCACTTTAAAGCTTTCTCCTTACTCTTCACTTCAGTTTTCAAATCAATACTGCAATCATCAGAGTGCATCAGAGTCATCCAGCGGCCTTAGCAAGCATTGCCAGTAGGCTTTTTTATCACACAGTCTTAGTGGGAATTGAGAAATTGGGTTTCTGTTTTATGGCAACATCTTTAAATTAATAATCAAGAGTCAAGAGCTCTGGCATTGCATTATGCCAACGCTGTTTTGTTCTTCCTTCCTGTGTTGCCTTCCATGTACCTGCCTCTGGAAGAAAATACAATGTTATTAAAATTAGCCATGAGTGAAATGAGCTCCCAGCTTTACTTAGGAAGGACATCAAATAACTTTGTGTAGTTAAGGCCTGCCTTGATGATTCATTTATACAAAGACTGGTATGGCAATGGCTGACTGATGAAACACATACATCTTGATGGACATATACATAACTACACATGACATACATTCCTGTGGTATGTAGTGTGAAACAATACGCACCTCCCATGCAAGCCTCATGAAGCGGTGAGAAGGTAAACAGCGGAGGATTAACTGTCGCCCCATACTCCAGCAGCAGCTTGACACATTCGAGGCTACCGGCTGCACAGGCATCACACAGTGGAGTGCTGCCATCGATGTTACGAGCATCCACCTGGAGACCCGTGTAATAAATTAAAAAATAAATCATGCACTGATGAGGAAAGCCATCACTGACACAATCTCACCTGTGCACCAGCGTTCAGCAGCAGTCTGACGCATTGGGTCTGTCCCTGTATACACGCCTCATGCAGGGGGGTGATGGAGTCGACTGCTACTATGTTAACTGCTGCACCTCCCTCGATCAGCTGCTGCAGCTGGAGGGCCCTGCCCTGTGCAGCTGCCTCATGCACTGCTGACCGGTCCGTCCAGAATCCAAGACCATGAGCTGCAAAAATGTGAAGCCAACAATACTAAGCCTTTCTTTTCATCATGTTTATCTTCTCTAAGTGCCTGTGTGTTGACTTGTGATCACCAAAATCCCTTCAGGTTTTTTCTGTCATTGCAACTATTCAAATACAGCTGTAATACATTTTACATACATTTGTAATACAGCAAGTATTACTCTTTTTTTCTCCATTTAGCCTCAAGTACAAAGTATAGAAAATTAAAATGAAGAGATTTTCTCAATTCTTAATAAAAACGTGACTAAATATTTTTTGTTTTCATCTTGTAAATGAAAATATTTTTCCAAGTTTGATTCTACATTAACTGGCACAGGAAGGAGCTCACTGCATTTTATTTGTACAATAAGTCACCTCTGGCTAGAACTGTCTAAAACCGCTCCCCATGATGGACAGCCCACCACACAACATATAACCATATGGTTCAATTAATTTGCAGATTTTCTAACCTTAATATGTATATATATTATACATCTTTAGTGTGTCCTTATTTGATGTATTTTAATGTTATTTAACCTATTTTTATATGTCTGTGTCTTGTGCTGCTATCACAAACATATACAAAAAGAGGCAGAGCCGCCTCTTTTTCTTAAGGAAGCTCAGATCTCTGGACATCCAACAGCCATCAGGCTGTCTCATTTCCCCCGTGGATCAATAAAGTATGTCCATGTCTAAATTAAATCACTCATGTACAGCATAAAACAAACCATCCCATGGCACAACTGTACTGGGTTGTATAACATTGTAAGGTGTGTGTGATTGGGCCAGCCGACATACATTTTCACACAGTTGATCTTGTATAAGTGTTTCACATTTGCTGTGACAGAGAAAAGCTAAATGCACTTCAGTGGCCTCACTAACAAGCTTGCAGCCATGCTCTCAAATCAACACTCACTTTAAGAAAGCATGCTAACTGACATTAACCTAGCTGACAGGCGCTAAAAACTAGCCACCATGAAATTAAAGCTAATGAAAGCTAGCTGTTGCAGCTACCAGGCCCATTCTGCCTTGGGTTACTGTTGGTCACCAACTGTAAGCTACTTACCGATCTCTCCATACAAGGACGGTCTGGTCCGAGTTATCTCCATTTCATGTTACCGTTGTCTTTTTCCGTTATCTTCGTTGATTCAGCCAAATATGTAGTTCATGTTAAAGCAGAAGAATAAACACCAGAGGAGCTGCATCACTGTAAACCACGCCGGAGCTGCTTGATGCTCAGTGTGAGCTGCTCAGGTTCAGTCCAAGTAAACAATAGCTTGGAATTCTGGGAAATGTAGGCGACTGACCGTCAAAGCGTGAATCCAAACCATAGAGCCAAACGAGCCTGCCTACAAATTAACCGAACATAGACACGGTTAATAGACAACGTCATGTGTATTAATAAGTTTATATAGCAATGCAGAAGAAAAAATGGAAAATGCTTTTAATTAATTAACTATCTGTGGTGCATGGACATGACACTGCTGTCACTTTAGTTAACACACTATTAGCTAACATATATTGCGGTAGCAAACAAGTAAATCAATGATTAAAGCTTTTAACTTGATGATACTAATGTTTAGACAATGACATTACCAAGTGCAAAGGTTGGAATGCTTTTTGTGTGTGTGTTTGGTTTTTTGTGTTTGTATTAGCTAACATATCCAACTTCAGCTAATGTTATTGTCTATGGTTACGGTTGCTCATCCACGTGTTGTGTGGAAGATGATTTGTTGTTCTACCCATAGACTATGAGGTTCTACACAATCGGCAACCTCCGGGTCTGAGCAGGCGGTAACCTCCGGGTCTGAGCAGGCGGTAACCTCCAGGTCTGAGCAGGCGGTAACCTCCGGGTCTGAGCAGAGAGGAAAACCAGGAAGTGACTTAAGCTGCATTCTACCCAAAATTCCAACAGGGTGTGGGGGGCAAAAACATTTCTGTCCATTCATTTCAATGCAAAATGAGAAAACTTCTCACTTGATTTATTACCTCAGATTTAACACTATAGTCTCAATCACTAGTAAAAAATCTTCTTCAGTACAATTTGATGTTAATAGTTCAAATAATGGCCCCATTTAGAAGAATATAGAAGATAAAGAATTGTATGATTTGGGGCGTGGCTACCTTTGATTGACAGGTCACTAGGCGAGCCCTCATCAGGAGAGAAGCAGAGCAATGCGTATCCACAGCACTGTGTCAATAAAGTTATACATAACGTTATATAGAGGATGTTTACCGATTTGGTCTCATAACTTTGACCCTTTAACACTGTATTTTATTATAAGTATTTTTTTTTAACTTAATGACAGTTTATTTGAACGTTTTGTTCAGTAAAAATGTCTTGTTCAGCGTTTAATAGACACTCCAAGGAGTCGCTGTTCCGTTTTCTGAGGTGAGTAACATACATTTTACAGTTAATGCGCCTGTTAATGCTAACATGAATTAGCAGCAGTTTCTCTCAGTCAGGTTGCCGATGGTGTTGAGAGGCGTGTAGTCAGTGTCGTTAGATCCCTCTCGCTCCTCCACAGTCCAAATATAGTCTGCTCCCCGTATCGGAAACAAGATGGCGACACAAGATGGCAACACAGGATGGCGACGAGTGTAACGCTGAACTCGATGCTTCCAACAGGCAGTCCACAAACCAATGGGTGACGTCACGGTGACTACGTTTATTATTTATATACAGTCTATGGTCATTGCAATGACAGCATCTATATTCATTTTATGTTAGGGCAGTTCAATTAAATTTTTTTATGCAAATATGGTTAGACTTAGCTGAGAAAAAGATGCCAATAAAGATGCAGGTTATGTTAGGCTAACTTTGTACGTACTGTAATTGTACAGGAGTTGAAGCTTAATAATGTGAGACGACCAGAAACTTATTGTTAGGTAACTCAAAAGTACTGTGTGGGAACACAAAACTTTATGTAAAGGATAGCCTCAAATTTTCCTGTTAACTTTTTCGCTAATCTGGAGTCATGATATTTATCTCCCTATGGCGAGGGACAAGTGGTTATTCCCAAAAAACAAAGCTTAAAAAATATAATAATAATAACTAGAAAATTTCCTCTGGGGAAATTTTGAAAGGGCCATGGGGGCTACTGCCGGTGTGTGTACACTATGATGAGACTCTTCAGAGATTTCAAAGTATGCCCTTTAACCTCAAAATGTGTGTGTGTGTGTGTGTGTGTGTGTGTGTGTGTGTGTGTGTGTCTCGCGAAAATCGCATAAAGTTAGCTGTGTGTGTGTGTGTGTAATTAAAATCGCATAAAGTTAGCTGTGTGTGTGTGTGTGTGTGTGTGTGTAATTAAAATCACATAAAGTTACCTGTGTGTGCGTGTATGAAGCATGTGTATGCATGTGTGAGGAGTGTGCACACTTTAGTGCATGTGTGTGTGTGTATATCTGTAACTGTAATCACATCAAAGATCAAAGGCAGTCAGATCAAAGCAATCAACAGAATTAACTGCAGCTGTTAATGTTCCGAAAGAGTGACAGCAGAGGTTGACAGACTCGAATTTCTGGCCTCAAACAGAAAGCATTTTTGGCAAAACCATAATACCTATCATTGATCCGACTTCACTTTGAGCGTCCCGAGTTCTTCCTGAACGTCTACATATGATTTTTTTAAAGAAAATTTAAAAAATAGCTTTGTTAGAGCGATCTAAAAAAACTGTTCCATCTTCCTTTTTGCGAAATCTTCCTGCGTTTTTAATATGGGAGCCAATGAGGCTGTTGGTGCGTGTTCGTGGATCATCTCTGCGTCTTACGCTCAAACTATAACTCTGACAGCTTGACCAGAGGATTGTGAGTGAGAAGACAAATTTTCCTACGTTTATATGTATAAATTATTTCTGTAGAGTGGAATTTGCGGCCTGGAGCGCATTTTTAAATTTGATTTTTTGACAGTTTTACCTCTCCCTCTACACTCAGCAATCACATCACACACTCTGACACAAACATTCCGTGCAATACACACTGTTAAAATAATTGATTATTTTCTATATTGGTAAATGGTTTTATGCTTTATTTCTGCTTCTCTGTGGTCTGTCTCTGTTCTCTGTGAGTGACGCAGGTCACTATCAAAGGTCAAACCTTGACTGTAATAAATATCTCTATGCATTTATATTAAGTCAGACAATATGATTTGATGCATTGATTGTGTTTGTGTGTTAATATTGATGTAGAAAACTATGATTACTTTAATTACATATATTCCATTTGCTTAAACTGATTAAGATTCTATAAATCACAAAGAATGACATCCAGATATATTGGTGCACAGTTTTTGCTGTGTGTGTATGTGCATTTGTGAGTGTGTGTGTGTGTGTGTATGTGTGTCTGGAGAGGGGAGAACACAGAAGGCCGAATGAAAATCCCGTGTGAGAATCTCTGTAAGTCATAACAAGGAAAAATGTTTGTGCTAACAAGTTTGTTAGTAGGTCAAGGCAAGGCCTGGTTTCGGCAGCAAGCAACCAGGTGGCATGACGTGCTGCTGTATGCATTAAAACTGGCGAATGAGCGGATCAAGAAGGCGGGACTTCCTGGAAGAAATCGACCAGCATGTTTTGTAAACAAATGTTAGTATTTTAATGGGTTCCAGGGAGGGAGTCGGGGTTCAGACTTCACGAACTGAAACACGTCTGTTTGTATTCAGGGACATGAGTTAATTTTGAACCCAGAGATCTCTGTAAAGTGCACATTTTTTGACGTATTGTAATAAAACTTTTGTTAAACTGAGAAACTTGGACGTTCTCCAGCTCTTCATTTCCCCATCAAAGAATGCGCAGAAAATGGTGAGGTTTTTTCTGTTGGTGACAGATTTTTTCTGTCGGTGACAGATTATCAATTTTCAAGGTTTCCTCATGCAATTTTTCTAACAACACCCATTATAATCTCAGAATTTCTCCAAAAATGATCATGGTCATTGAACAGGGATTGATAAAAAACTATATGACCTATCGAAACGTGGATTAATACACCAATACACAAGACTTGTGTCTACTGTTTAAAGTTTAAATGGCGTCCCTAGGTGAAATTATGCCGGAGAAGTAGACGTTTAAATATCTCCAATGATTGTTCTTTTTCGCTCATTTTTTGTCGGCCGTCCCATTCATTTCAATGCAAAATTTTTAGCAGTTTTTCGCGACTTACGTCGCGAAAAATTCATATTCTGTAGAGAAAAGTAATAGCACACCGATCCCGATCAAACCGCACGTTTTGATATATAATTTGTCCTGCAACTCTTTAAGTTGTAGGACTAGTAGCGGGACGAAATTGTGTCCGGAAGAGGAATAAGAAGAAATCCACAGTATAACAGTAGTGCTCGGTGCGATTGCCCCGAGGCCCTAATAAATAATATTCCGTAGATCACAAAAGTTTTTGGAACTTCTTTTATCAACTGTGTAGGCCTACTTATTGCACAGTTTTAATTTGTAGGTCATGTCTTTAATGTCAGTAGCAAAAGTTAAATTAAGATTAAGTTGGAAAGAAAAAAAACATAGAAATCCCCATGTCACCAGAGTGGCCTACATTTAATGGCTACTTTCATGCTGTAGTTGAATATGTTTAAGTGTAGTCACAGATGCCCCAGAAACTTCTGGAGTTCCCCTTTGTTAAACCAAAGCACTTGGGACAGTACATGCGGTCTTGTGGTTTTACAGCTCTGAGGGGCATGAGTAAATTGAAAATTAGTAAATTAGTAAAATTAAATTAGTAAAGTGTAATTATTTAACCCAAGGTGAACTCTTGCCCCCTATTTTTTAAAGCATGTGGCCAACTCTTCAAATGTCCATTTATTTTTTTCATCAAAAAACTTAAAAAAAACACTTATAGAGCATTTTGCCAGTGAATCCAAATTAATTACTTCAACATAATCTGTCAAATCAGACATGTCATTGTAGTAAATACTCAATACCACTGACTAGCTAGTGCAACTGATTACAGAGCTTCACTTGTTAAGTAAATGGGAGCAATTTAGCTTTGTATTGGCCGATAACTTATCAGCTATTTTAAATTAGATTACAAATTTCCCATTATCAGCAAATAATTTATTGGCATCAATAGAGCCAATGTCATGCATCCCTATTTTTAAGCCAAGCAAGGTCACTGTACATGGATGGCAACTAACCGTTTTAATAATGGCTTGTCGACTTGACAAGTTGGGTTCCAAAATTTTGCAGACTTTCCAAGTTTTTCCAATTTAAGGGGGTTAAAATTAAATTCCCCAGTCGGTAACTCATTCTAAATATTTTTTTAATATTCTGACAGAACATAAATGCAGCTATATCACAAACCTATTCAGTGTCAGCAATTTTTTTTTATAACCCTCTGGAGTCCACGAAAGCGCCGGAGCATGACTTCTTCATGAAGTCACGACTTAGAAACGAAGCAGCATGGAGCCCTGCTGTCAACTTTCCTCTTAAGTTTTGGCTTTTCCAGAAGTTTCCATGTCCAATTTAATGCATCCACCCCTTTTCAGCAGAGGCAAAAAACACCTTTCTTTAATCTATGTTCTTTGTCATTTCTTTGTTTGTTTTTGTGTGTTTTTAATGTATTTTTGTGTGTGTGCTTTTGTATTTGGGGGGGGGGGTTTTGTTCAAAATGTTGATCCAGTAAGCCAAAATGAAAATATAGTCAGGTCATATACGTGGGTTTGTGCTGAAAAACAATGATACCAACACGTCATGGTAAAGATTTTTAAGGGGTTTATACAGGCAGAATGAAAAGGAGTCAAAAAACGACAAAATAGCCCCAATCTCCAAAGGGTTAAAGGAGTTTTAAAATGTCAGTAACTTTATACCATGTATGGCAAAATGGTCTTCAGTTCCAATTCTATCAAAGTATGTGTTTCTTAAAACAAATAGGCTACTTCACTTTAAATTATAACCCCAGTGGAAACACATTTTTGAACTACAGCTTGGTGCTGCCTCATGAGTGTTGGCAAAAATGTGTTAGCGCTTATCCAAACTTCCCCCACAATCTCTAGTTACACTAAACTAAAACTGTACTGTAGAATCCCCAGTATAACATTACCAAAGCTATATGTTTGTTTCACGGTAAGGCTAGAAACGCCGTACATGTACATGGATGGCAACTAACCGTTTTAATAATGGCTTGTCGACTTGACAAGTTGGGTTCCAAAATTTTGCAGACTTTCCAAGTTTTTCCAATTTAAGGGGGTGTTAAAATTAAATTCCCCAGTCGGTATCTCATTCTAAATATTTTTTTAATATTCTGACAGAACATAAATGCAGCTATATCACAAACCTATTCAGTGTCAGCAATTTTTTTTATAACCCTCTGGAGTCCACAAAAGCGCCGGAGCATGACTTCTTCATGAAGTCACGACTTAGAAACGAAGCAGCATGGAGCCCTGCTGTCAACTTTTCTCTTAAGTTTTGGCTTTTCCAGAAGTTTCCATGTCCAATTTAATGCATCCACCCCTTTTCAGCAGAGGCAAAAAACACCTTTCTTTAATCTATGTTCTTTGTCATTTCTTTGTTTGTTTTTGTGTGTTTTTAATGTATTTTTGTGTGTGTGCTTTTGTATTTTGGGGGGGGTTTTTTGTTCAAAATGTTGATCCAGTAAGCCAAAATGAAAATATAGTCAGGTCATATAAGTGGGTTTGTGCTGAAAAACAATGATACCAACACGTCATGGTAAAGATTTTTAAGGGGTTTATACAGGCAGAATGAAAAGGAGTCAAAAAACGACAAAATAGCCCCAATCTCCAAAGGGTTAAAGGAGCTTTAAAATGTCAGTAACTTTATACCATGTATGGCAAAATGGTCTTCAGTTCCAATTCTATCAAAGTATGTGTTTCTTAAAACAAATAGGCTACTTCACTTTAAATTATAACCCCAGTGGAAACACATTTTTGAACTACAGCTTGGTGCTGCCTCATGAGTGTTGGCAAAAATGTGTTAGCGCTTATCCAAACTTCCCCCACAATCTCTAGTTACACTAAACTAAAACTGTACTGTAGAATCCCCAGTATAACATTACCAAAGCTATATGTTTGCTTCACGGTAAGGCTAGAAACGCCGTTTATGCCAGTGTTATGTCAGTGTAATTTCGTTTACACTTAGCAATCATTAATTTATCTCTGGAAAGAGGAAAGACAGACTCAGCCAGGAGAAGTGAACCGCAGGCGCAGACTAGCTTCAACAAACTGCCTCACCACCACAGTTTGGTGTAGACTTTCAAGATGGATGCTGTCGCCTCGATAGGTTTCTGTTTCTTTTTCGTAACGGACTCTACATGCGACATAACCGCTGCATGAAGAGCCATTGTCGTTCATAATGAAACGGATTTACTGCCTGTGAAACGACAAAAAGTGGATTTAATCGGATATTTCTGCCTCTACGTGTCCGGACTGTCGCTTATTTGTGTAACTTCCTGGTTGTCGCATTAATATGTCTGTTGAAACTGCGGCGAAAGCTCAAGTTACTTTAAAAGGTTTTCTGGATTCCAAATACACGGGACATTATGATTCTGCTGTGATGATTTCAACGACACACCACTGTTTTCAACGAAGGGAAAGGAGAGAAAGACAGATTTCATAAGTCCTCAGCAATGGAAAGTGGCAATGGTGGTGCCTCGAGTAAAGGTGATGAAGCTCTTTTCTCCTCGTGGTAACTTTCACTTTAGGTTTTTAGAGAAACGTGGATCGGATGGTTTTTTTCAAGTAATCATACTTGAGATATAAACCTGTTTTTGCTGCAGAGTTTGGAGAAAGGGGAAGCGTAGATAAGGTGTCGTGTCTCATAGTACACTCAGTCCCAGCTTGTGAAATAACTCGGAAACTTTTAGAAAAGCGAATGCGCAATTTGCTGTAATTTCGCAATATCTCTTGTGTGCCTATAACATACTGTGTTAAATTGTATGTATTTTTTGTCCACTTTTAGGTGTTTTAGTGCCTGTCTCAGAAAGTTCGGTCGTCTTTCAAAACAATATCTTGGCACCACTTAAAAGTGCGTACTTGTATGAGGAGTCGAAGCAGTCCTTCAGATACAAGTCCGCTGTCTTGGTTCAGAATCGAGCACTGGAGGAAAAGGTCAGTCCCAAGTTGTATTCCTAACGTGTCCCAACATTAAGATTTCATTAAACATTAAGCCACACTTAATGGTTAACCTTAAACCAGTTCACATTTAATAGCTCAACAGGATTTCATGTCCTAAACATAAAAATATATCATAAAAACACCCTTTTTTGACTACTGGTATTTGACCATTAGCAGTGATTAATCTAACAGAAGTTGTACTTTGTTTATTTCATACTTTATGTCAAAAAACATTTGAAAAATAATGAAGTCAGTTCCTAAACAAAGGAACTGCGCTTCAATGCTATGAGAGGAACCTCAAACAGGAATGCCAGCTTTTAAACTGACTTCATTTTTCCTCTATTACATCAGTATTATGCTTTCCGAACAAAGAGAAAAGAAGCAGGATATTCAGAGGAGGAACTAGAGGAATGTTATGGATTTCTGCTGTTTGATGATGTCAACAAGGTAAAAATTCTTGAAACTCTCTGGCACACCTGAGAATAAAACATGCCTCAACACATCATCTGATCTCGCTGATATTGATATCTGTATTTGTTTTAAGGCTAATGCACTCGGAGAAACCGGTGTGCTCACTGGGAACAGCACATGCACAACTCTGGGAGATCCTTCGAACGGTAACTTGTGATGATTTATGTGTGTTCTCCTGTCATACTGCCACTGTGTCAACCAGCAGTGAGATCACAGTGACATTTTAGCAGCAGCTCAGTTCAGCCACAGCAAAACAAGAAGTTATACTATTATGCAGACAACAAGTTAAGATTGTCCACAACTAGTTCTGTGACATATATATACTAACTTTTTAATTACTTGGTAGAAAAATGCAAAGAATTAAACCTTTCTCAGCCATTTTAGGTATTTTACCCCCAAGTTATTACCTTGAAGGCCATATCCAGTTCCAATGCATGCAGCCTGTCCAAAATATCTGTAACAGGAAAAGTCCATGTTGAGCGTGTGGTGGTTCCTTGTATTTGAAAGTGAAAGCAGATTTAATAGGATCTAGGCATGTATAGAAATGAAAGTGGAAGAATTTTTGCTGTGAAACAGAAACTATAAGTTGCTGCACAGCAGTTCAGGGTTAAGATATGTATTGAAGGAAGTAAGCCTATTATTTAACATTTACTGTTTGTGTTACTGTATATTGTAAAATGGGTTTCATTTGACTGTAACATCTATTATCTTGTTTTCTTTATAACTTCACATTTGAAATGCTTCTTCCCAAAAAATATTTTGTCTGTTACCCTCCACCCACTCTAAGCTGTGATAAGTGTGGACGTTATCAGGTATAAACATGGTCAAAGTCCTTGTTTTTCTGTAAACGGCGGAAGGGTGGAGTGGCACATGAAAACAAGGGCTCCACTGTGTCACATTTAATTGAATATAGCGGCACTGAACGTCTTTGCCTGTTTTCATCTGTTTAGGTTCCTGTGTAAATTGCAGTGCTGCAAAATATATTTGCCATCATGCATTTCATAATAGCTGAAGGACACATTTTAAAAGGATTATTCAGTCATATGTTGTAACTTTCTTCATTGTAACACCACACTTCCTGCGGGGGCGTATAAAAGACGCACTACACCTACCAAACCGGTTAATGGCTCTTTGTTTATGAGGCTTTGCGACCTGAAAGAACCTTACCTGAATGTCACAAATGTCAAGTGTCTCATTTGTCCTCATTCATGTTTGAATGCATTCTAATGCTTTAATCATACATTATATGTTTGAAGCAATGTATGTATGAAGCAATCACAAAAAATCTCTTTACACTCCTAGTCTTACTGACTGGTACGTTGTTGAAGTAAACACAGTTAAGAGAAGACATCCGAACACCTTAAATTAAAAGCTATTTAATGTGTCTTTGATGGAAAATGTATTAAAGTACCTTTATGAAGCAAGTGAATAACAGAAGGCCTAAAGCCCAATAGATAATATTTTGATTTGACTTCCAAAAATGGCTCTAGCCTCACTTCAGAAAATACACTGTTGTAAGACATGAACAGGCCTATGAATGTGTCCTTTAGTAAGGAAGCAGCAGCACCCAGCCCTTATTCTTCGGCCAGCTTAATCTGTCCTGCCAGTCAGTTTAAAAAAAAAAAAATCCTCACAAAGACACGTTAGAAGAAGTGAGAGTAACTATTAAAATTCTAGTATCTGGTGGCCATTAGAGGTGCTTTCTGCTGCTGGGAGACTACACTTTCTCCTTCCTTGTAGAATCAATAAAGTGTATTGATTCCTTTTGTGGGAACAAAGAACTAAGTGCTTGATTTAGTGGAAAAAATTCCTAAAGTATACGTAGTGTTCTAATCTAATCTAATCCATCTAATTTTATGATAAAATCTCTTGTTGGCACATTTAAATATATGTATGTATTCTGGCTTCTTAGAGGAATTCTGTATAAATAACACTGTGACATTGTTTCAACTTCATGTCAAGCTGCAGTGGGTGAGGTGAGATCATTCAGATAGTTGTTAAACGGGTGGTGTGTCCTTGACAGCAGATAAACATTCGTCTTTCAAGGTGTGGCCTTGCTGCTTTGGAGTGACAGTTTGGAAAGGCACTTTGAACTTATGAGTTAATCATTGTAATTTTTTATGATGTCCTCAAATCTAGATAAGTGGGCCTACCTGGATTAATTTATGACTAAACAGCAAACATTAAGTGGATGTTTTCTGCTTTCCTCACACAGGTGTTTACATATCAATGTACTCTGACTGTCTGGATCTGAATCGCTGGTATCATGGGAAATCTGGTTACATTGCCATCATCAGGCTGACAAAGGTATTGAAAAGAGGAAATTGTGAAATATTTGGCTGGGGAATCATTTCATTCAAAGAAAGCATTTAATAAGCAACATCCTTGTCATTTTCTTGTTACCAACAGGGTAAAGTTAAAAAGGTTTTGGAGAACTACACCCAGAATTTCACTGCACCCACTGTGGGGTTTGACTGTCATGTGTCAGAACAGCTGCCTTCAGTATCTGCCAAAACCAGCTCCTTTCTTGCCTTTGAGAGAACCCAGGTAAGAAGAGGAACTGACTGCTGAAGAAAGTCATAACTGTGTCCTACAAATGCACATACATTACATTATTTTAGCACACCGTGCTGATTTCACCTACAAATGTCCAGGGGCCTCATGTATCAAAGAGTGCGTAGCTTTTTTATTGAAAGATGGCGTACTCCCAAAACTAGAAAACGATGTACGCAAACTCACCTCCACATGTGGACATCGAGGTGGTGCCAAGTTATAAGTATCTAGGTGTATACCTGGATAATAAGTTGGACTGGTCCCTAAAAACATACGCTCTCTACAAAAAGGGGCAGAGCCGCCTCTTTTTCTTAAGGAAGCTGAGATCTCTTGACATCTGTAGTAAGGTTCTGCAGATGTTTTATCAGTCTGTGGTGGCAAGTGTGTTGTTTTATGCTGCAGTCTGCTGGGGGGCAGCATCAGACACAGATGCAAGGTGACTACCTTCTGTAGTGTAAAGTGCTTTGAGTGGTTGCAAAAAACGACTAGAAAAGCACTATATAGGTGCAGGTCCATTTACCATTAAGGCAGGTTATCTGTGAAAAATGTAAGCCCTCCATAATCAGAATCAGAAATATTTTATCCATCCCCAGAGGGAAATTCAGTATATATGTATATAAAAATAGTGGAAATAGCAAAATATATAGACTTAAGAAACTATACAATCTTAAAAAAACATATTGACTTCAACATACTATCATTGCACAAGAAAGCAGCAGTACACTGGGGAAATCTATATGATAATGGATGAAAAAAATAATCTATCCCCTCATATTTAGAACGGGTTATTGAGGGTGGAAAACTGCATTTTTCCTCCATTGTCTGAGAGCTATACACTGTAAACCCAATGCCAGTGTAGTTTGAGTTTAGATATGAAACACGTTTTAAATAGAGCATAAAAGATAGTAGTTTCCGCTAAACAAAAGTTTGCGGTGCCACCGCACATTCTCACAGCACCTCGAAAGATTGTGCAGCAGTCCAAACATTCTCAAGGCAAGTTCACTTTTCATACATGTGGTGTGTGCGCGGGAGAAACAGCGTACACAATGTTTTTATGCGTACGCACTGTTGATACATGAGGCCCCAGGTGTTTTGCTGGTAGTGCAGTTCGGTTCTGGTTGTGTGATTTTTATTAGCACAACGGTGTTTAGTACCGTAATGCATGAGTGCATGTTATAAATTCAAAATTGTAGGGACACCAGGCAGCTCAAGTGTGTCTTGTTTCATCCTTTCAGTATTACATGTATGAGCTGCTAGATGATGGAAGCAATGCAACAACCCAGTCTCCCAACGCTGCCTATCCTTTTGCCATTGTGTCATTTTCATATACGGATACCAAAGCGACACTTTCAGCGCCACAGGAGAAAAGGTACTATATCACTGCATTAATACACATGCTCTGCCCTGAGATTTATACAACTGTAATATTGCATACTGGGCAAAATGCCATTTCATACAAACTGAGAATATTTCAGTATATTGATCAGTTGTTTCTTGATTTCTCTTTTCAGTGACGATAAAAAGCTTGGTAAGTAACATTTATTTAAAATCAAACCTGGTCGGGTTTCTCAATACATATTGCTATCAAAAAGAAATAAAATAGCACTGTAGTTACTGTAGTTAGTTAAAAGTACTGTTTAAACAATGTCATTGTTATTAATGCAAACCGACATACCAATAAGTATTTCACACCTGTATCCATTTACTAAAAATGGACTGTTAAAAAATGTACACCTCATTTAAAAAAATAATTGTTTGATTTTATCTTTTTTTTCCAGTCCGTCATTACTTTCCGTGGAAAGGTCAGCTCCAAATAGGCATCCAGTGCTACAATGTTGGGGTGAGGTCGACATCAGGGGCCTTGATCCCTGCAGAACTGTAAGTCAAAATGTAATGTAGTCAAAAAATGTTTTCCTAAATGTCTTAATTTAGATAATATAATCCCTTTTCTGTGTCTTTTTCTTCTACTCAAGGCCACCAGTGGTGAAAATTGACCGAGTTATTTCCATGCGAGATCTGCGACAGTTATTGCCAAGGACTGTCTTTGAAACCTGCATCTCTGGTGAAGGTGTGCAACTATATTACAAATATTAGGGGAAAACAGCCTTATTACGCAGGTGTTACATTTTTAAGTAGTAGTCTCAATACAATTCTTATTTTATGTTTCTCCTGTTTTTCAGTCTTTCTGGATGGCTTATTCTGCAGTCTGTGTGAGTTGGTTTCCTCTGAAGTGGAAGAAACCAACTCACTCTCTCTGCTTCTGCAGGAGATCAAGGAGAAAGAGATTGTGAGTTTCTGTTGATAATTAACCTTTCATAGACTATTCATTCATACCATAAAATGTAAAAAAATAAATAAAAAAAACCCACAAAAACCTATCACGATTTATCAGGGTCCAAAGTTTGGTTAAGAGTCAGAAACATCGATATCACACTAATATAAAATGCAGAAGACCAAGCAAACCTTTACATTTACAACAAATTATTGGTTTAAAAAAAAAAAGAAACTAGGCCTGCAAGCAGGACTGAACGGGACCGAGCAGAGTGGAGCCGTCGGGGGAGGGCACGTCGGGCGCGGCGATGTGGGCTCAGTCCCTATGCGTCCCAAATGGCGTGTCTCCTACCACTGTGCTCGGCGTAGGTGTAAAACATGTTACTTCCTGTTGCCAGCAGGGGGCGCTATGACTGTGTGTCACTATTGACACGTGGGTGTGTCCCGGGCTGGACCCTAATCACGTGTGTGAAATTTGGGACAGATTGGACAATGTATGGTCAAGTTATCCAGTCTGGTGTTAGATGGGGAGACACCATATTTTGCCACCATGCCACGCCCACATAGTGTGACCGTCGGTAAAGATTTATACAACTTTTGATCCCAAAGGCCTTGTGATGGTACTGACCAAGTTTGAAGAGAATTGGATGAAATCTGTAGGAGGAGTTCGTTAAAGTATGCGACGTGGAAATGGCCAAAAACGATGACAAGTGCAATATTCAAACCAAGATGGCGGACTTCCTGTTGGGTTTAAGGTATGGGTCCAAGAGGCTTTTTGGTGTGTCTCCACATGATTCATGTGTGTACCGAATTTGGTGTCTCTACGTGAAACCTACTGCAAGGGCTAAGTATAAAACAAGTTACTTGCTGTTGCCAGCAGGGGGCGCTATGACTGTGTGTCAATATTGACACGTGGGTGTGTTCCGGGCTGGACCCTAATCACGTGTGTGAAATTTGGGACAGATTGGACAATGTATGGTCAAGTTATACAGTCTCGTGTGTTATGGCGAGATGCCATATTTTGCCGCCATGCCACGCCCACATAGTGTGACAGGCGGTAAAGATTTATACAACTTTTGATCCCAAAGGCTTTGTGATGGTACTGACCAAGTTTGAAGTCCATGGGGTGAAATCTGTCGGAGGAGTTATGTAAAGTATGCAATGTGGTCATTTTATGAAAGGGGGCGTGGATAAAGCATAAGGGGCGGGGCTTTATGAAATATTGTTATGGAGAAGTGTTAAGGGCTGGACTCTGATGAAGCATGAGAAGTTTGGAGCAGATGGGACAAAGAATGGAAAAGTTATAACAATGTCGTGTTTTATGGCGAGACGCCATATTTTGCCGCCATGCCACGGCCACATAGTGTGACCGTCGGTAAAGATTTATACAACTTTTGATCCCAAAGGCTTTGTGATGGTACTGACCAAGTTTGAAGTCCATGGGGTGAAATCTGTCGGAGGAGTTATGTAAAGTATGCAATGTGGTCATTTTATGAAAGGGGGCGTGGATAAAGCATAAGGGGCGGGGCTTTATGAAATATTGTTATGGAGAAGTGTTAAGGGCTGGACTCTGATGAAGCATGAGAAGTTTGGAGCAGATGGGACAAAGAATGGAAAAGTTATAACAATGTCGTGTTTTATGGCGAGACGCCATATTTTGCCGCCATGCCACGGCCACATAGTGTGACCGTCGGTAAAGATTTATACAACTTTTGATCCCAAAGGCCTTGTGATGCTTCTGACCAAGTTTGAAGTCAATGGGGTTAAATCTGTAGGAGAAGTTCGTTAAAGTATGTGGTGTGGAAATAGGGAAAATTCCATATTCGATCCAAGATGGCCGACTTCCTGTACGTTTTAGGATATGGCTTCCACTGACTTTTTGGTGCGTCTTGCCATGATACACGTATGTACCAAATTTCGTGTGTGTACGACAAACCTGTGTGAGGTAGTGAAATTTAGGGTGCGCTAGTGAGTCATTTTGCCACGCCCATTCCCGCGAATACCAGAATATGTAAATTTCACATGAGATTAACGTATATTCCAAATGGTGAGTTTTTGAATATGAGAAAGGCCCCAAAAAAGCAATTCAAAATTCACAAGAATAATAATAAACGGACCAATTTCAATAGGGTCCTCGCACCGTTAGTGCTCGGTCCCTAATAATGATTTAAAACGTTGATTCATCGTTAAACTGTCAATCATTTTACTGTTTATTATTGATGCCTGTAAACTTCTGGTCTCCTGTTTATATATATTTGCATAGGTGGTGTAATATTTTTGTTGAGTTTTACTTGCTATCCAACATCAAAAAGCTGTCCATGACAAACTTGCTCATTCATACACAGGCTCTCACTATTCAGCTGAATGATGGTGGTTTTCTTATTCTGTTGCACTCCTCCCATTTCCTCACATATGATGGTAAGATATGAAAATAATCACAGTACTATGTTGTCAGTGTCATGAAAAAAATTGCTGAATTCTCTCTGTTTTTAACCACGATTTCACTTCCTATGAGTCACGTACAGTATCGTTCTCTGTTTTTCAGATACTGGGTCAAATACAAGTGATGTCCTGCAGGGCATATTTGTGTTTCCAGTCTCACAAGTCATTCAGAGAAGTGAGTACAACATGTGTTTAATAGTGAATTTTTTATTTTGACATATTGATGTCATAAATACAAAATCAGGGATTAAAGAAGTAATGTTTCTTGATTTTTTTACAGACACAAAATCTGGACAAAGAAAACCCGCCATGTCAACTGAAGTCCTGCGGGTTCTACCAATACTGAGTTATGCAGAGGGCGAAGTTGAGAAAACACCCATTGACCCAGGCGAAGAACTGCGTGAAGTCTTAGTGCAGCATATGCAACGTTACGCAGCACTGATAAATCCTGGGTTGGAATTAAGTCCCTCTAAGGAAGTCAGCATCTTTCCAGATCAGTATGATGTGCCGGATGCCCACAAGCACCTCTACTCATCCCCGGAGTGGACTAACAGGGCGTGGCAGAGTGTCCGGTCATATCTGAGCAAACCTGTCTCTTATCAACTGCCAGTCTGCAAGGCTTCAGAAATCCTGGCGGCTGGACAAGAGGAGCGAATGGAAGACCTTGATGATGATGTCTACATCTGTCTTTCATCTCCTGAGGAGGCACCATCTGATTCTGTTAATATGGAGACAGAGGACCAGTCAACAGGCCAGATATCACCTGTAAAGGTTGAAACTTCTGTGGACAATTGTATAACAAGTGCTGAAGCACAAGTTGGCTTAACAGCTTTGCCTCAAAATGTTGTACCAGATGAATTGCAAGCTCGAGATGTGACCAAAGACACTGACATTTCTGATCTGACTATTCTGATCAAACACGATGACATTGGGGCCAAAAATCTCTTGACTCCCTCTACATCAGATGAACTTCCTGCTGAGCTGATTGTCAGCATCACTTCAGCAGAGCGAACTGTCACAGATGCGAGCTTAAGTATAATCAGTACTGTGTCTGCAACAAAGGATAATGAAATTCAGCTTTCTGGGTTTTCAACAGCAAAATTACAAACGTCAGGAGTGAACTCTTTGAATGATGAGACTGTTACAGCCCAAAAAGTTCTGGATTGCCCTGAGGTCACTCATCTCACAAAAAGAAAACGGAGGAAGCTACGGAGGGGATATTGTAAAGTCCGGAAAAAGGTAGCTAAACCTTGTGTTGAAACTCCCAGTGTACAAATACCAGTGGATGATGAAAACAAGAGTCCAAAGGAAGAGGAATCATCAGGCCTCCCACAGTTGACTAATCCCACAAATATTGATCAGAGGAAAGGAAAAGGGAGAAGGCGCAATTTTAGAAAACCATCCTCAAAAAATGAAATGGTGGGATCTGTTTCTGTTGGATTAGCAGTACCAGAGGAGAACAAATCAGACCCTGTTCAGCAGACATTGGAAAGCACCATTTTAATGGAACTTGAAGCTTATCCTCAGAGAAAGAAAACGGAGCGCTGGGACTTAAAGCCAGTCATCAGTGAATGTGGAAGAATCTTAGTTCCCCATGGCTCCGCAGATATTGCTGATCAGATCAAGTCTTTAAAGAATAAGTATCGGTCTACAAAGGATGAGCAGTGCCCTGAAAGCATACTGGTTGATGCTTCTGTGAATGTGCATGATACAGTCGAAATGGAGAAAGACTCTAGCACAGCTCCAGAGACCGCAGCAGATGAAACGGTTGCCACAACATCCAAGGCTGGAGAGAACCATCTTCAAAACATTGTTGTCAGTGAAGTGAATCCTGAATGTAGTGTTTTGAAACCCTCAGATGATGACAATGGTTCATTGACTTCGAAGCAAGAGAGTAATGTGCATTTTTCAAAGACTGATGGCACAGCAGCTCCTCCATCAGAAGCAGTTAAAGAAAAGCCCACTAATACCCTCTCCCCGGGAAAGATTGCTACAAAGGGTGAATTTCTGTTGAGTAAATTAAGAACAGTTCTCCTCAGAGGAAAGAGAAAAGCAGATCTCCATGTGTCAGAGGAAAAGACTGCAGACACTGCACAGGACACTGAGCCCTGCCTTAAGAAGGGGCGAGTTGACTCAGGCACTGGGATGCTGAAGTGTAATTATTCAATTACAAGTGTCCAGGACCCCAGTGCGCATGTCAAGGAAGTTTCAAAGTTGCTGTCAGTTGACCCTCTTTTTGCATATGCACTAGGCCTGACCCCTAAGGAGACACCAAATAAAGTTCAGAAAACTGAGGGTCAGGGTGCTCAACAAAAGACAGACTCATCAGAAACTAAAGAACAAACCATCTTAGACAAACAACCAACCACAATCCTACACAGGCCTCCATCAATCTTTCCAAGAAGGGGAAGGATTAAAATGCTCAAAAAGCATCAAGGCATCTCCACAGAGTATGTTAAAAAGAAATGTAAGTCATATTTCAAAATTCTAAAATTTAGAATGCTTTTTTTGCATGGTGTGTAACATTTGTCAGTACTTTACATGACATTGAAACTGAGTGACCCTTTTCTTGGATCTGTTACCTCTGCAACTGTCCTCATGCTATCACTGTGCTTTGCTAAGTATTTACTAGTTCTTAGTTTGCTTTTGCTCCTCTCTTGCCTGCCTGCATTTTGCCTGCCCAATGCATCTGCACCCAAACATGGTGTGATTGGCTCAATAAACCAATCCTTTTGTTAGCCTAGATTATAAATTGGTTACAGGTTCCTAATAGTGATACATTGCTATATTTCAAATGCTTTCAATGTGCTACTTTTTATTTTCATGCGGTTTCTCTTTTTTCTCCTCTGTTTGTCTTCACAGGGTGGTTGCATTTTCAAACCCCAGCTTGTTTTGCAACTGAAAAACTCAAATACAAAGAGTGTACTACTAGGGATAATTCTGTCAGGAAGACTGAAAAAATGAACAGTGCTTGCTCATCTACAGATGCTTTGAACTTACTTGCTGACTTGGCACTCAGTGCCAGTAATGACCAGGTTTCGCCGCAACCAGACGCAGCACTTGAGAGAGAACCTGAGACAAGTTTGAAGAAGTGTGACCTTTCAAAAGATGTTACCAGTGCTGAACAAGAGTCAGTTCTTCATGCTCTGCTTAGACAGCCTGCTGCTAGAACCATGCAGCCTCTTGAGTCTTCTTCACCAAGCCATCTTGTGGGAGGCAGTGAATTGGTTGGTTTGGTATCTAAAGAACATGCTTACTCATTGCCCCCGTCTTCCTCTCTACTGTTGGGTTTACCAGGTACACCCTTCCAGGTATCCCCTTTAAGTGGTTCTACCAGACTGCTGCACCATCACAACACAATGTATGGCGATGGAAATCAAACACTACACCCCGCTGTTGGCCTGGAAGACAGAAGAGAACAAAACCACAGGACTCCAGAATACCTGAAAAAACACATGGTGCGCAGAAGAAAGTTCAGACACTCCCGGACCTTTGTGGACAAGGACGGATCTATCCAAGTCACAAAGCAATGGAAAGAAAACTATGACTTTAATCTAGACAGCAGGTTTTCAAGTGACTTAAAGGATAGAGCTGTCGTCCGAGCCTTGCATGGGTAAGTACTTTGTATTACTTATTTACTTATTTATGCAAGAATTCTCAAGATAACAGTAAAAACTGTAACTGTATTTTTCAAATTATTTCAGTGCTATACTTGTTTTTATGTCACTGACAAATGTGGACAATATGTAGTAAAGTTAACCTTTAGATAAGATGACATAAACATCAATTATTCATCTGAGAGAGCTAATTTTTTGTACATTTCACATCTTCGATAGACCATGGGATTTCTCCATGCAAGACACCAGTGAAGAGGTCCGGCTCATCGTCCACATGTGGATAGGTCTGTTCTACAGCCGGTCAACAGCCAGGTTCTTTCATGTTGACTCATACCTGTGTTCAGAAAAGAGGGATTCTTTGGAAATTTCCAGTGGAATGGTATCCCTGGCTCAGTCTGAGGGCCGGTCAGTCAAGGCCAGTTCATTTGCTGCTTACCCGAGTGTAACAGACACTTCAGACTCTTCCATTTTGATAGCCTTGGACCTCAGCAAAAAAGAAGAGTCAGTGTTGGACCAAGGACCTGTGATTTTGGACTTGTCACTGAAAAAGTCCAATTCAGAGATTGCCACTTCAGATCCACAATTCAGCAGAAAAGAGACTTCCGTGTCCGGTGATCAGAAAGAAGCAAGTGAAACATTGAAAACCCCAAAGTCCTCTGTGAGACTTCAGGAGTCAAGCAACATTCAGGTTTGATTCTAATTGTACTGTTATATCAAAGACAGACTATTATTCATTTAATGTTTTTGTTAGGACTTTCAGACGGTCTTTAGAATATAGAACAATTAGATAATCTGATTTGTGTGCTGAAATCCTGCAGGTTCTTGTCTGAACAATAAGGGGATTACTGACAAAGAACTATTGAAGGTAGTAGGGTGAGTTGAAAGGGACTATCCACTGTTAACCAGTACAGTGATATGGCATCTACCTCCCTGCATATATCTGCCCTACCTCCACTCAGCACATTCTCCTCTCTGAAGGCTAATGATGCCACTGACTCACTCTGCTCTACTCTGAACTCATGTCTGAACAGGCTATGTCCTTTATCTACAAGGCCTGCTCGACCCAACCAATCCCACCCATGGTTGACTGATACCCTTCGATCACAGCGTACCAAGCTCAGAGCTGCTGAAAGAAAATGGCTCAAAACCAAACTTCCCGACGATCTCATAAACTATCAGACACTATTGTCCTCATTCTCAGGCAGCATCACTGATGCAAAGACTGCTTTTTACAACGACAAAGTCAACAGTGTCACTGACACCCGGAAACTCTTTTCCACCTTCAAATCACTAATCAACCCTCCGCCTCCTCCTCCTCCTACCTGCCTCACCGCAGACACATTTGCATCCTTCTTTACAAGCAAAGTTGCAGCAATTAGCAGCCAGTTCTCTGAACCCCACCCGACTCCTAATACTGTGACATGTAGAAGTCCTACTACTTGTCTTTCTGTATCTCAGCTGGGCGGCACTGAATCAGTTGCTAGCACCTCATTTTCTGGCTTTACACCCCTCTCTGAGAGTGAGGTATCCAAACTGTTGACATGTAGCCGTCCTACTACATGCTCGTTGGACCCTATACCAACAAACCTTCTTCAGTCCATTAGCCCAACCATCACGCCAGCTGTCACACATGTGATTAACGCCTCACTGTCCTCCAGCACTTTTCCCACTGCATTCAAAGCAGCTCGGGTAACACCTCTTCTCAAGAAACCCTCTCTCAACCCTGCTGAAGTCGAGAACTATCGTCCTGTCTCATTTCTTCCATTCTTATCTAAAACTATTGAACGAGCGGTCGCTAAGCAACTTTCAGAATTCCTCCTACAGAACAATCTTCTTGATCCAAATCAATCTGGTTTCAAAAGCGGTCACTCAACTGAAACTGCTCTGTTGTCTGTGACAGAAGCCTTAAAAGAAGCAAGAACAGCAGCAAAGTCCTCAGTTCTCATTCTGCTTGACTTGTCAGCTGCATTTGACACAGTTAACCATGGCATCCTCCTCTCTACTCTCTCTAAAATGGGCATCTCTGGCTTGGCTCTGTCCTGGTTTGATTGCTACCTCAAAGGACGCTCATTCAGTGTATCCTGGCTTGGACAGTTGTCTACTTTGTCTTGCCTCACCACAGGGGTTCCCCAGGGCTCAGTGCTGGGACCCCTGCTATTCGCTATCTACACCACCTCTCTGAGTGAGGTTATCCACTCACATGGCTTTTCCTATCACTGCTATGCAGATGACACTCAGCTCTATTTGTCATTTCCTCCTGATGACCCATCGGTCTCTGCTCGGGTCTCTGACTGCCTCTCTGACATAGCCACTTGGATGAAGGCACATCACCTCCAGCTGAACCTTTCAAAAACTGAACTGCTGGTCCTCCCTGCTAAACCCACAATACACCACAACATCAACATCAAGATTGACTCCCTGTGTCTTTCACCCACCAAGGTGGTGCGAAACTTAGGGGTGATGATTGATGACCAACTCACCTTTTCCAGTCATGTCGCCTCAGTTACCCGGTCATGCCGCTTTGCACTTTGCAACATCAGAAAAATCAGACCTTACCAAACTCAACATGCCACTCAACTCCTGACACAGGCTGTTGTCATCTCAAAACTTGACTACTGTAATGCCCTCCTGACAGGCCTGCCAGCCTGCTCAGTAAAACCGCTTCAGATGATCCAGAACGCGGCGGCACGCCTGGTCTACAACCAGCCAAAAAGGTCACATGTCACTCCGCTGCTCATTGAGCTCCACTGGCTACCTGTTGCAGCCCGCATCAAATTCAAATCTCTAATGCTGGCCTACAAAGTTGTCTCCGGTACTGCTCCTAGCTACCTGAACGCCCTGATTCAGACATATGCTACCTCACGACCGCTGCGCTCTTCCAATGAACGGCGCCTGGCTCTGCCCCCCGTTGGTCTAAGGCAATCCAGACTCTTTGCACTTCTTGTTCCCCGCTGGTGGAACACACTACCAGTTCCTACCAGAGCAGGGGCGTCCCTCTCTACCTTTAAAAAAAACTCCTGAAGACCCAGCTCTTCAGAGAGCATCTTCTCTCCTAGACCACATGATAAGTCTACTCCTCAAAGAATTGTCACTAGCACTTATAGCTCTTATTGCACTATACTTGATTGTTTGCTTTTTACTCTTCCTGTAAGTCGCTTTGGATAAAAGCGTCTGCTAAATGACTAAATGTAAATGTAAATGTAAATATAAATGAGAGTCAAAAGCTTTTGTCTACAGCTTCAAACTGTTTTCAGGGCTCTCTCAGACCTCATGTCTCCAGTCTCCCCAGGAATGCTAAAATAATCTGAGGCTCTGATAGACATTCAGAGTTCAATTCACTTCCTTATTTAGGTTTATTTAGCACATGGGCACAAACAAGAAATGGACTATCATTTCATACTCCATGGGTAAACTCCACCTCTCAGTGTCTATCAGCATCCAGGATCTGTGAGTATTCTCACACCCACAAGGCCAGAACCCTTAACGTCTCCAGACCAGCAGTCCAGCTTTTATCCAGGAACACAGAAATGAGGCCAACTATGCATAGTTGGTGCCATTCTGTATCCTACACAAAACTCAGCTCCATCTCCGGAGGGGAGCTAATTTCAGTAGCTAATATGCAAGGCTTGCAACTTTGCATGCTGCCCAGCCAATCATGTACAAGACCCCATGTTCTGTTCCTTGGTGGTGGTAACCCCAAAATAACTTATCTTCTGGCCTGTAGACATGCAAGACCCTATCAACAACTATTGTCCCTGACAACCCAGCTCCCATGCAAACCCCTCAATGATTGATGCATACTCCTGGTACACCAGAAATAGATTGTCTGGATGAGCTTCAGAGATAGCCAATAAAATCAGCTCATTTAAAAAAAATCCCTTTTAACCTTTCCCAATGGGCAGTCAAATTGAAGTCCCTCCCAACTTCTTGAAGATGCTTCCTTGTGTTCCTAATGGTTTGCACTATATGAACCATATACTAGAAGAAGTATTGATGTTTGTGTGCTTATTTCCAAGTGCCCTGTCCAGTGTCTATCATGCCCATACTTGTATCACACTCTGGTAATGTGCACATTCCCCAGATGGACTGTACATACCATGCTGCTGATGTACTATCTGATTAATGACAAAAATTGTTAGTTTGTGTATGTCTGATGAACTTGCTTGTCAATTTTTGGAATTGCTTCTGCATCATAGGCAAAAATGACCTTGAAAAACCCTGGTTAAAAGAGAGAAACAGCATTTACAGTTTTCAGATATCAGAATCAGAATCAGAATCACTTTATTAGTCCCTTGAAGGGAGATTTGTTTTGCTGCAGGACACACAAGACAAGGTACACAACGATTACATAATGTGTGTGTAATTCCTATTCTGTTTTCTTTTTTCTTTTTCCAGTGTTATGAAAACATGGTACAATCCACAGAGATTCTCAATGAGGTGAATGATGGCAGAAGCACCTTTGAAAATAAGATTGCTTGTGCCTCTTTGCAAAATGCTGAGAGCCTGGAGCACACTGATGTATCATCTTCTAAAGGTGATCGAACAACAATTGTTGGCCAAGAAGAGATGGAAAGTGTATGTATTCCACCAGAAAAATATTCAGCTTCTTCAGGAATTGGCCATGTGTTAACTGGATGCAACAATGGGAAGACGGATATGAAAGATGGCATTGAAAATTTGAAGGCTACAGAGGTGAGTTTATCATCATCTGTGACAGACAAAGAGGTATACGGCAACAAAGAAGCAGATGATGTCGTCCGTACAGTGGAGAAGGATGAAACTAAATCCAAAGATGGGAAAAATTGGATTGTGAAAGTAAAGTCATACAAAGAAGGCAATGTAGTAACTTCTCCAGAAGTAATCTGTACAGATGATGACTCAACAAAGAAAGTGTCAGTTGTAGTCTGCAATGGAAGTCTTTTAGAAAATGAGAAACCGTCATCTGAAGAGGACTCTAAAGCAATCTCAACAGGCAAGGCTGAAAATGTAAATGAAGATGTGGATAGTTGTACAGTACACAACGGTAAAGTGACTGAAAATAAACATCACTTTGGAAAAGAAGATCGACTTGATGATAAAGGTGGTTGCATTTCAGATGTGGAAGCTCACAGGGATTCCAGTGATCAGCCAGTATACTTGCTGTGTGAAGTAGACCGACTTGATGAGAAAGATGACTACGTTTCAGGTGTGGAAGCTGAAAGAGATTTGAGTGATCAGCCAGTACCTATGCTGTGTGAAGATGATCGATTTGATGAGAAAGGCGTCTGCATTTCAGGTGTGGAAGCTGACAGTGATTCCAGTGATCAGCCAATACCTATGTTGTGTGAAGTAGACCGACTTGATGAGAAAGACGATTGCATTTCTGGTGTGGAAGCTGACAGAGATTTGAGTAATCAGCCAGTACCTATGCTTTGTGAAGATGATCGACTTGATGAGAAAGACAGTTGCATTTCAGCTGTGGAAGCTGACAGGGATTCGAGTGATCAGCCAGTACCTATGCTGTGTGATGACCAAGACCTCGAAAAGAAGGATTGCATCACAGAGAGCAATCACAAACCTGCATTGGATGAGCAGCCACCTCATGCTGACAGCAAACAAGATGCTTGCCATGATTTGCAGTTGAGAAAGCTGTGTACAAATGGCAATGGGTTGACAGATGAAAATGCGATTTTTGAAAAATCTCACACTTCATCAGAAATGGAGCTTATTTTTAGAAAGCCTACAGTTGAAGAATATTCAGAAAATGGAATTTGTCTGGCAGATAAGGCACATGATCAGAAGTTGGTGTCACCCAAATCTGATGGGAAGAACTGTTCATTAGATGGGTCTTATGCAGATGGGACTATTTCCCAGACAAGTGACAGTGTTGAAATAGAAAGCAAAAACAAAGTAATGGTAAACTTCAATGAAGGTAGTGGAATTCATGAAGATGGGGATGCTCAATCAATTGGGGGAGAGCACAAGGATGACACCACAACTGAAAAAGAACTGTTTCATCATCCGTCTCATTTACCTGAAGCTGAATTGGCATTGACTAAAGAAACAGATCTCAAACAGATCGACAAAACAAATGAGGCATTGGAAAAGATCTATAGTGGGGTTGTAATTCCATTTATTGGAATAGACACCTCCGGAGAGGATTCAGTCCAACCACAAGACTCACAGTCACAAGTCAAGGTTCAAGAAGTTAGCCTGGACGTTATACCATTTATCAATGACACGACCTACCCTGAAACTGTCCTACCCACAGGGGTATGCACTACATCTCACATGTACAGTAAAAAAACAGAACTGTCTGTGGGCAAAATATCCCTTTCACTTGTAAGTGAAATTAACCAGCCAGTGCTCTCTGGAAGTGAGTCTGATGACCGGTGCCCTACCCCAACTATGGATGAGAAACCATATGAGTACTTAGCTTCCTCTGAACCTAGTAGTACTAGTGCTTCTGCCTATAGTGGTAGTGAAACCTCTAAAAATGTGAGTGACAAATGTCTTGGCAAAGGCTTAGAGATGCCTCAGAAGTCTGATCTTGAAATAAGGACTTTAAGAGTTCTACAAAGTATAGACAAGTTCCTCTCCAAATCAAGCCTCACTGGCAAACCCACCCAGATTGAAAAGGCTGATATCAAACGTCTCGATCAAACCCCTAACCCCAGCAGAAAGTCCCTCACCACTCACTTAGCCCCAAGCCACACCTCAGCTGACTTTAAAGACAAAAAAATAAGCAATACAACGCTAGCAATGGTGTTAGCCTCTACCTCACAAGAACTGCACAGAGAATCAACAGGTCCCTCTCATGTGTTGTCACCTTGCAAAAGTAAATTAGATAAATTACAGGAAACCTCAGTAGGGCAAGATTATTGTCATCCCCACAGATCTGTTCCCTGTAGTGAGAGTTTGCTAGCCATTAAACCAAAAACTGACCAAGATAGACATAAAACAACATCACAGACCAATTTAAGTCATGATCCACGTTCATATAGTCAGCGTCCCATCATGGCAGTGAAACCATCCAAGAGTGATGAAAATGAAGCAGAAGGCATCTCTAAGGACAGACAAATAGAAAATGCTGCAATGCTGTATTTTTCCAAAAATAAACAGACTAAAACCCCCAAAGTCACTTACACCACACCCACTACCCCGCTCTTGGAGAAAAGGACAGAGAGTTTTAAGAGAACCTCTGAAGGACTAACTAATGAAAAAGAGTCCAGTGAGCTTACTTCAAAGAGCAGTTGGTTATCAAATCTTAGTGACACTAAATCAGACAAGGCTAAATTTGGACAGGTAGATCACTTATATCAGCACCAAGGAAGGGACGATTCAAAATTCAACATGCTTCCTTCATCATCTCTGCCCATGCAGTCTTTTGAATCTGCAAAAGGTTCCTCTAAACTTGTTGATGGAAACCAAGGTTATATGAAATATTGTTTGGTTGAGAAAGTTGGGAACACAACTAAACAGAGCATTGAGGTGGATCAGGAAGACCACTCAGAGGCTTCAATCTCACGTGCAGATTACAGAGATGGTGGCATAATAGACGAAAGTCTTTTCCTGGGACCTGATAGCTCACTCATGTGTACGGTCTATAACACCAGCCAGAAAAGAAGTTGTTCGTTTTTGGAGCAGGTTTCGCAGAGGTGCCTACAAGATGACCTTACTGAGGCATCAATGGAACAGGAGTGCCTTATCTTCTCAGAACAAATGAAACAGCTTTTGAAAAGGACTAAGAGGGGATCCGTCTGTCAACAGGACACGCATGACACACAGAATATGTCTTGCTCTAGTCCTGTGTCTGTGCACTTCTGCAGTCTTGAGGAAGAGGAGGATTCAGTTGATCACTTGAATGCACATTTGGACCTAATCTCAATTGTTGGACAAAAAATAAAGGTTGACATGTCTGAAAGGAAAGACCTGTCAGACACCAAAGAAGAAGAAAAGACTTTGCAACCTCAAAAATTGTCTCAAGGAACAGGGAACCCAATGGAACATGCTGGAATTTCTGGTGTGACTTCGGAGTCTGCCAGTCTGTATGAGGCCATGATGAGTAATGTTTGTGCTGTCAAAAAGGTCCCGTCCAGACCTAAACACCTCAGGATGGATAGATGTAACCCAAAGATGGAACCAAGTAAACATTTTGACTTCTGTGATCAAATGAAGAAAGAGATGGATGAAAGTTTTCGCAGTAATCTGAATTCAGTCGTGAAGAAATCCTGTAAAACAAAATACAGATTCTACATACTAGTGACGTCAGATGATGCCTTCTTTGAGGAAACCAAGGTAAGATAAGTTTTCAACAAACTTCCAATACAGTATTTCTATTACCTATATATATTTCAAAGTTATACCATACTTGGCAATGTAAAGCTCATCTTCTGTGTAGAAGGTGCCAGAACAAATTTGTTGTTTGCACCTTAATGGATATCAAAAATTGTGGTCAGCATGAATTCAAGATTGCACAACGGAAATATTGTTGCAGCATTTTTGTACAGTTCTTCAAAAATATGAATACATTTACTGCTCCTAACTCAGTCCTGACACACTATTCCAGGACTATACTATACAGCTTAGTTTACGTTGTGACCGTCCCAATGCTACCCTTAACAATTTACTGCTAGAAAAAAAATACTGAAGATAAAGATAAATGAACATTAAATAAGGTGGTAATTTGAGCTTCAGTGACTAATCAGAGAATATTAGTTTCCTCCACATTCTTTCACTTTTGGCAGCCTGCCACACCTTAACTTTTAGCATTATTGGAACATCTGTTTACTGTCTTCAAGCAGTCATTGCGTCACTCAATTGGCAATGTTGCAGTACCTGCAAATAGCACTTCTCTTCAGTTAGATGTTGGTGTAGTCCTTCCTCTTCAGTACCAGTAGCAACACATTGTCCGCAAATGACTTGTAAGTGACGACGCAAGTTCGCTCCCTTTGTCTCACATTTCCATTGTAGCATTTCTGATTCAGCATTTCACAACAAACTTTTTAAATACATTTTTGAAAAGCAGTGTCAGTGTTCAGCCATATTTAGGTGAACGTATAATTGGAGAGGTTGGAGAAATGTGAATGGTCGTAATCACAATTTGAATGTCATACCTGCTTTGCATCCAAACTAATCACAGCTTCTGAACTTCACTATAGTGTGGCTACAAACATTTGCCTATTTTTCAAGCTAAAAGGGGGGAGGGTTCCATAACTGATTTTGGGTGGAGTGTCATTAAAAAATATATTATCCTGAGTTATAATCTTATGTGTGCATAAGTCAAGACTGAGGCATTTCTAGCATTTCATGTCTTACTTGATAAAATGTCTCATTGCATTTTTTGTACCAGTTTTAGTTTTGGTTCATGTTTGAGAAGAGTAGATGCACAGATCTTATCAAAGGAATGCTGAATTCATGGATATCTACCAGCCCTTTGATAACCCTTGTACATATTTGTAGTCGCAGTATAAACTGAGGCAAGTCAAGACAGGACAAATTCTTATGTTAAGGCAGTATAAGACTTGGTAATGCTAAATTGTGTTTAAAGCTTGGGCCATTTCTCCTTTTATTTTCAAAAGATACAGTTAGAGGCAGAGGGCCACACTGCTGTACAGCCATCAGCCTTTTTCCTTGATGAGGATACTTCTTCATCTCTACTCATCATCCTCAGGAATGAAGACATTGCGGAGCACATTTGTGAGGTAATTGATCAGAGACAAAATAATGACAGGACTTTTGCAATAGGTAAACAGGACTTATTTATTCTGCTTTTGGCTACCCCAGGTCCAGCATCTGCTCAAGCTGAAAAATTCACCACATGTGCAGTTTGTTGGGATTGACGAACCAGACGATGTTGTGAACCTCACGCATCAGGAGCTCTTCACGAGGGGTGGCTTCATAGTGTTTGACAGAGCAGCACTGGAGCCTCTCAGTCTTTGTATGTGCACTTAAAATTGAGTACCATCTTTTTGTTGTTTAACATCGTGTAATGTAAGCAGCCTGTTCAACTCATGATATTAATTTTGTATGAATTGTTTAAGGTAACATGAAAAAAATGAAAGAAATCTTGCAAGAGCTAAGCCGAACGGGGAAGTGGAAATGGATGTTGCACTACAGGGACAGTCGGCGGCTGAAAGAAAATGCGAGGTAGGGGTCAACTTTAAAAATAACCGCAAAAATGGCTTTATTCTCACTTCCCTGCATGGCAGGTAACAGATGTCTAAAGGTCTTCTCCTTTCCTCAAAATACATCCTCTTGAATATTTGAATTCACATCTCTTTCACATACTTTCCTTATATCGTTAGCCTCATAGCATATTTGCCTAAGTCATATTTGAACGTTTTCGGGAAACAAGAAAATACACAATTTTTAGTAAGCCCATTGGTATTCTTAATTGATATTGTAACAGTAAGTTCAAATAGAAGTGTGAACAAGTTTGCATAAAAAATTAAACACATCGATTTCATAACAGATAAAAGTGTCTTCGGCAGAATATGCCCTGACTAAGGCGATTTTTCTCTTACATATAAATAATGTAGTTTGGTTTGTATGTAGCGGCAAAAATGCCTAAGTCAAGGAGATGACTAAGGCAGAAAGTGATTTTGGACTCTAACAAGTGTTCTGATAGGTTGAGAACATAGGCAATAAGGCAGAAAGATGCAGCAGTGGCAGGAGAGTAAAGTTAGGCAGATATCACAATTTGGCCAAAAAATGACTTAGGCAATTATGCTATGAGGCTAACGATATGTAGGGCCACGGGGCAATCGTGAAGAAAAAATCCACAGTATAACAAAAAAAAAATCAAAATCCACAGTATATCCCTATAGCAATAGCTGTAGGGACCACTGCTCGGGGCAAAGCAGTATATTGTTATACTGTGGATTTTTTCTTCTTCCTCTTCCGGACACAATTTCGTCCCGCTACTAGACAAATTATATATCAAAACGTGCAGTTTGATCGGGATCGGTGTGCTATTACTCTTTTCTACGGAATACAAATTTTTCGCGACATAAGTCATGACAAACGACAAAATTTTGCATTGAAGTGAATGGGACGGCTGAAAAAAAATGAGAGAAAAAGAACAATAATTGGAGAACGTCTACTTCTCCGGCATAATTTCACCTAAACAGTAGACACAAGTCTTGTGTATTGGTGTATTAATCCACATTTCGATAGGTCATATAGTTTTTTATCAATCCCTGTTCAATGACCATGATCATTTTTGGAGAAATTCTGAGATTATAATGGGTGTAATGTTCGTGTCAGTCTGTGACATCCTCACTCAGAGTGTAGAGGGAGAGAAAAAATTGTGAAAAATAAATGTGAAAACTGTGCTCCAGGCAGCAAATTTCACTCTACAGAAATAATTTATACATAGAAACTTAGGGAAATTTGTCTTCTGACTCACAATCCTCTGGTAAAGCTGTCAGTTATAGTTTGGGCGTAGGACGCACAGATGCGACACCAACACGCACCAACAGCCCCATTGACTCCCATATTAAAAACGCAGGAAGATTTCTGTAGAAAAGCATGTTTAACAGTTTTTCACTCTTACACAGCTATTTCTTAATTTTTCTTAACAAAAAACATATGTAGCTGTTCAGGAAGAACTAACGACGTTCAAAGTGAAGTCGGATCAATGATAGGTATTATGGTTTTGCCCAAAAATGCTTTTGTTCAAGGCCAGAAATTCCAGTCTGTCCACCTCGGGCTGCTGTCACTGTGCCGGAACATTCTCCAGCAGCAGTTAATTCTGTTGATTGCTCTGCTCTGATTGGTCGACCCCAACGCCTTTGATGTGATTACAGTTACAGACACACGCACACACACACATGCGCGCGTAAGCGCGCACACTCCTCCAGATAAACTATGACGGGTATTTTATGCCAGCACACTATACTTTTTTTATTTTTTTATTTATTTTTTTATCCCACGATTTTTGTTTTCTTACTTCTTGTTTACTACAAATGTCTGTAAAACATAATGGGACTGTGCATAGCTGCCGAATTGGGTTAAACAGTGTAGATATAAGGTCCGATGGAATCATATTGAGAAGAGACTGCTGTCCACATGGCTACTGAATATTCATTGGATAGGTCTGCATGGCTACTTAATATTCAGTGATGACAGTGATTATGGTGTCTGAGAAGCTGAAATTATTTTAATTATCCCTTTCACCCTTGCTATCATTAAATATGAATTCGATATCATTCAAACCTAGAGAGAGAGAGAGATTTCGTTATCAAGAAAATAAAAACGGGCCTGAAAATAATAGAAATATCCTGACAGCTCTGTTGGGGCTTGGGGTTCATCTGCAAGTTCTGCTTCCTTATAAACAATCCCGTATGAAGCTGAGACTCTGTGTAACAGCTGATCTGTGTAGATATGCTGCAGAACATAGAAAATGAATAACTGTCAGGTCCTGATGATCCAGTGGACCTCATGCGTAAATGCACACAGCCTCTTCCTCAGTTTGTTCCTGAGCAATGGTCCAGTCCTGATATACTGTTACAGGCGTACACGTGTGACACGCGTTAACGCATGTGTGTTATTGTCCTAAAGCCAACGCTTCAGATGCCTTAACGTGTGCACGTTTAGACTTGAAACAGCCTAAACTGTCTCATCGGTCTCTCTTGGTGATGCATGAACTGCTTTAATTGTGAAGCGAAGCGGCTGTTACACTTAAAATTTGTCATCATAAAGTAAATAATTATTTGTACATTGAGACAAGTGGCACGGCACGAATGACCCATCGCTATTTGATTTCCACAAACACTACACAGCGTGTGTCTGTACGCTCATGTAGAATTGTACTTAACAGTCACTCGGGTCTTCATGTCACGTATTTGAGGCGTAGTTCACCCGTCACGTGTCGCTCATCAAAGCAAATGGAATTTACACGCGCACATTAGAGGTTTGATGTCATCGCATAGGCGCTGTACACACGTTTTCATATCGTGCGCTGACATAAAATACCCTTCATAGATCCAGATACACGCACACACGCACGCGTAAGCGCGCACACTCCTCCAGATAAACATGCTTCACACACACACACACACACACACACACACACACACACACACACACATTTTGTGTATAATATAGTATCATAATATTTCTAGTATTGTTTGAAATCTCTGAAGAATTTCATCATAGTGTACACACACCAGCAGTAGCCCCCGTGGCTCTTTCAGAATTTCCCCAGAGGAAATTTTCTAGTTTCAGTTACTATTTAGTGTTTTCCATCAGTTTATGAAAGAGTGATGCTGATTGTGCACTTAATAAATGCCTTTCTGTTAAAATGTTGTCCATTTGAACTTTGTCTCCTCCCCTCATATCCAGGTTAAGTCCAGAAGCAAAAGAGAAGAAGCACTTCCTAAACTTGTGCCAAGAAGATGGAATATTGGAGGTCTTGCCTTACCATGAGTGTGACCTCATGTCAAGAGAGCAGCCCGACTATCTCACTTGTTTGGTCCGTTTGCAGGTCCAGAATATATCAGCCCGTTACCCTGTATTTATAACCGGTAAGACACAATTCACACTTACATTAACTGTACCCTTATATTCACAATTGTTATTATATACTATAAACATTTCTTGTACATAATGAAAAGCTTTCAGTAATGAATTGGACATTAAAAAGATCCCCAAAGTCACATAGTACTGGATGACTTTCTGCACTGGTTAACCTGTAAAGGTTAAAGTTATTGTGCAGTTGAAAAAACAATGACATGTTATTATTATTCTTGCAGATACGACGGCAGACAGCGCATTTGAAAAGAACGGCATTTTAACAATGACTTTCGACTCTTTCCTGACGTATTCTCAAAGCGAAGCATTTACTGCCTGAATTGCTGAACTGGAGAAAGTCAGCTGGACACACTAAAGTTGTGCTAATTCAAGAACACAACAATAAAAAAAACTCATTGGAACTGAGGAGGAACCAGAGATTTACCATTTTATGGTAAATTCAAACTAACTACATTCAATATTTTCTTGGAAGTTCAATATTAAGTCTGTTCAGCTCTTTGTATCGAGCAATACCTTGATTTATGATTTGACTAGGATTTTTGTTTTTTTGTCAACTAAGTTATCATTCAGTTAATGGATCTCGTGGCAATAATACCAATATGCAGGCAGGTTTTCTGTATATACTGTATACTGTTGTTATGTATTGTCATTGTAAATTGCCTTTTTTAGTGTATATTTTGTTGTCTTTACAATCTTAAGTTTATACATTGCAGCACAATCATTGTTAGTGTTTGTTTCTGGTTAAAAATTGACATTGCAACAAAGCTAAGTTAGGCTGTTTTCAAACGGTGTATGTTTTATATATTTAAGTAAACTACCACACATCATTAAGGTTGCTGACAATTATTCTTAACTATTGAGTTGAATAGTTGGAGCAAAACAATTTAACATGATCACTTAGCACTTAATGGATTTATATTTCATGACTGTACAGAGAAACTTGACTGAGAATAAAGATGGTTCTTTAATTGTTTTGCTTTAAAAAAACATTCATACAGGCTGAAATGTACACTTTGATCCTGATTACTCACATTACAAGTTCCCAATCACACATCATCCTAATAGAAATGAGGTCCATGGCAATGTTTACAATGCAAGGACGAAGTGGCCTCCATCTTGCTGTAAAGGGAATATAATCAAATTACCAAGTACACGCAACTGAAAACTAAAGCAAGATTTGAATGAAGGTAAAGTACCAAAACATGCAAAATTATAAATGAGAACTGTAACCACGAGAGGGCCTCACTGAGAATGCAAATCTCTATGACGGAGGAGTGTACAGCAGCACATTGACCACAGAATTTGCAAAACATTTCAGACATGAAATAATAAATCACATCAAATTTGATTAGAAGACAGGATTGGAAAGATGATGAAATAACCATTACTATAATGCAATATAAAAAAACAAATATTGAGTGGCTTCATGTTCTTAAAAAAATCCATAAAATTGATAAATTAAATAATGCTGATGAGCATTATTCATCCCGACACTGCAACCAACTGTTATTGTTTTTATTAAGTGACTGCTCCGTTTTGGTATGTTATTTAAACTAAAGGAGAAAGAGCTTCATTTGGTATTCAGAAGTCTAGGTCATATTAAAAATAAGTATCTTTATTTTAATCACATACTTTATTATTTCTTTTCCTATTTCTTATACAGTTGCAACTGTTAAAAAAAAAAAAAAGCAATTCCCCCTGGGGATCAATAAAGTATTTCTGATTCTGGTATTACAGCTCTCCAATTAAAATTTCTGGTAGTGGAGTTGAAAAGTGCATAGGAGTAGATGTGGGAATTTGTTTGAAAAAGGGATAAGTTATGTCTTGTTGGTTGTGCCTCAAAAGAGAATACTTGACCGTAATATAAGAAGACCTGGAATTAATAGAAAGGGGTAATAAATGGTTTCCAAGGCTTGGAAGGAATACAAACCATTTGAGGAACTACTTACAGAAAATATATCAGTCTTGGTCACAAGACTGAAGGAAAAGTAATATTTAATCCTGAATATCTTAGTGCTGTCCACCTCTGCTCAATTTCTAAAGGAATTCCTCTAACCCTGAGACATTTAAGACATCACAAAGTTTATTGCAGAAGGATTGTGCAACTGTGCTAAAGCAAGACATTTTAATCCAGAACAATCCCATGTGGACTGGCTAGTTATCAATCAAACCACAGTTGAGTAATCTGCAACTATTATGCAACACTAAAAGATCAATTCAAATTTAAGTAGTATTATATTTTTGGCCTTACTGATTAACAAATCCAAATCCTTGCTTGTTTGCAACCCGAAAACTAGTGGTGGGATGTAATGTAACTAAGTACATTTACTCAAGTACTGTACTTGAGTACAATTTTGAGGTCCATGTACTTTACTTGAGTATTTCCATTTTATGTAACTTTATACCTAATACATTTTGAGGCAATATGTTACTATTTACTCCTCTACATCAAGCTGTCCCAGCTTTAGTTAGTGAAACTACTGTTTAGTCATTAACTAAGTTGTTCAGTCTGAGTCAGTCTGAATCGTTTGCTGTCTCCAACTTCAGTGTGACACAGCGACTGGGAGGCGACAACCGAAACTGATCATCGGTGTGTTACAATCTACTTCTGAGCAAATTGCCTGTAACTCGATAAGAGCCACTCTTCTTCACCCATGGCTACACTAAAATTCTGAGCGGCCAAACAGACGAACAGCAGTACTTAGTGCTGCATATCAGCAAGGTTAAACTAGGACTAGCGTTAGTGCTGTGACAAATGGCGTCCCTTCCTGCACATCTTCAGCCGTTGGTGAACCTCTCGAACGCAGCGGAGCTGTGTAGGCAGGCGTTGATTTGTGCGCATGCGCGCAGTCGATTTCGGGGATGGGTCTATCGATGGAATCAAGATGGCGACTCTGGCGAAAGCGCCAATATATTTACTGAAGTAGATGTCCAAAATTAACCGCGTTAGCGGGTTTAGCCAAGCCCCCGAGGGGTTCCGTGAAACATGAAGACCGGGAACATGTTTTGGAAGAGGAACTGACCGCGGATTAATCCCGTAACGAAGTCAGCGAGATGTGCGAGAGCTATGCCCGCTCGCTGCTGCGTGTTTCGGTGGCGCAGATCTGCCAGGCTCTGGGCTGGGATGCGATTCAGCTCACAGCTTGCGATCAGCTGTCCGATGTGCTGCATCGATATATCCAGCAGTTGGCCAGGGTCTGCCATCGGTACTCTGAGCTCTGTAAGTCCTTCGTTCACTACCCCGATTACTTTTTTAACCCGTAAACCTGAAGTAGTCGATCACGTTGTTGTTGACTGGGTCTGTGGGTGGCGCCCCCTAGCAAAGGTTGATGTGTCAAAAAGTATAGTAGCCACTTAGCGAAACAGCTTCTATGTGTTGGAGTTATTGTGGCTGTGATGCATTCCCGCTGTGATCACCCACAAATATTAGTCGATGTGATGCACTAGCTTCCTATTTGCTGTTATCTGTAAAGGGATTCACCTGTTGAGCATTACTTCCTGCCTCAGGTTGAATGTCAACATTAGTCAGGGCACGTCCTTGTATGTGCAGCACAATCACTAACATGTAGTCAAACTTGCGTCCCAGGATATATTAAATTCTAGTATACTCTAGTACACAAGAGGCACATAGAGATTGAGCACTAATGGCTTGTTGTGATGCTGCATTTTCAGATGGAAGAACAGATCCAGTCCTGGATGATGTCAGCCAGGCCTTCAGACTCTTGGGGGTGAGTCTGAGTGAACTGGAGGACTACGTCCACAACCTGGAGCCTGTGGCATTCGCCCAACAAACGCCGCTCTTTCCTGTCAGCAAAAACAATGTCCTGCAGTTTCCCCAGCCCGGAGCCCGAGATGCAGAGGAAAGGAAGGATTACATTCCAGATCACTTGCCACCCCTGGTCTCCTTACAAGAAGGTCAGCACAGATAATTTTATGACTATATGCACATATTTGAGCGTGTATATATTCAGTATTTTTCAGTTTATTTTTGATGGAAAACATGTTTTCAACTAATCCAGAGTTTATAGAATATATGTACATAATACAAATATACACTTGTGTTCCATTAATAGGTTTATCTAGCTAAATCTGCCACTCTTCCAACGGTCATGATGGTTATTATGATCACTTTTTGAATAGTAGCACAATGCAATTCAGTGGCGTCGCAAACTACATCCTCCAAAACTTATCATATTGCTTGATCAACATCTCTAGAGTTTAAAAAAAAACCTGAAAAGTATAACTTTTCCAAAGGCAGGATTATATTTGGGTTCCAGAGGGTTGTGAAAACACCTGAGTTTTAATGTGGTGCTTTTGCAATTTAAAAAGTGTATTTTGAATAAGAAAGCGTGAAACTGCTTGGTTGCCAATCTGCTTACAAACGTGATGTTGGTTGAAATATCAAACTTTGTTGTCTTTAAATGGTATAGTAGAATGCCATTACACACATAGTTTTGGTTGTTTATAGCACAATAACAGTGTAACAATGTAAATAAGTGAAATAATCAGCATATTGTATATACTTTATGTACTATATATAAATATGGCTCATGATAATTTCCCACAGCTGCATATGACCTATATGACCGTAGCAACCCTGTAGACTGCCAGTTAATCATCCTAAGCTAGGCTTACAGTGTAGTATAAACTTGCATCTGAGAGTTTAAAACCATAGCTTTGGGTTTTGGCAAATCAGTTTAAATAGGCCTCTATAAGGTGTCGTGGTTATGAAAATCATTGTAATTAAATTAGAAACAGTGCTTCATTTTTTTTGTCTCTTTCCTCTGTAGAAGAGGAGGAGGAGGAGGTCCTGACTGACATGGGCACCTCAGCCGAAGCTATGCAGGTGGCACTGGAAGAGGACGAGGAGGAGTTGGACGAAGATGAGACGGTCAACGATGAGAACCACCCACTGAAAAGGCACCTGGACAGTCCTGATGCGGCTATGGGCATGATGCCTACCTCCAAGAGACCACGCATGTACCCTGGCCTCAGCCCAGAATGGGGGGTTGAGCCCAGGGAGCCCCTTACCTCTCTCAACCCTCAACGTGTTCCCCCAGGCATGCTGCCTTCTCATGATAGCCTTGACGCTCTATCGCCTGAGACGCCTTCAGGACCCCTGCCTTCCTTCAGACCTCAGCCGGTAGTACCAAAACACTCTGATCAAAAGGGCCTCACCACTCCAGGAAGAAAGCCTAAGGTCTCCTCTCCTGGCAGACAACGGACTAAGTCCCCTAAAGGGGTCATTCCTGTTCCGGTGGGCGGTAGTCCCATCCATTCTCCAAAACCATCTAAGGAAAAGAAGAAATCACCAGGTAGGACGAAGAGTCCAAAAAGCCCCAAGAGCCCAAAGATGGGTTCAGCCAAAGCATCCCAACCCCAGAGCAAGACAGATGTTGTGCATAAGCTACCACTGTCTGCGCTCAGCGAGAGGATGGGGAAAGAGAACATCCATATGCGTCAAAATATAGAGGACAGGGAGCTGGCTGAGGGCTTCAAGAAACTAGAGCCTGATAATGCAGCCATTGATGACTCCATTGATGCTGTTATTGCCAGAGCATGTGCAGAGCGGGAGCCTGATCCTTTTGCTTTCTCCTCGGGCTCTGATTCGGACAGCAATGGATTCTCCAGCCCCAGGAGGCTGACCATCATGGAGCCGTCAACGCCTAAACTCTCGATTGGTGCTGGCATCTCTGTTAAAGACACGTCAACACCACTTCACCTACAGCCACACGCAGGCTTAGGAAATTGGACTATGGATGATTCAATCAATGAGGTAATCCGAAAGGTCAACCAGGGGGGTCCATCTGCACCCCCGCCAAACCAAGGAGACTATGTGTCATCAGGATCAGCCTCACCACCTACTCCTGAACCTTTACTCAAGGTGTTTGAGGAGAAAAACAAGATTGTGTCATCAGTAGATGTCAAGAAAAAGCTGAAGAAGGAGCTCAAAACTAAACTGAAGAAAAAGGAGAAAGACAAGCCGAAAGACAAAGACCGGGAAAAGGACAAGGGCAAGCTGAAAGAGAAGAACAAGGATAAGAATAGGGATAAAAAGGACTTTTCCAAGGATGGCAAGATGGCCTGGAAAGAGTTTGGAATGAAGGATGATGAGCACTTCCTTCAGCGAGACTTTACTCTGCCTGAGGGCTCCATCAAGATAAAAACCAGAGATGTAGATGGCCCCAAGAAAGAGAAGGAGAAACACAAAGACAAAAAGAAGGATAAAGAAAAAAGTAAAAAGGACAAAGATAAGAAGGACAAGAGTAAAGACAGGAGCAAGGAGGACAGGCAGAAACAATCTGCGTTAGCCCCCTTCGCTCTGGGTGAAATTCCACCGCTGTTCAGCCCCTCTGCCTGCCTGCGCATCCCCCCCATGCTTCCTCCTTTGGCCCCCATCCTCCAGGATAAGGACATAAAGAGCAAGGAGAAGGACAAGAAGAAAGACAAGAAGGAAAAGAAGAAAAAGAAAGACAAGGAGAAGGATAAGGAGCGAGAGAAGGCCAAAGAAAAGGAGAGGGAAAAAGAAGAGAAGAGGAAAGAAAAGGAGAGGGAAAAAGAAAAACGGGAGAAGGAGAAGGAGAAAGAAAAAGAGAGAATTCGATTGGAGAAGGTAACTTTTTTGGTTTGGCTTGGTTTGGCTTGTCATGATGTGTCTGGGTTAGTGTGTCACAGATAATTACTCTCCTTCCTGTTTCCTGTTTCCTCAGGTGAAAGTAGAGACTCCAGCAGCTCTACCATCTCCCGTCATCCCCAGACTGACGCTCAGAGTCGGAGGCCAGGACAAAATGTAAGCACTCAATCAGTGTTTCATGTGAGATTCTGATAATATTTGTTCCCTCACCTCTTTGTATGTTACGTGATGTTTTCTTTATTTATTTAAAAATGTTTAAATGTAATAACACTAGTAACTTATGTTGGCTTTCGAAATGCTTTAGCATAAGTTTTTTTATTATAATTCTTATTAAAGCACTATTGCACACTGTGCTTTAAATTTCCATTGGGTGCCCTTTTCACATTTAAAGTCTAATTTACTTTATTATATAAAATTGTTCTGATGTAATTATTTGTTGACTATATAATTTTTTTACAAGCTTTGGCTTGAAAAATTTGGTTTTGTGGGGAGAAAAAGTATGTTTCTGTTACTCATTACGTAAGAAGAGATTATATTTAGTATTGATATCAATACTCAGGCAATGTATCGATGGTAATACAGAAAAATATCTAATTTGTAAAACGTGTTTAATTGGAAAAGTCCCACTAAGATTGAGATCAAATTTTTTCAAGCACATGAAAATAATACATTATAGTTGAGAACAATAATATACATGAGAATACAAAAAAGAATTATACAAAACAGAACTTGAAATTAAATACTGCCCTAGTAATAGAAATATAGACATCCCTCAGGTAAAACAAGTACATATTATTAAAATGCTCACATTTTAAAGCATGTTCCCATAGGTGTTACATATTTCATTCACTTAGTGTTTAAAAAAATTAGATTTAATTTATTTTCTGATTTCATTTTATCATGTTCTGTACTAGAACATTTTCAGTTTGTTTCTAAGTCTGACCTGTCAAAAGCATTTTTCTCTATTCTTTACATTGTATATCTAACATAGAGCTAATACATTATCTTTTTTTTAAATATATATATGTATTATAATTACTATTTGTGTTGTGTCTGTCACCAGTGTTATCAGCAAGGTGGTTCCAAACTCAGAGCCCAAAACGCCAGCACCCAAGACCCCCGCTGCCAAGTCTGGACCAGGGAATCGGCCTCGGACACCGCCACCACCCCCAATACTCCCCCCGGTCATACCCATTCTGCCCCCAGCTCCCGCTCCACTCCCACCCACTCCTGCACCAACATCGTTGCTCTCGCCTCCCACCATGCTCGCTCCTGCCGCATCCTTCAAAACCCCGGTCCGCAGCGTAGTAACTGAGACCGTCAGTACCTATGTGGTGAGTGCTCGTACATTTTAGTTTAATGATAATTGGTGCAGTATTTATTAAGTACAAGCAGTGTTGTTAATCTTTGTGAGGTTTTTCTTGAGTCTAGGAAAACAGTAAAATAATTATACCTTTAATAAAATGAACTATATGATTATGCATTGTTTATTTAGAAGCTAGTTTGTCACCAAGCAGCTTGGCGCTAATGCTTCCTGTTACATGTATTTACCTTAGATCCGTGATGAATGGGGAAACCAGATCTGGATTTGTCCTGGATGCAACAAACCTGATGATGGCAGTCCCATGATAGGATGTGATGACTGTGATGATTGGTATCATTGGTAAGAGACTTATTTCCCCATTTCTTTTCTGGCCTGACTCTCTTTGTACCAAGGTGTGTTAAAAGGATTAAAGTATTGCATAGATAAGAATTAAGTTTGAATTGTTACCATCAATTAGAACTTATTCTGGTCTAACTCAGAAACCCATAAAAACACTGAATCTCTCAGCATGTTAGCATTTTATTTGAATATTGCCCACAATATATTAATTTAGTAGTGATTTCAGGCATTTTAGCTTTTAAGTACTTCTTTTGTTTTGTAGTTTATGTATGCTTCATCCACCCACTTAGAGCCGCTCAACAATATTTTGTTCAAATGTACATTGTACAATGTACAATCACATCTGGCCCACCAAAGCTTCCAGCTCTGCCCGCAGAATAATTTCAATCTGAGAGCATTTTCTAGTTCAGTATCTAGTTAGCATTCTGGATGTTTATTAGGAGTCTATGGACACTGATATAGGCAAATAAAAATAGCATCAATTTAGTAAGAAAGTAAAAAATATCAAACAATGATAGGCTAACTAGGCATAAGTCCATTAAATTTTCTTTATTTGAAAGTTCAACCCCCACAGTGTCTGCTTTGAAAAAGTCTGGCCCTTGGACAAATGTAGTTGATGACCCCTGATGTACAGCTTGAATGACAGTAAGGTCTAAGTTTAGTACAGAGCCTGTTTTGTAACTGGTAGGTGACCAACAATGTTATCTTCACTTCACCTTAGGTAAAAGGTGATCTATGTTCTTCCAGACAGCATTGCATATTACTAAGCCGAGGAGAAGTAACTAATCGGGATTCCCTCAGCAGGTGTGCAAATAGAGAATAGTCACGCTCAGAATCCTCATCCGACGGGCATATTGGGCAAATTTGGCGTCAAACAACTGTTCACCAGACTTCAGCCGTTTAGACAACAGACAGTCAACTGTCCTGCTGTTATTACAGACATGTGAACTAACCACAGATGGCTCATTTACGGCTGTGTGTTGCTGAAGAACAAATATAGAGGAAACACCGGGATGGATATTTGCTGTTATTTTTAGCATTAAACCTTTTTTTCTTCTTTTTGTGTCTGTACAATTACTGGGGAGACACTGATGTTTCATTAGTTTATCATATTGTCATTCAAAAGCTTAATTTTGTTACTAGTGGGTACATATTTTGTAGTAGTGTCTGTCAGCTTTTCTGTGCTCAGGCAATTGGACAGACTCTTCAAACAATGATTAACAGTTGGTTTTTCATTTTTTTCTCCATTTAAGAGAATGTATTAAGCTGTCTGATAGGAATTATTGCGTTAACTGGGAATATCCTGAACTGAAAAAGTCTCTTACCAAACTGAATAATGGTTTGGGACGAATACATGTGGTGTTAAACTCCTTGTACATATAGAAATGTAAAAAATAGCTGCATCCTCTGCATGTTTTCACTAACCTGAACCCTCCTCTTCTGTTGTCTGCTCAGGCCTTGTGTTGGGATCATATCAGCCCCTCCTGAGGACCAGCAGTGGTTCTGTGTTAAATGTTCCAGCAAGAAGAAGGACAAAAAACACAAGAAAAGGAAACACAAACCGCATTGAGACTATGCAAAAAGCACATATTTTGGACTGTTTTTGGACTTGAAGCCATCACTGAACACTCGTGGCACTGCTGTAAAATAAAGAAAAGAAAGTTTAAAACTGTGGCTGATACTAACATCTGATGATTTTTTTAATGACGTCAGCCACGATGAGTTGTGAGTTGGTAAGACAAAAAGGCTTTAACCAGCACATATCCAGCCTTAGTTCTCACATGGTTTTCCCTTTTTCACCTGTAAATTGTTTGCTCGTTGTTTTGGATGTCCAATCGTAGGAGATCATGACAATTATGTTTGTAAAAGGAGACCGTGACAATTCGTCAATATGAGAGCATCAGAGAACAACTATCCATCGTCTTTATTTCTGTTTCCTTTGTGTTTCCCCAAAAAGGATTGACCACCAAGTCAAACCTTTCCCCAGTTTTCTGCAGTATCATTGAAATGTCATGTATATAAAGATGATGATGGCATCAGGCGTGTATAAATGTGTCAATACCAACCTTCAAGCCAAGTGCATTTCGGTCTTAGGTTTCTGACTTGTTAAATCCATTTTCAGATATTGGTTTTTAACTCGAATGATTTTCTGTAATTTCTGTACATTTTTTAAATTTAAAGTTTGTATTTTTATTTTTTCTTCATATGGATTTGTCCTGGAGTTAATACTGTAGCTGTGCTTGTAATGTAATTAATTTCGCTGATATTTCAATATTAAAGATGAACGGTCTGTGTACTCACAGGCTATAAGATGTAAATCTCATTACCATGAAAATTGTACCCTAAATTTTCTGTCAACCACTTCTGTGCATCCTTATTTTATTTTCAACCCAGACAGACATTTCTAAAAAAGGTTTTCCAGTAGCTGATTGTTTGCTTGATAAATAGAATAGATTGGAAGTATTTGAACAACCCGAGTTTCAGATGATGAATTTTGTTCCTGCTCGTTTCAGACTTGATGACAAAACTATTTGTCTCAGCAGTTGGTTACAGATCAAATCCAGGATCTTTCCTTGCAGCAGTCTGTGCAATGCATTAGCCTAGATTCTGGGCTGTTCTGCTGAGTTGTCATCCTGCGCTTCACCTACATGAGATATGTGGGAGAGAACTTGGCAGCCGCAATGCACAGGGTGGCGTTTCTTAAAGATTCACTGTGGATTGTGACTAACTGTTTTCTCTCATCTTGAGAAATGAGTCTGACAGTCCATGGTTCCAATGCAGAAAGCCACATACAGATATTATTTTCTTTATATGCATAATTTATTCTTATTTGTTAGTACTTACTAATTTCTGGCATCCACCAATGTATCTTTTTTTGTTTTGTTTCGACTTAAGAAAAACATCTCGTTTTCACAGTCCAACACAAGGAAAAATACAATTTAAGTTTGAGGAATATTGGAAAAGCAGGAATACCATATAATCAGATTTGATTACATTTGATACATTTATTTATTAAATGTTTTAGCTGGGCCTTTGGTTTTCCTGTAACGGCAGTACTGGAACATCATGTTTAATTTGTTCATTTAACTGAACATCAAAGTTCTTCTGACTGCCTTTTTCTTGATGGCAGTCCTCCAATTCTTGGGCATGTGCCAGAGTATTTTCACACAGCACAACACCTGCCCTTATACAGTGTTGTATGTGTAATTTGATAACAATTGTGGTAATGTTGGATTAATCATTAAGCACACCTGGATGGTATCAGGTTTGGATAGTTAGAAACCGTTAGTGCACCTGGAGTTGACTTTTCCTATTTTTTTCTCTTTAGGAAAATGTTGCAGCATGCCTCCGGTGAGTTGTTTTTGCTTTTCCCTCAATGACCACACGGTGTCATTCTTCATGCACCGACACTGAAGCATGCACAACACATGAACAGACACTATAGCAGGCTTTACCACATTATGAATGTAAGAAATGTGACAGGTGTCTCTTCGTTGATGTATGTGGAATCCTGTTCTTGCAAATAAAACCCGCTCCAGAAGTGCCGTCCTTCATGAGAGGACCTATAGATCAGAGATTCTCAAGTGTTTTTCAGCCAAGGGCCTCCTACCAGATAGAGAATATAGCAGGGATGTATGTATCTTGTAATAATCTTTATTTAGTCTTACATGAAAGAACAACATGAGAGAAATATTTTACACAAGTGTTATAAATATTTGCACATCTCAACACAGAATACCTATAAAACAATTTAATTAGCTGCAAGTGACATTTTTTCGAGCTGGAATAAAAACGGACCCTTTCTATGCGGCTTTTGCAACAATTTTGCAGAAATATACCTGCAAAAGTACTCAGGGGGCTGCTTTATTATACAGAGAATGTAAAACCTATTTAACAGTTTTCATACATTATATAAACATTTTATTATATTGTTGTTTCAAATATCTTTATTGTGAGGTATTAGTCACAGGGTGATGCTTTTTTTTTATAAACATAAAATATACATCAAGATAATTAAGGTATCAGAAAAACAAAACATGGTAGAATTATCTGATTGTGCAAATAAAAATACAGTAAGGTAAAAAATAAATAAATAATTCATAAAAAAATGTCAAACAAAGGAATTGAGAAAAAATATAATATGAAAAATATATGAGTATAATATGAGAATAATATGAGAATGAAAAAAATAAAAGTGTATAAATATCATCTATAGTAATTTAATCTATTTCAAATAAAACAATACATTGTAATACATTATAATACAATAAAATAGAATAAGTAATTAAATAAAGAATAAATAAAAATTAAATAAATGGCTTTATACCACCATTTCTAAATCACCCCAAGCATTATTTTTTTTGTATATTCTGTAAAAAAGGTTTTTATATCAATGTCAGTAAGTCTGTGACAAGACAATTTCAGATAATAAAACTGGCTTTAATTAGAATGTGATTGATGAGCTATTTTAGATATAAAGCATTATAATATTATTAATTGAAGTCTGAAGCCATTTTGAAATAATAACAGAAAAAATATATATGCATATAATGATAATGTGAATAACATGAATGTGAGAGCTTTTCACTAACCCCCTGACAGACCCCACTTTGAGAACCACTGCCATATATGACTGAGACTGGAAATAGCATTTACAGCCACTCATAAGCTATTAAGACTCAGAAATCTATAGAAGAGAATGTGAGATAGTAAAGTGTGTCCCCCCAGTTCAGCAGACTTTCTTTTTTTATGACGCAGGATTTGCATATGTGATCTAACTTTTTCCATTCTTTGAAGTCAAATGCTGTTTTGCAGCTGCTATATCTATAGCAGAAGGTTTTATTACCAGTCAAGCTTGACTTTGTGTACTGAACTCTGAAAGGTCGAGATGTTTATCAGATTCTCTGTGCTTCTATTTATTTCTGGGAACAATCAGCAGACACCCGGCTGGCTGGACCTCAGAAGTCTTACACGGTTGATATTATAGCATATTGGAATGTATTTTGGTGCAAAACCATTTAATGATTTATGAACAGCAGCAGTACTTTAAAATCAATTATTTGACAGAATGGCGTGATGTGCAGAGCAACATTGTTCTGAATGAGCTGTCAGAGAGCTTTTAGGAAAAACCTGAGAAAAGCCCATTAAAGTCATTCAACCTACTAAGGCTAAAAGCATGGATTAGTTTAATTAAATCTTGTTTCAGACATTACTTCTCTAATTCTGCTCTATTTTTCAGGCTACTTTTTTGTCTTGACTGCTGTTAAAAATTTAGGTTCAGGTAGCCTTTCATGTCTTTCTACTAAGAATTGATTATTTCAGTTTATCCTCATTTAACTGAAGGGAATTGCAGCACACCCAGTATCTGGCTTATTTAGTGAGTGCAGTCGCAGACAACAGTCATAGTTAAGTAATAAATAGGATGAAACCTCAGGCCTTCCGATAGCTTGATTATAAATGGATGCTTCACATTATCTCGAGCTGGAAAGCACACCTGACTCATTCACTTTTTAAACTTGTGAACTGTTCTCTTTTCCTTATTCACCTCTCTTGCTCTCTTGGCCCTGATGGAAATCTACTCTGTGTCTTTCGATAACGCTAAATCAAAGGGGAAGTGGAAAAAATGATGTGTGGCCGAAGTAAAAGGGGAAGTTAAATGACTTCTGCCCATGCAAAACAAGCTGACATTTCAATGTGGTGTTGCTTTTTATCGTAGGAGATGCAGTCACTCATGCAAAGACTGCATCAACAGTCATTTAACACAGAGTTAGAGGGGGGAAATACAGTATATTAATAAATAAATGTGTAATGAAGCGCACCATTTGTAAATAGGTCATGTTTTAACCAAAATGTAATTGTATAAATTAAAATGTCAAGAAGGTCAAAGATAGCATTGTCCTCTTGTGCTAAAATGCTAACTCCACTAGTGGTTACAGGCCTCTCTCACTGTCCGTCTCCCTCTTCAACCACACATGCTGGTGTCAGGTCTCGTACAGTCAAAGCTTGCTGCAAGCATCTGTTGGATCATAAATTTTACTGACCAGCATTGGTAAAGATAGAGCTCACGTCTGACTGATAAAAAGGATTAAGTCTTATTCGGTTAAAAAAAATGTTTTCACCTTGTCCAGATGCACATACTCTGCCTCATAAACAGGATATAGTTCTGCTGTAATACATAATATGAATTCAGTCCTAAAACTGACGTGTGCAGCATTGTGCATTAGAACACAACACAGTACACAATGTGCATTGAGCTGTAGCGGTTTCAGTTTTAATCCACAAAAACACAGACAGTATTTGTTTGTGCAATCAGTCCCAAGAGAGCCCAAAAGTGTTAAAAAGAGAAAGTGGATGGCTGCTTTCACTCATCACGAGGCCACCTGCAGCGCTGTAAACATGTGCTGCTATTTGACTTATCACATGACAGGCATGAGTGCCTTTCAGCAGCACCACCTTTCTCTTCACTGAGGATGTGAACAGGATGTGGTTGTTGTCTCACTGCAATGCATTTTTGCTGCAGCTTTCATAAATGCATTTTCTACAGCATTCATGTGCCATTTTGTGTTGAATTAATTGTCTTCTGCAGTCTTTTGAATGAGGTTTGATCAGGAAAGTGTTAGTGCACACAACATGTTCATACTGAGCATTTTTTTGCTCTCTTACATGTTTCAGATCAGAGCTTTCTGAGGTTCTGTGCTCTACATGATGCCTGTGGCTCTGACAGTCATACTAAGCAGCAACACATAAAGAACTGGATTTCAACATCAGTGTTTTAAAATATTCATGTCAGCAGAAAAGAGCAGGGACTGAAATGAAGAGGGTTTTGTGGCATGATCAGAGGAAGTGGAGCTCCTTCATGCTGGTCCTCTCTGCTACGATACCAGCACACAGTGACATGACCCTGTTTCTGATGACTTTCCTGCTTAATGTCACGTTACTCTTAACAGGACACAACACCTATGGGAGAATGAGACCTAGATTTAATTTCCCCTGGGTTTTGTGCAAAGAATATTGTGACAAATTGCTTTCACATTTTTAATCAGATGGCATAGTGACAGCATTAAAAACAGACTTTAAGTGTGTTAGTTATGAATGTGTGTACTGCAGCTTCAAAAACCAGTTTGCTGTATGACTCCAAACATAGGGAAATGATCTCCCACCAATGCAAATTACCATGCAAGGCTTCTTTCATTACCCACTGTAGTTCAGTCTCTTCAGTTTGACATCAGTTAATGATTTGGGCTCCCAGTAATTTAATTGTAATGTTGAAAATCATTTCCTATCCTAGTTTATTTTGCAGAATTACACCTCTGTCATTATGCTGTGGTATACTGTGGGTAGGCCCATAGTCGGGACTGTTGCAGAGTCACATTATCTGAAGGTAGTTCAGTGTACAACTAGGCATGTACCTGAATATGCTGTTTTGGGAAAGCACAAATAATGAAATGGAATTTCTTGGTATTATTCATGGGGAAAAAAAGCCATGACTGGCATGTCGACGTTATAAAAAGTACTGTGTGATATTTCAATATTAATTATATTTCATAAAAACACCATGTAAAACTCATCCATCTAGGCTGCTAGAAAATTGTAACAAAAAACTTGTAACGGACAGGAAGAAAGTGTGGCTTCATTTCACAAATAAATATGAATGACCACAGTGCTGCTCTGTACTGTCTGTACAATGATCATTTCAAAAAAGATTCCAGGAATGCCTTGTTTGTGTCATTCTATCGAGTGCCTCTGCTTCATTGTTTTTGTTCTTAGGTTTTTAATAAAAACCTAAATGCTCAAATAGAGATCCAATTCAGACCCAGAGATTGGAATAAAATAGTTATGTTGATGCTGAAAACCTGTGTATGCCTACTTCATTCCATGCAGGAAATTGATCAGGAGTCAGGAAAGGAATCGATCAAGAATCGGACTAACAAGCAGAATCGATAATGGCATTGGTACCAATAAAGTCAATAATCAATTCTTACCCCTACTTCAGGGATAGATAATCTGCACCCTGAAATAGTGAACAATGGGTGCCGTACTGTGGTCTGTCCTTATTTAACAAGTATTTATGCTGACTACAATGTATGCTGATATTCTAGCTGGCTATCTTTATCCCTATCCACTCCAGAATAATAATGACATGAGGTTGTCAGCTCTCACCTCTCTACCTGTCACCCACTGGTTTATCATCAGCCAGCTCACAGAGGGACAGTGACATGTACATCCCTACAGGAGATCAACAGAGAATGGTTGTAATATTTACCTGTGCATGAGCTCAGTGATGAGTAGAATGTTTGATGTTAAAAATAGTTATAATGGGCACAGATAAGACAAACACAAAGGCAGGGAAATGTCTTTCATTGGCCTCTATTTGGAGCACTGATTCATACATGCCAACATGCACAGAAGCGTGCCACAAAACCAAGACTTGTGGATGAGATCTTGTGGCAACTGTGTCGATGTTTCCTCTAATTTCCCCCAATCTGACAGAGGGAATAAATCATCCATGTCCAATTTGCCGAAGTTTTCCTAATATGGGTGTCAATTAGTGCAAGAGTGCTACTGTGGACACAGCTTTACAGCCTGCAAACTGGGCTGCCGCAGGCAGCACAATGCATTAGCGCACGATGAGCTGTCAGAGAGGATTATTTCAGCCACGCCAGTCAGCGAAGGGGGTGGGCGCCGCTCTGCTGCACTAAACCGAGGAGAAAGAGTGGGCGGGAGACAGAGAAAGGGAGAGAAACACATAGAGGAAAGAGGGAAAGAGAAGAAAGTGTCCATTACACCGGGTGGATTTTTCCAGAGCACCGATGTTGGAACACTCTTCTGAGCTGGCCCTGGTGCAGAGTTTGTATGCCAACAGCATGCGCTGTCCCCCCTCTGCGGCCGGGATCTCTGTCAGGAATGAGGACCTGCCTATGAGGTACGTTGGGGTTGGCCCCTCATTCAAATCTGGGCTAGCTTTTGTGAAGCAGCCCGTATTTGGACTGCTTCTTTGTCTGGGCTGAATATTGTCATAGGATGTATTGTTTCCAGTTGAGGCGTTCTCCCATGCTGTGACTGTGTGTCTGTGGGCAGGGTGGTGTTCCTCTGTTTTTTTCCCCCTTCTAGCATCCCAAAAGCCTGAATTTGAATCTAATGAATTTGACTGTTTATGTCAATCCCATCTTCCCTAGACAAAAAGGATTCAATCTGCAGTAGATCAGTTTTAAAAACATCGTGATAGAAAAATCTATACCGTACAGCATCCTCATGTAATTTAATTGCCCCTCATCTCTTTTCAAAGTTCCACAAGGACTCAGATACTTGCACGAACTGTAAATAAAGAACGAGAGATGAATGTGGCAGTGATGCAGGTGTTTTTCTCTGCAATGAAGAAGACAAACCCTTGTGATTAGATATCTACAGAGACCAGCCCAGGCCTTACTGTAGTCCCTCAGTCAAAAATGACAAAAGATATGATATATCTCTCGAAAAAACAATAAGAACATGTACATACATATTGTAATTTGTATGAATTTAGAGGAACTGGTGTCTGATAAAGCGGTGTTATCATGCGTACTTAGTAAATCTTGGCCCAGTAGATTTTCCCTTCAGAAGGCATGATAAGATGAAGTTCTCTCTCTCCATTTTGAGAGCCCTTTAGTTGGTCGCCATTCTGCAAATGCTTTCACGAAAGGCAGAGCTGAGAAGAAAAAAAAGTGCCTCCAAGTTTGAGGCGACATGTTCAAAAAGACATGATGTGACCCATTTGGGATTGAAGCTGGTCTATTTTTAAACCGTGCAGTTTGTCACAAAGAGGAGAAAATTTAAATGCTGGGATGATGATGGTGATGATGATGATGATGAAGATGATGATAAGATGTGGAGAGCATGAGGGTAAAACATTTGATGTAAACAACAAAAGCATGGTACGTGTGGAGGATTATGATGGGATTACAGTAGTAATAATCTGAGATTAAGAATAGTAGGATAGTGTTAGAAGGTGCAACTAGGCACCCGCCTCTGGAATCTGCTTCAACAAGCATCTCTTGTTGTTGACTGTGCTGTATGTCTTGCACATAACCACAAGAAAAACAGGAGCTGCTGTTTACAGGAATGCTTCTCCTTTTATAACAAATCTATTCAATAAGATCCCCTGAGATCTAATTGAGTCAAAGGAAATATGTGGATGCTGCAGATGGGATGACATTATTGTATTTTTCCTCCATTTTAATGAAACCTGATTCTCCAGAGAGGTTTACACTAGCTTTTTATAGCAGCCCCTCAAGCTTAATGTTAATGCATGTTGCATAGTGGGCTTGTCTGCATGTATGGCAAAATAGGTCGCCTATCACATTATGCATACAAACCTCTTTTAGGCACTGTTTAATAGAGCCCGCTCTGCACTGGTGCCAAGTTGCCTTGAAATTGCTATGGATACAAGGATTAAAAAGGATTTCAAGAATGGGATGTTTCTTAGGACTAGCTATGAATAATATTTTTGGATTGTGCAGCTGCTGGAGCAATAATGAATGATTTGATAATTAGGCTGTAGGCCCCCCTTCCTCTCTGCTATGGCAAACAGTACTTGACAACTGCCCCCCCTACCTTTACCCCCAAGTGTAGAGGCCTCGCCCTGCAAGTCCAACCCAACAAAAGAAGATAAGCTTCCCCTCCCCCAGGGAAACACAACAGCCCAGCACAAAGAGGAACATGACCTATGACCCTGGGGAAAGCACAACTGAAGACAGCAAGAAAATTACATTTTAACCATCTCACTTTTAATTGGAAGATATTTGTGGACCTACAGGCGATGTAAAGCTGCAAATAGTCTTACTTATTTGCATAATTAAATTTAAAAAATAAAACAGGTGCCTAATTAAGACTCCTGAGAAAATATGGAAACAGGAGCAGCGTTATTAATCTTGATGATAATGGCCAGGGTTCTATATTTAAACATTTTAAATGGCCCTCTAATCAGGATCATTAGCTCCCTGAGTCATTCACAGACAGCTGGACAGGATCTTATAATGTGCCATTGTCTTCTGAAAAAGGCTGCAGAATATACAGTCATTATGAGGATATAAATAAGGATGTCACAGCAGATAAAACATCATAAACTACAAATAGGTCACTAAACTCTCCATAGAAGACAACGTGCCAGTCCCTATAGGGACATTACAGTAATCTTACATGGGGGTAGAGGCGCTGTGAGGCTTGCTGAGCAGCAGCAGCATGGTTTCAGACTTTTTGTTGAAAAGGCCACGCCTCTGGTTTGCTGCAGCTCGGTGTGCAGTGTGACAGCAGCTTGCCTGAATTTATTTCAGTCGCGGACGAGAGAGAGAAATTAGGAGGAAGGAATAAGGCGGATACCGGTTCCCCCTCTCTCTCATGCAGTTTTGAAGAAGACGCCCCCTCCCTGCACCTGTTCTGCTCCGTCTTGTTGCGTCTCGCAGGAGTTGAGCCTCTTGCCAGTGAGCGGACGCCTCATTGTTAGACGAACGTTGTTTTCAGCATGACTTCGGCGTACAACCTGGATTTCCACCCTTTGACCGAAAGTCGGTTAATGGCTTCAAGCGACACAATGTAAGTAACCCAACTATCGATCTGTTCCGTTACCGTCTCCATGTGTTAGCAACGCGTTCATTTATGAGTTCTTTTTAGAGAGAAACAACACAGTTCAGGGCGAGTTGGGAGTTAGCTTCCGTTAGCTTCACTGCCAACTGGAGGAGCTAACGTTGCTAATCATACGGACGGTGACGGTACGTTCACCTGGAGTTCAAATAGTTGGTTTAACTTGATCAAAATGGAAGTAACCTCAGCAGAAGTCGGCGAAGTAAGCGTAACACGACTCATAACTAATTGTTTGGGCTAGCGGCTAATTACTCGAAGTGACGGGAAGAAAACGCAGTTTGCTAGCATCAGGAGGCGTCAGGAGGCTCGCGCTACAATAGTCAAGTGACATGTGCTTCCGGAGATCACACGTTTCGGTATCAGGTCCAGAAAAACAGCATTATTATCCGTTTAAAAACAACAAACAGGAGTGTCTGCTTGTATTACATTACTTGTAAAAACAAAGCGCCACCCTGTTTGTTAGTTAACCCAGTAGAGCAAGTTGTAGTGGATAAAACGGTTGGTGTTTAAACAGTCTCTTATCAGCGGGTTAAGGGGAAGTGCGTTGAGTACAGATATCGTGTTAAGTTGACGCAAAGTTTGCGAAATATATATATTTTGCCGTGGAATTAGTATCGGGTGCTTTTCAGCTTCATCGGCTCAATATGAGAATTGAAGCTTGTTTGTAGGCAGCACACTCCCAGTCCCTCCCTGTGCTAGCTACAGGGCTAGCTCACATCGTTAGCTGCACTTATGTGGTGCCCGCGTCCATGTTGAGTGTAGAGTGCTTACTTAACGGCAGAAAACACGTGGTTTGCTACATTATTGAGCCATTAATGGAAATCTTGTGACAGGGCATGTACACAAGAGGAGCAGAGACATTTACCAACCACAGAGGTTCATATTATAACTGTGTCCTCTCCACACAACGCCAGCTAATCTTGTTTGACAAAAACATTACCAGATTCACACACTGCTCTTACAAGGGTGTTTAAAATTTAAATATTTGCGTTTTCATGAGTGATATTTTCAATTTTGCAGTAAAATAGGCATGGTCCCTTTTGCTTCCATGGTTTCCCATTTAAATGAATGCATAACCAAAGTCATGTGGTAACAGTATTTCTTCTAAATAGTTTAGTTGTTTTGTCATTAAACCTACTGCATTATGGTTGATATGAATGGCTGCAAGGTCAGTTCTATTTTTTGGCCCTTTACCCTATATTTTGTTCTACTGTGATTAAAGCTGAAACGGTCAAATAACAGATGCACATAATTCACAACTGGTTTGTAATTTTTCAAACAAATACCAAACGTTATCTAGTAAGAAGGATTTTTCCGGTTTTATTTCAAATTAATGCTGTTATTCAAATATGGTCCTTCATAAAGACGATCACTCATGAAAACCTAGAAATTGTTACTATTAAAAATGAAACACCCTTGTCGTGACTGTGTGAACTATGACATGGCTTTTGTGGTGCTCACTTTTTGTGACGATAAAGGCTTTGGAAACCTGAGAAATTTTGGTGTATGTACCTTTTTAAAGAGTGCTTGAAATGTACTACTAAATAGCTATGTGAACCCTATTTGTTGCTTTCTTTATCTAATGTGACAGTGCACTTATCACACAGCTTCATGAATGTTCATTTGACAAAACAAGCCATTTGATTACAGAATTCTAGGCTTAGACAGTTTTAAGTGCATTTCACTATTTTGTAACAGTGAGTTGATAAATTAAATAATTATAGGCTGATTAATTGTTCATGAAAATAATTTATTGCAGGCCCACCTTCTGATCATACTCCCAAATCTAGGAAAGCTCTGGAAAATGTATGGGTGCATATATAGACTAGTTGATTTTGATTTCTATAATATTGTACACTTTTACAGGATGGGATAGAAGAATATCTCATCAGTTGGACTTGGAGATAGTGATGTGGTGATTAGATCGTTTCCCAGCAGCCTTTAATTGATTTATCCCCCTGGTTGTGGACAGAGAGAGGGACTATGAAAGCTTAAGCGGGATCCTTTGGCAGCCGACACAGCCATAGTGCTATATCAGTAAGCTAAGCGTCACAGAGATCCCTTTTGTTGTGGCCGGGGAGCTGTTGATCTGTGCAAAGTGTAGGATCTTGGCACAGGGTCTGGGGGCTGCCCGGGCCAGCTGTTCTGCTCAGTGTGAGGGCGGCGGCGGTGGTGGTGGGAGAGTGCCATGCAGCCAGATGTTGAAGGCCAAGAGTAGGAGGGTTCTGATCTGGCTTGTCACCTGTTTCTCTGCTCCCGCTGTTAGCTTGGCGCTGCAATAATTACACGACTGGCTGTCCTGGAGCTACACGCACAGCCTTGGAACGCTTATAATCGCGTCCCCTATGTAGGGCAGTGTGATCGAAGGTTGAGCAAATTCCTCTGCAAGCTTTGCAAACAGATAGTGGGACAGGGTTACATAAGACCAGATGCACCAATGTCCATGAAATTGTCATGAACGATGTGGCTGTTTAGTTATTAACAAAATTTACACCAGAGGCATGTTAAGTCAGCAAAATAAGCTATTGGATGTCTGAGATTCTAAAAAAAGACATCACTTAGCATGATGTTTTCAAGCATATGCACTGTTCAGTTCAGCATGTTTGTGACCTAGAAGTCTGTATCTGCAGTCCACATGAAGTCAAATAAAAAAGGCACTTCAGGAGTGGACAAGTCAAGAGTAGCAGTGAAGGAGGAAGGATTGGATTGAAGGGATGTGACAAGAGAACCTCTCTTTTGGACTGATGGCTTTGTGGAGCAGAAAGCTTCAGTAATTATTTACTATACCGTTTAAATGTCTGCCATTTCATTTGAGTGTCCAAATTCAAAGTGTGAATGTTATGCATTATATATTTCCGTAAAAAATACCAGCAGTGGAAGGAAGAAAGCAGGATCCATAGCACAGACCGTACTTTCTGCTTATAGCCCCACCATGTTATTTACAGACGGACACACAAAATTATATTAAAGTCTAATTTTACCTGCTCACTATAGTGTAAACTGTGTGTGTCTAAAATGAAGGAAGTAGAGGCTATTGGGATGATTTCAGATATTTGTAAGCATAAACTAAGAGCAAAAAATGGTTGCTTAGTAAGGGGATTTTTGTATTAATTTTAAGATGTTCTGTTGCCTATCACAGGTTAGCATAATGGATGACTGAGTAAGTCAGGTCAGTAAGCACACAGTGTCAAAGTAATCAAGTCTAATTGCTGCTTTTAGAGAGCCGTTTGTCTCGTCATTTGAGATGCTTTAGTAAAGCTGCTGCCTTTTCCGGTGAGCTCCACCTGAAGCTTTAAATTCATGCTCCACCTGATGCCAACGGACGTGTGAGCAGAGTTTATTTAGTTGGATGTGTGACTGTTTGTTCACACGAGTTTCGCTTTAGCAACGTCATCCATAACCGCCAGGGATGCTCGGTGTGATTATGGAGCTAATGGGGCGGGCCTTGTCATCAGATGCTGGCCGTCTGTTAACATGCAGCCCATTCAGAGGCTGATTGAACGTGTCTGTCTTCATCAGGGGAAATGCAACAATAAAATCAAGCCATATTGAGCTGAATTGGAGTTAATGCCAGGAGGAAAATATCTTAATAACTTCTCATCAGAACCACAACGTGTTGATTGGAATGGAAATCAAATAAAACAAACAAACGTCCTATTTCTGTTTTTTTGCCTCAAGCAACATCCATCCTTGGTCGTCATTTGTTCTTTCAAACCTGGGCCACGAGTTTGAGTGATTCTTCCTTAGGGGTCCAACAGCAAATGTTATGTAAATCCTGCTGCTGTTTTCTGTGACCATTTTTTAAGTTACAACTCCAAGCCTGTCAGTAGGATATTTTTATGCCAAGCTTTTGAAACCTCATTCAACCTGTCAAAGAATATTTTGCCTCTTTTTTTTTGTAGTAGTGGAGAAAATAGATGGAGCTAGAAGAGAGAGCCTTCATGTTCTGCTTGACAGCTGTCAAAGATATTACCAAGGCATTAGAGACATTCTGTGTCTCGTTGAATCAGCTTATAGGGCCACTGGTTTCCTGAAAGAAAAAGCAACTCATGAGTTTTTCTGAGGGTATTACTAGCAAACAGCTGTTTCAGTCAACTGATTTTTTTCTCTTTTCTCAGAAGCATTACTGTGCGTCCATGTGATCTTTGACCTTTTTTTTTTGTTATCCCCAATAAAGCATGACAGCAGTGTGCTGCTGGTTGCCAAAACAGCCTAAGGGAAAGGAGTTTTAGTGTATTACACAAAACAGGAAGAGACTCAGCATTATTTGTAATGTTGCCCTGGCAAGACTTGTTCGCTCAATATTTTAATTAAAACAACATTTTGATAGTTTAATTGAGTACCACGCCATCAATAAATGGTTAGTAATGATAAAAATACAATTGAAATGAGATCTTTTTAATAAAGTGAGTGAACACAAATACCGCTTTCCGTCAGCAGTGGAGACCAAACAAAGCCATGTGACATGTGTTGCTGCTGTGACCCCTGATGGTTTCGGGATGAGTAACGGCCAAGCCCACAACGCTGAGCTTTCAAAATCTTATGCATTACCAGGCAAATTGGCTGGCTTTCTATTATGGGCACAGCAAAGGTGTCGCTGGCATACTTGTGCGGTCAGAGCTCACCAACAGGACAGACACATGGTCCAGATAAATCACCTGTTTTTATGGGTGGTGCAGCAGTAAGCATGCAACTGTCGTGGCTCTGGCTCTGAATGACTCGTCAGCTGCTGCAGGGCATCTTGGAGCTCGATGAGCTGCCACATCGCAGGGCTGTTTGTGGAAGCTCGGCAAAAGACTTCATCACTCCTGTCTGAGAGCACTCTGTCGAGCTGCGCAGTATTGACAGAATCAATTATAGTATTTTTTTAATACCCTTATCAATAATTTGACATTTCTTATTTGTGCTTTTTTAAAAATCATATTTATTCTGAAGTTAGGAATGACTCGATCAGTGAAGGGGAAAAGTTGCTTACTGTATGTAACTTTGATGGCTAAGCAGAGGGTGGTCTTGGCTGTTTCACTAGAACAATCAATCATTCGTAAAATACCATAACTCATCTGTAATGAAGGCTCTATATTTTTTTTAAAAAGTAATGGGTTGGTAGCATTGGTTACATTTCTTAAGGGTTTGAGCTGCAATGTTTGTCTTGAGATTTCTAGTTTCACCCCAATACATTAATGACAATTTTGGTCTTTGAAAATACACATCAAAAGTATCTTATGTAACATCGTGTCTTCACTGATATGGTAAAGTCCTGGATAGTCTATCATCGCTGAACCAACTGTAAACAGTGTTGATTAAAACTTATTTGAACTCCACTGAAGAAATGACTCCTTTGAAAACTGTTGACAGAGTGTTGTTTAAGGTGTATACGGCAGCTTTGTATTGGCGTAAGGCCACTGCTGTATTGACATAACATTATGCAGCTCTCACATCTTGACACTCCAGTTCCAGTGATAGATACTACTTAATGTCAGCAGGTGTCACTTAAAACTGATACTGGCAGATACTGATCCTTGTAGGCAGCTGTCACCTTCTGGTAGGAAAGCCATCAGGGCTAGCCATAGTTAATTACTAGCTCATTAAAAAATGGTTAGACATTTTTGAGAAATGTGATTTGTGGTTTTGTAATGAGTTAAATCAGTAGCTCGACTATTTCTTGGCCTGAGCTTTTAGAGTTGCTGATAGATGGATTTTGTAACCTTTAGACACAGCCAGACTGTTCTCCCATATTTAGTCCCATATTGAGTTAACTGGCTGCTTGAGTTGTCTTCATATTTACCCATCCAGATATGAAAGAGTCTGCTGAATATGATATGAAACTCTTCTCATCTTGAGAAACTATTTTGATAATTGGTTAATCATTGATCTATTTTTTTATGCAAAAAATGATGGAAGGTGCTATTTTCAGCCTCAAATGTGGAGATTTCCTGCTTTTCTCTGTTTTATATCATATTTAACTGAATATATTTGGGTTTTGGACTTACAAAACAAGACATTTAAAGAAATCTTTCATGCAATGAAAGAGGCATATTTCCCAAAACGTCAAACTATTCGTAAGGCCTAGCGCCACAGCATTGGCGCTTTTTAACTTGAAATGTTCCAGCTAATGTAGTTTCTGCCATTGTTTCATCTCCTTCCTCTTTTCTCTTTCCTCAAGTTTTAGCTCAAGCAGTCAATACAGCTCTTAGTGTGACAGTGCTTACTGTGTCTACTGTGCACTTGTCCACTTTACAATTATGATGTAACACTTTGAGGCAGACAATTTGAATAGATTATTTTTTATTACTTGATTAATATGAACGTGTGATATATAGACATTTTTGCAGTAATTAAAACTCAATTTTCTATGGGGGTGTATAGCATGGCCTAAGAATGAATTATTGCGGTTACATTTCACTTCAGCAGTCTCTTAAAATGAAGAGACAATGCACAGCTGGAGGGGGCATGTGCGTTTAGTGAATGTCAAGTAAACACCGTCAAAGGGAGTTGATTTTGAGCCTTCAAATTTTTGAATACTGAGACAAATCCAGTTTTTCGAGTGAGGTTTGCTGTTTCTGCAACAGGATTTCATCAAAGGGCCCTCAGCAAAATGGCGTCGGGAGTGCCACTGGTAAAACTGGATAAATGGTGTCACCCACCAGTGCCGTGGCCTTAGCAGACGTAGCCTTCGATGTGTTCCAAAGCATCTCTCTGACTTGGCCCATTGTGCTGTAGAGGAACGGTGAATAGTGTTCTCCAGCATGGGCGAACAATATGTGATTGTTCCCCTGCTGTGGTGAAGAAGCTGTAGGTTACTCTCTGTACCATCGCCAAAGCGCCTGAGGAGGAGATGTACCGCAAAATCTCTGTCTGCTAACCAGCGATTCTTGTAGGTTTAGAGCTCTGCAGTGCTGTTTTCCTTTAGCTGTCGGAGCTGGTGGGAGGGGGGCACTCACCCCTTTTTGGTGGAGAGAGGCTTTTGTTTCACTCAAGCTTTTTTTTCCCTTTTTCACTGTTTGTCATCATTCGACTGTATTGACAGCCTCGAGGAAAAAACATTCATACTGAGGTGTGAAGTTGCATTTCAGTAGAAGAAGAACTGAAGTGTGATTTGTTAGCATGTCATTTAGGTCCCTCAAGGAGTTTGGTGTTTCTGCGGAGCGGCTGGGCTCAATTTGTAAAAGATGGATGGCTCGCGTCCAAAGGTCTGTGTGTGATATTGTTTTATGTGTGTCTTTTTGTCAGTCTCACGGTTACAATGTTGTTGTTTTTGGTACCGTGTGTGCGTGCCAGACATCTTTTGTACCTCAGTCTACACCTACTGTGTTGCCCTTCTTGAGCCTCTGTGTTACCACATTGTGTATTGGGAGTGATGCTTTGTGCTTAACATGCTTTCTCTGCCTCGACATCCGTGGATGGCTGTAGCTCCGGCCTCATTCCTGGTTTCCAGCAGTACTACACCTGTCAGGAAATGTTTGTGTGCTTGATTTTGTGTCTGAGTGAGACAAAGGTGCTGTAGTCGTAGGTACACTGGTGGGTATTGATTCTCTGTCCCCAAGGCTTGCCTCAAAGTAAAATGGCACGATTTAGTATTTCATTCATCTCCATCATTGCTCTACTACCCCTATAACACCCAGATTGTTACTCGATATGTTGTTGACTATGCAATTCAGAGTTGTTGCACCATCCTATTGTAAACAATATATTGTTTAAGCATCTACTTCAGTTGACACGTTAAATTATCATTATGGCAAGGATTTAATGCTCTATAACATTTGTTATTTGGAAATGTAAAAAACTGTCAAAACACATTAAGATTATTTATGAAAATAAAGGAAAAAAACTCAAACTTTAGCCCGTTTTACGACTGACAATTTAGCCTGATTTCAGGATGTTTTGGTTATTGGTTTCACAATTACAATTCTTGGGACTATTTTTACCATCCACTGGCAATCCAATCACAATTGACTTAAACCCCTCCCTAGTACGGCCACTGTTCAATCCTTGATCAGCAACTGTAACTCTGCACAGGAGGCCTGCCAAGCATTCAGGGTTTTGTCTACATGTTAAAACTGGATTTGGAAGGGAAAATGCCAAAATGGTGCGCACACAACCTGCAAGTTTCTCTACATTGCTGTTGTAGCTGACTGGGAACCAGATCCGCTGTTTCATTTCTGCCCGCCATAGTGTGACTGATTTGCACGTTAACCTGTTAATCTCAGCACATGTTGCTTATGGTGGTTGGATAAATGTGTCAACATTATAGGGAGTCATGACTACACATTTGCTTAAAATAAACCAATATATTGACTTACCCTGCTGTGCAAGAACATTATTGTCCCTTTTACATGTTTTATCTTAACCTAAATTGTAAAGATCATATAATGTAGTAATAATGTTCTCTTCATTCACAATACTTAACAGACGACTAATATTGTAAATGTAGCTCTCAAATACATATACACAATGATATTTCAGAACTATTACACCAGAATTTTGCTTTAATTTCTTTTGGAATATCTACACAGATATAATTGAATATGCCATATTGACATGTGGGGTGTGAAAGCTTGACAGGCCTTGCAACATTACCCCTTAGGGCATTATTATTATTATTATTATTATTATTATTATTGATTTTTACTTTTTTTTTTCATTACCAGATGTGCTATAATTTAAATAACTCTTGCCAAGTTCCACTGTGAAGAGGTACAAGGGGTTGTCATTTTTTGCTGGGCTTACTGGAGCCCTGGTTGGGGGAGTGTGGGATTGGTGGGACAGTGCCCTTGGAAAAATATGGGTACCTCATGATATTTTTACTGTTGCGTTATGCTTTTGTGCCAATAAAAAACTATTGAAATAAAAAAATGAAAATAAAGGGGAATTGGACGTATGATTGATTGGTTTAAGATGGTGTTGAAATGACCTTCCAAAACTTTGTTTTATTGTTATGATTTGCTTATTTAGAAGAGAAATACAATGTAAATCTTCTTGACAGTAATTTTGAAGAATCTGTCACTGACAAAGTTTTTGAAAGTGCTTTGCAGGAACAATACTCTTCGTTAACATGGATTGGTGATTTAAAATATGTGGAATTTTGTTCAGACCCTTGTATACTAATAGCGAATTTCATTGTTTCTCTTAGCAACGGCAACGGAAGCAAGATGAACGGTTCGCTGGAGCAATTGGACCAGCCAGACCCAGACTCCATCAAGATGTTTGTGGGCCAGATTCCACGTTCCTGGTCAGAAACAGAACTAAAAGAGCTTTTTGAGCCCTTCGGAGCTGTGCATCAGATCAACATCCTCCGTGATCGCACGCAGAATCCCCCTCAGAGCAAAGGTACGGTCAGACCACAAAATTATGAATATAGTGTTGAGTGATTAGCCTACTGATTGACAGGAAATTCACTGAATTCAGCTGATAATCTGTTTTACGGTTTCATGCCTCTACCATTTTATAGGATGGAAAAATATCTTGTTTTTTAGGTTTTGCAATTTTGAACTTGGCTTGGAATGTTTATATACTTTTTAAGTAAATTATCTTATGATTGATATAAAACATTGTGTTACATTATTTATCATGTTTATTTAATTATTTATACTGTTATAGCCCTAATTAATTGGCATCTTTAAATATTGGTTACCTTCCAGCGAGACTCGGAGCTTTGTATAGCCTCCGCTGTCCTTTAACTGTATTTGCCCATCTTTTAGTGGTCAAGCACTATACACAAAACCCTGTTATTGCCACGTCATCTACCATCACATTTTAGCACAGTACCCTTAGGCATGCACAGCATGGCTTGTCTACACACGCAATGCAGCTGTGTTTGTGCTTACAGATGAGATGATTCAACGGCCTTTTGTTTCAGGGTTAAAAAGTAGCACCTTTTCTTGCATAATCCTGCATTATAGAAATATTATTTTTTTCTTTTACTTTGGCGTGCTGGCTTAAAAGCAGCATTGTATGAAGGAAGTGTTACTCAACTGCAATTTTCCATTAAGACATCTATCGATGCGCTTACCTTAGAAATGGTGCTCGAGTTGAGCGATTCAGTTTAGGTTCCAATTAGAGGAGACGGTGAAGTGGAAGCCTGCTGTCTGCAGAGAGCTGCAAAGTGCCACTGAAAGTGCTCAGTCTCCCGTAACTAACTGCAGGTGAATAAAGCAAACGACAGTTTCCCTGATGTAACTGTCCTGGGTTTACGACACCACCCAAATTTCAATTCCCTTGATGGTTCGCTGACTCAGTATGGCTAAAGGCACTAATCCACTCCCTGGTTTTAATGTGGTAGGACCTTGTTTGATGCTGGACACTGCGTGTAAATGCAGCCTGTTCTGGGCTACCAGTGGTTTCATGGCCTTGACACACCAAACTGTACCAAGCCATCCAGAGCTGTTTGACTGTCATTAAAGAGCTCTGGCCAACCGTTGCCCATAATTTTTGAGGTGTGTCCAGAACCATTGGCATTATTCAACCCTTATAAGCTGCCGTTTCGCTGATTGAGTCTGTATAATCATTGGTAAAGGAGTCTGAGAGAGCGAATTGCCCGACTGGCTGTTCAGAAGGGCTGAACCGTATGTCTTTTTTTTTTTTTTTTTTTTTTTTTAATAAACATTTAAAGCTTATATTGAGATTTTCAAATAAAGCTTTGAATATCTTTGATCATATTTTGATGTCATCACCTTGGGAAAAAAAAAACACAAACAAAATCCTTAATTTGTGTAAGCGATTCACAAGATTTTTTATGCCACAATATTAACATTTATATATGATTTTCTATCTTCATACTATTGAAAACCGGTTAAAATTGGTTCGTTCTGGGGTTTGCGCTGACTATACTCAAGTTAGTAGTGTCTAACTTAAGGTCCATCTCTACAGCTGCTTGCCGCTCTCCTCTTCGTGAAGTCAACTAGCACAGAGAGGGAGACAAATTACAGCCACCACTGGACTCTAATTCTACTAATATTATAATACAAATTACATTAGTGTAGCCAAATATTTTTGTAATGTGCAGGAATACTGGGTTCAAACTGAATTAATTGACATGCAAAAAAAAAGAACCTAGTGTTCTGAACAAGGCTTTAAGATATTCAGTACAGGCATAATGTTCAGTCAGGTGATTGGATGATTATACCAATTTAGTGCAATCCATATTTTTTGCCTCTTTTTGTTCTTTTATAAAGGAAATACTTGCTGACAATAATGCTACTACCTGGAGACGGACATCTTGCCTTCTTCTTGTGTTTTTGCCAGCATTCATTTAAACATTAGTCATGCAGCTTTAAATGATAACATAATGACGGAGTTGTCTGTGCAAATATATCTGATGTCGTTTCAACTGATTAAGAGTATAATTTTTCTAATCTTCATGGAATGTGCGAAAAGTAACAACTGGATTTAGATCTCTATTAAGTTTCCCTTCTCCTCACTTTTCTCTGTTTGGTCAGAAAGAGCCCTCGGTGTGTCTAGAGCCCTAATGGCAACACACCATGTGACAGCGCAGCACTTGATCCACATGATCTACACCCATCTAACGTGACCAAATAATCCTGATTGTGTTCAAAGGTATACCAGAAAGTCTCCAGGGTGCTTATTATTCTGTGTGTATGTAGATATACAGCCAACACTGCACAGTTCATTGGGAGGCTGAAGAGTTCAAAGCCCCCTTTTTTTTAGTAGAGCCTGCCCCTGTTCTATGTAGAGTGTCAGCTGTGATGGCCTATTGACATGTTAATGCAATGTTAATGTATTCTAATAGATAATCTGGTCTGATCACAGCGGTCTTTGGCTCTCTCAGCCTGTGTGAGGTGAATATGTTGCAGCAGCACCCCCACGCCCATTAATTTCACTGTTGTCCTCCTTTCCCAGTAGTCCTGCTCCTACTGGGAGAAGTGGGGGCAGCTTTATCAAAGCACAATGGCCTGATGATATCTGGCTTATGTTTATTTGCATGGCAGATAATGCTACACCCTCTTGTTATGTCATCAATCTTGCGTTTGTTTGATTTGTCTGTTGAAATTGCTGTAATCCCACTTCCATTTTGGTTGTTTACTTTAGCCACGGATCTATTGAGGAGCCATCCGATTTGCTGTGTTTTTTAGGCCACGTCTACCGCAGGTCATGAAAAAATCATCTGATAACTATCACGCCTCTCTGGATGGTTTATTTAGCTCCAGTAAATTGGAGGCAGGGCTAAGCAGCAGAGAAAGAGCTCAGCTGGTTGTGAGAGAGAGAGAAGAGAGCAGCTCGATGCATATTAGAGTTCAACAGCCCTCCCCGCGGCCTGGGAGCTCCAGTAACAGCATAATACACACTATGTAGGTCAGAGACGCTGCAGTGCTCCACTTCCCCAGCCCAGTGAAACTGACAGGCTGGAACGCCACTGGCGGTCTGCTGGGACGGAAGGATGAGAGGCTTTTTTTTTTCTCCCTCCCCCGCTCTTCTTTTCTTCATCCCCCTCCCCCACCTCCTCTCTCCTCCCATGATTCCTCTTTCTTGCTCTCACTACCGCTCCCTCTTGTCTCTTTGTGCTGTTTTCCTGCCTCCTGTATGTATGTTTGTATGTGATTGGATTCTTATGTAACCGGGCACCACTCTCTCTGATTTGTTGACGTGTTGGTGCTGCGCCCCGGCATGCCCAGGCAGTGTTGACCTGCGGACTGTGCATCAGTGCCTCCTGACAGCTATCTAACCCTGTGGTCATCTCTATGGCCATGTCACAAAACAGCCTTCAACTATCTCATTACTCCAGTGTCCTCGCTGCAAGCTCCGACATGAGCTATGTGCACCATCTAACAGTTGGCGCTAAGAATATCCTGTCACATGTTTCTAACATGTGATATGCAGAGAACATACACTCATCCGTTTAGCTTCTTTCCTGCTCTGCAGCAGTTGTGGCATTACATTTACTGTCTGTATGCGCTGCGTTTTTAATGCTGTTTTTGTCTCCTTCCCCCGCCCATTGTTTGTCCCTGTTTTTCTCTCTCTGCAGGATGCTGTTTTGTAACTTTTTATACAAGAAAAGCTGCACTGGAGGCCCAGAATGCACTGCACAACATAAAGACTTTAAGTGGGGTGAGTAAGCACAGTATGGGCTGCTTTTAGCTGCTTGAGCCCCTCTACATCCCTGGTGCAGGCTGTGAGCTGCGCGCTGGCCGATAATGAGCACTCGGCTCACTGAACGCCTGTCTGGCCTGAAAAATATCTCAGCCCCCACTATGCACTAACATCACACTGAGGACTGCCCTGAATCTCAACACACTAAATTGATAAGGCCAGCTGACCCTACACACATACACATGCGCACACATGCAGGTATCAGGTAGAGTGTGCTTGACCAGGCAGCAGGTTATTCACTGAGGCACAGGACCCGATCGCCACAAAGTGGAACAAATTATTAATGCTTGTCTTCATGAATCATTGATGCACATCTACATTTTTATTTCACAAAGTTGGCGGTATAAAAGAAGGCGAGTTGAAGTCTTTTTTTAACAATGAAGCCTGCTGAGAGTGAGCGTGGTCTCCTAATTCCTTACCTGATTTATCTAGAGATTAAAGCCCAGTCAACTGGAATAAGTGCAGTTGCTTGTTAAACCTCCACAAATCTGCCCCCCCCTATACAGCGTTCTAAATTACTCCCTTCGAATCCATTAAATCTATAACAAACAACTCCAGCCTTCGATTAAATCAATAGCAGAGTCTATTGGAAATGGAGCCACTGTCAGTGAGGTTACAGGTAAATATTGAACCGGGTTGATAAATGAGTGTAGCGGGCTGAGTATACAGGCCTAGCTCTCTTCAGTGGAGGACTATCAATCAGCCAGACATTTTAAATAAAGTGTGGTCTAACGGCTCAGCCCTCAAATCCCAGTCCCTGATCATACTGTTACTGGCATTGACTGCAGGTGACTGAGCTTGGTTTGCGTGACCAGTAGAAAAGCTTGTTTCTGTTCCCGTTTTCTCTCCCTTCTGTGCCTCGCTCTCTTTGGTCAGTGACGCTAGCCAGTACCCATACTGAGCAGGCCATCTGTCTGCTTCTCTTTAGTGCTTGTCAAAAACAAACCCACCGCTTTTCATAAGTACAACCTGCTCAGGCATCTCACAGCTACATTTATTTCTTCTCTTTTATGTGACATGGTGGGTAAAATGTGCTAAAAATATATTCGCTTGAAGTTCTGTGCGTTGCCTTGGACAAATGTGTTCATTAAAAATCCTTAAATGACAGATCCTAAAGCCCTTTTTCTCATAATGAACACAGCTTAAGAAAAAGTGTCATCTTCAGAGATGTTAGGCGTATTCAAATAAGATTTTTCACAGCTCAGATTTGCCACACTTTTTTCAGCGTGTATGTGATATAATGACTAACGCAAAACTTGCTTTATTTTGCTTTATTTGATAGCAATACAATACTGGCTTGCTTGTCAACCATCTCTGTAAAATTGTTCTAAAGAAGATGAAGGTTGTTGACAGGAAGAATCGATAAGTTCAATCACAAGTCTACACTAAAGCGAGAAGTGAAATTGGATACTGGAGAATTTGATCCCTGCCATCAACTCATAGACACTTCCTCCTGAATCTGGCGGTGGTGAGGGATGATGGTGTTTTGAGTGAGAGAACAAAACAAGGCAGGGAGGAATGCTTGAAGATGAAGGGGATGAGCATGAAGATATGAGACTCTTGTTATGAAAGATAACGAGGCCAAACACCTGCATAGTTTATAATGCTAACAGGTGTAGAGTTAACCGTTTCTCTACCCCATTTTTTTTTCTCCAGATGCATCATCCTATCCAGATGAAACCCGCTGACAGTGAGAAAACAAGTGGTAAGTGGATTAATGTGAAATGCAGGGTGGCATAGGGCGGGAGGGTACAGAAATGATTTCTGTTGAGGAAAAATCTTTTTAGATGTAGCCAAGGCGAATGGGGTATGAGATTTTAAAACAAGGCGGGGGCTGGATTGTGACTGTTTAATGCCAAAATGAAGGCCGGAAAAGGACTTAGTTCAGGGAATGTGCAGCAATACACAATTTCTATATAGTTTCAGGGGTTAGGAGGATTAAGGGCTTTAAAAGGCACCAAGGGGAGAAGAGTAGAGCAGGTCCAGAGGATCTGGAGAAGAGCACAAATGGATGATACAGTCATCTGTCTTGAGAAGTAGAAATTGAGGAAAACAAAGCTGCAAGTTGGAGAGATTTGTACAAAAAGGCTGGCACCTTGAGCGAGAGGCAGAAAATGTGGCAACATGACAAGGAGAGAGCTTGAAAAAGAGAAGTGCAAGATTTAACGCCTGATGTAACTGCAGCTTTCATAGCTCCATAATTGTTTGTCTGAATAGCGTTCCTCTTTTCATCCCTCTGCAGCGGTAGAAGACAGAAAACTCTTCATCGGAATGGTTTCAAAGAAATATGGCGAGAACGAGATCCGAATGATGTTCTCGTCTTTTGGACAGATCGAAGAGTGCCGAATTCTCCGGGGACCAGATGGTCAGAGCAGAGGTAGGAGTGCTCTCAGCGTAGGCACAGTGTTCTTTGCCTCACAGCCGCCACCTTCAGTGTAGCCGAGTACATTTTCTCATGAAGTATTTATACAGGCCCCTCCCCTCTTCATTTCAACCCCCTCCACCCCCAAAATCAAGTGCTATTCTCCTCCAGCAGCACCCATTCCATCCCCATAGTCTGCCCTCCCGTCACTGTTACACTCAGCCTCCACATCTCACAGCGAAGGGCCGCTGCACTTGCTGTCCGGCACAATGGCCCGTTGCCTTGGCAACCCCTGGCTGCTGGTGTTCGTGGGCTCAGCTGGCAGGCGGCTCGGCTCAGCTCAGCTCCTCCTTTACCGCCTCCTTCATCACACTCTACAAAGGCTGGAATTAGCTTGTCGTTGCATCTCCTACATAGCTCTCAACTGCATAAAGCCTCAGATAGCAGGCGGCACGAGGCTCTTGCGCTGATGTATAAGATAAAACCTCACAGCACAGACAGCTGGCCATTAATTTCTTTCTTTTTTTAATAAGTAAATGTACGCAATTTATCCGCAGTTTGAAATGGACCTTAAAATACCACTTTGATGTTTGCAGATCTTACACATTTAAGCAAATCAAAGCCTTTCAGTGTGTATTTATGTGTGCATTTTATGTGTTTATAATCACCATGACTGTTTCACCATGACTCCACATAGTCAAGCCTCTTTGGGTGGCAATTTAATCCGTCGATCACTGTGCTCATGTGACACGTGTTACTGTTCTCCTTGTTGTGTTCTTTCTCCGTGTGCTAACCAGTGAGGGTGGTTCTGTGTGCTTGGGAGTTGCCATTCTTTGTACTGTAATGTGTTTTTTGGGGTTCATAACGAGTTGTCCAAACCTTTTGTCTTGTTTTGTTTCTTCTTGTCCCTCCCTCCCTCCCCCCCTCTCCTATTGTTCCCCCCCTACAGGCTGTGCGTTTGTCACATTTGCTACCAGGGCAATGGCACAGAATGCAATCAAAACCATGCATCACTCTCAGACTATGGAGGTACTGTACCCCTTAGCACCTATTTCTCATTTCCCCTGTTCCCCCTCATACATTCTGCTGCCCCCTTGTGTTGGAGAGATGAAGTACCTGTCCAAGCAGATGGTGTCCATTCATCAGAGAGCATGAGTCATTTCCAAAACCACTCTTGCTAATTACAAAATTACATTGTCGTCTGCAAAATAATTGAATAAAACCTGAAACATTGCCTCTCACATAGCTTCTGAATCCGGAGCTAACGGGACACAATGAGAATTGCCGTCATCTCTAATTTTGGGCTGAATTTAATGCATCTCATTTATTGATTTTGATAATAGTATATTAGAGCCTAGCCTTCAGAGTCTGCCATATTAAATCTATATTTTGGACCACAGGGAAAAGAGCTCACACCATCAAATATAGGTTAACAAAAAATTAACCCAGAATCCAGCAGCTACCCTATTAGATTTCTTAAAAAACTGGGTCCATGTCATCGTGTAGCCAATGGTATCTTTTGTGGAAGTGGAGCAGCAGTAATTTGACAGCTAGCAGGTCAGAGGCTCCCCAGTGAAGCAGCAGACCAAGTCTAATTAGGAGCCCAACCAAACATAACACTCCTCCTACCAGATTAAACGCAGGCCCCAGTGGTGCTGCCACCTACTTCCCCACATATCACAACCTCCCCAGTTCTCAGCTGCTACGGGAGGAGCAGAAGCCATTTTCCCTGTCCAGCCTGGTCCCTGTCTAGCTCTCAACTCTCAAAATACTTTAGCACCGCATGCCTCGTGTCCATGCGTTTGTCTGAACAGTATGGGACTGTCTGTTTGTGAGGTTGTGTGTATTGTAATGCATTTTTCTTGTTAATGTCTGCTGACATATCCTTGTTTGAATGTCTGTTTTTTTAAGTGTTGTCTCCATCTGTTGTCTGCTTGTCCGTGGACTCAGTTCAGCTCCTCAGAGTGTTAAAAAGACTCACTGTCTGCAGCATTGTCCTATGCCCCTTTTGGAATGTGGCCTGGCTCCGCTATGCATGGCAGATGTCCTCTGTGTGTTAGCTTTGATATGAATGCAACAGGCATAAAAATCTGTCTTGAAGAAAAGATGATATCCCCCTTAATTTTTTTTAATTCCTTGCAATGACTGTGTCCTTGCATTGTTGAATAAACAGTGGACTCTTCTGAATCGGTCTAATGTCCCTGACCTCTTTACCGCTTCAGGGCTGTTCCTCACCTTTGGTGGTGAAGTTTGCAGACACACAGAGAGATAAGGAGCAGCGGCGCCTGCAGCAGCAGCTAGTACAGCAGATTCAGCAGCTCAACAGCGCCTCCACCTGGGGAAACCTGGGCGGCCTGGGGACCCTCACACCGCAGTACCTGGCAGTAAGTGTTCCTCAAACATGCAACCCGCAGAGCTGCACAGTTACTCATGTTTTATCATATGGCACGGTTTTAGTTTCAAAATGTATTAATAGGTGTGCCATATGTTTACCATATGGGCCACTTTAACTGAAGAGTACAAGTGTCGAAAGAACGAACTAACTGAGAAGATGAAGGAATATATAAATGGTAATAACTCAGACGTGTAAAGTTTGTTATAAATGAATATGCATAGATTGAGTCAGGTAGACAGGGTGCAGTTTATAGTGGTGTGTTGCTTGTAATACTGTGAGGTGCAGTCTCAACAAAAACTGAACAAAGGTATGATTATTCTTAGGGATATGTTGTATTGAATAATGTTGTCAGGGGAGCCTGTTTTGTTTACTTGCTGTTTGTTGAACAGCGACTGTTCTGTATGGAAATGCAGCAGCCATTTTGTGTACGTCATGGACTTGGTTGAAATTGTAAAGATATCAAAAAGATGCCCTAAAAGGGATGCTGTGAAAAAACTTAATAAAAACAAAGTGCAATGATTTGCAAATTGTTTGAGACCTACATTCAACTAAATAGAGTAAAAAGACAAAATACTGGAAAATATTTGGGTTTTTTTTGGAATAATGAATTTGATGCATTCTTTTTGTTTTGCACAGCACCCCAACTTTGTTGGTATCAGGATATGAGACATTTGGAAGGGACAAATGTAGATGGGGTCTAAATCCTGTGAACAATAATCTAACAGAACTAAGACTTGCATATTAAAAATGAGTATGACAGCCAAGATTACCACATCCAGCCTTTGTCCTCACATTAACTGTATAAGGGCAACACTTAAATTGTCAGTGTTGTTCTGAAATTCAACAAAACAAGTTTTATACAGTCAATAAAGACCTAATTGTGATTCTTCAACTCAGTCTTTCCTACTTTGTCTTCAACAGATGCTCCAGCAGGCCACATCTACCAGTAACCAAGGCAGTTTCAATAATATTCAGAGGCTAGGAGGTGAGTTCACCCTCTCAGATGTTCTTAAGTCATCCTCTATAATTGAAAAAGCCACAACAGCCAGCAACAACCCTGTGACTCAGTGCCTGACGCCCACACGGTTTCTAACTACCGTAAATTACATTAGTCTTTCAGATCAGTGGCACATTAATAATCAGTGCTGTTATTCTTGACCTGTACAGACTGCTAAGACACTCACACAGCATATAACTGTGAAGAAATAGTCCTGTGTGGAGAAATTTTTAAAGCAAGAAACTGCTCACGCCATAACTGTATGTTGAAATGCAGTTTTAGGTGTAATTTGAAAATGAGTACTGTTTTTAAAAAAAAATTGGTATTAATAAAGTACTCTGTCAAATAAAACCCTGAAACTAGTGTATTACTACAATAAACACTGGATTTTATAGTACAGTACAGTATACTAAGTTTAATGGTTTAAATAATATTTGAAAAATGAGATTGATTACAAAAATATCATGTTGTATCCAGGCAGTGTTAAAAAAAAGGCTGGGAGAAGAAAAAAGTGTCTTAATTGATTACATACTCCTTAAATCACACTCTATTTTAAACGGTAAAGATGTATTCTCTATGTATGCGTTCTTGAGAAGTTTATTCTCTGTAAGACATTTTGGAAAGGTGTTTGTCTGCAGTAACTTTGAACATCCCCTCTGTTTCTTCCTTCTAGCAGCAGGTGTGAACCCCCTTCAGCTCCAGAACTTGGCCACATTAGCTGCTGCTGCGGCTGCAGCTAGTTCTGGCAGCCCCACTTCCACCAGCACCCTGTCTGCAAGCAGTGCAGCCCTGGGAGCCTTGGCCAATTCAGGTAATTAAATACTTTCATGAGCTGTAGTATGTGTATGAACTATATATACAGTATTTCTCACACAGTGTCATGGTGTCATTGTTACTTTTAGTTCAGTTGGGATACTTATTTATGGATGCTATGGAGTTTTTGGACGTGCTAGCTAAATTCACCCGTCTATTATATTTTATAGTATAGTTATATAGTTTAGTTTATCTACACCCAGAATATTTACATCTAAAAAATATAAATAAAAATCTCTCACCCTACGGTTGAACATACATGTTCACAGATCGCCCCCTGCTGCTGTGATGGTATCGACCAACTGCTCTGCAAACCTCCCTCCTCTGCTATTTGCCTAATGGCCCTCAGCCATTCCTCATTTATTTTATGGGAGTTAATCAGCCACATATAAAATTTTATGAGAGCCCCCATTTCCCTTTAATCTGTGTAAATATACATTGGCTCCATCTGTCTGAGTTTAGCATATTGCTGCTGCGGTAATGACCTTGCCTCGTTAAGAGACAGATTTTTAACTGCCCCTCACTGTTTTCTCATCCTCTTATAACAATTTGCGGTAAAGACGCCAGACGTTTTAGAGTGATATGAGGTGTTTTGAACATGAGCTCATCTCCCCTTTAATTGTGTCTTTGAACAACAGGTTCATCAGCGTCTAGTGCGGGTGCTGCCATGAACACCTTGGCATCCCTGGGCACCCTCCAGGGTCTCACTGGGACCTCTATGGGCCTCAACCTCAATGCTCTCACCAACAGCGTCAGTGGTAAGAATGTCTTTTTTTTTTTATAGGCTAAATAAAATATGCTAGGGCTGTGCTATATGACCTCAAATCAATATCACGATTAATTGAACATTTTACCTCAATTGTGATGAATGAACGATTATTTTGTTTTTTGCCATCACAGTTAACTGACAAGGTCTCTACTATAGATTGGCTGGTTATTAAAGCTGGGATATTTTTTCCAGTCAAACACTGCATTTTTTTTGTGATTTTATGTAAATGAAGGAAACACACATGGATGAAGCATTGCTTGAAATGAAAACGTCACATTTTAGTTTTAAAGAAGAAATCAACTTCGGTGGACCTTTCATTTGTTGCAAACTGTTTTCCCTTGTGTTTACATTTGACTTTATTTTGTCTGGTGTCGTTTTCCCTAAAGCCAAAATTTGTCCAAACGACGGACATGGCACTTTTGTTGGGTACAAGCCACTCGGGTTGCACATTAAAATCAATCTGCAGTAAAACCCTTTATATTCACTGTTAAGGTTTGCTGAGCTTCATGTTAAACATAAACTCAGTGGTCACTTTATACAACTGTAAGTACTGCAGGGGGGTATATCGTAAAGTTCAATTCGATCAATATTTTATCAATGGTTGATATGGAAAGGGAAACAATCAATTTTATTTTCTATACTACTATTACTATACTTCTTGCGAGATTTTGCTGCTCCGCGAGACTCCCACAGCAGCGCTTGTTGCATGGAAGTCTCCAACCGCTGTAGCTCTTGTAAGTGACCAACATGGAGGAGAAGAAAGATGCTAAATAAATTGCTAAAAAAATAAACGCACATGTAGCTTTCAAAATAAGAGCACATGGATGTGTTAGCAGCCACCACAGAATTTACAAGAAGACTGTCAAAATATGATGCCTTAAATAAAACAGAGGAACCACCAAATTTAGGCTTTTAGGGCAAAAATAAGGCATCTATCCTGCTTGCTACAGTGGCTTCTTTTATTTAGAGATTATTATATCTTTAAATACCTGCAGGGAAAAGTTATTTATGTCTTTGTAATGTTAATGTTTAAATAAACTTTCTGGTTTATAATGTAAATCAATTTGGTCTGGTTCGGTTTTACACATTTATTAACTTTAATACATTATATCGAGCCAGTCAAAAATATTGGGATATCAAATTTACGCCATATCGCCCAGCACTACCTGTAAGATTTGATGTTAACCAATATAATGCCTATGATTCCCACGGGTTCCAATAAAACGTTGAATTAAAGCATTGAAATGGTAGTATAAAAAGACTAATTCTGAAACACAATTACCTATTTGGCAAAAACAGGACAAGGCAGTCATTCAATACTACTTTGAGGTTTTTGGACCCAACTCCTCTCAAAATAGCTAATGTCCTCTCGACTTGTACACCTTCATCTGGCTAGCTGTGTAGTAGGAAGTCTGGAGGACGGGGTTACTTGTAATGATCATGGCGTATACTTTACATGGGGAAAACTGGAAGTTGTTGGAATACTCACCTTTCTTCATTCTGTATGGCTCCAATATTCAAATGTATCAAAAATAATCAGCAAACTGTTACATTCTGTTTTATTTTTACGTTTCAGACGATATCACAACCTTGTTGGAATTAGGATTATATTTCCAATTTATGAAGTAAATGGATTTATCACTCCCTGCCCTCATAACAGTCATGTTTGCAAACAAGTGACAAACGCGATAAAGAATGTTAGAAACACATTTCACTATAATGCAGTCACATACACTGCCACTACAGCCATGGTAATAAACACACAGTTAAGTGAACACCTACTAAAAGGTTTTAACAGCAATTAACCATTATAAGCTTTGTAAAGGTAGAATAAGCTGTCATAATATTGCACCTAATGGAGTAACTTGACAAGTGAAAGCCTGTTTTTTTTTTCTGCCCCCTGGTGGCCAAAAACATTTAATTTCTCAAAAATTTCTGCAAGTTGCAAGATGTGTTTCTAGTGTACAAGCCATTTGTTTGTTTGTGTTTTACAGGTATGGGGGGCATGAATGGAGGCCTGGGAGCCTCAATGGCAAACGGGTCAGCAGCCAGCTCCATGGACGCTCTGACCCAGGCCTACTCAGGGATGCAGCAGTACACAGCCTCCGCCCTGCCCTCCCTCTACGGCCAATCTCTCCTGCAGCAGAGCATGGCAGGCAGCCAGAAGGAAGGTGGGCATTATCGCGATTAATTCCGCCTGTTTTTCGTTTTTTAATCACTTTTATAAATGGGATGAACCTGAAGATTAACTAATTGTCTGTGTGTGCATCTTAATACTTGTCTAACATGAGTTTCTGATTTATTTACCAAATGGAGTAGGGCCAGAAGGAGCCAATCTGTTTATCTACCACCTGCCGCAGGAGTTTGGGGACCAGGATCTTCTGCAGATGTTTATGCCTTTTGGAAATGTGGTCTCTGCCAAAGTCTTCATTGACAAGCAGACCAATCTGAGCAAGTGCTTTGGTAAGTGTGTTGGCACCTCTGAAGGCCTCTTTATTATGATTAATGTAACTTCTACATCGTGTGGTGGATATTGAAAGAAAGCTGAACCAATATTGATCTAACTTTTAGTGTAGGGCTGTTCTTTTTAAGAGTGTGTGACAGATGGTAGTTGGGTTTAATGGATTTTGTCAAAGGGGAAGTGTTAAAATTAAAATGAGTTGTTAAATATCTCTTTAAATGTTCTCCACCTTTTTGTTCTCAGGGTTCGTCAGCTATGACAATCCTGTGTCCGCACAAGCTGCCATCCAGGCCATGAATGGTTTCCAGATCGGAATGAAGAGGCTGAAGGTTCAGCTGAAGCGCTCTAAGAACGACAGCAAACCCTACTGATCCTAGCCCCGGGGCCTCCCCCCCTCCCCAGCTCTAATGCTAGCACTGCTAGGGTAAGTTCACCCTCCAGCCAAGGTCACCACAGCAGAGACTCAGTGGGGCAGGTGGGAAAGGAGCCCACCACAGGAGGGAGACTCGCTCTATTCCTAAAAAAAAATGGTTGCAATGATCTTTCCACATTTTACTGTATTTCATTCCTGCGGTTTTGTCATGTAATTTGAGTCGGTTAAATATTTTAATGTATATGATTATTTATGACTATCACTGGAGTCAGTGTTCGCTGGAGGTATTTTGTGTCACTGTAATTAGTGGAGAGCATCAGGTGTGTTTCCATGCCATTTCATTGCCTTCAGGTCAAGCTAGACAGGTTGACTAAGGATCAGTTGTTGAAGCCAGGCCGCGTAGACCCCCGAGCCCCAGAGCTTCAACCTGTGTTTGGCTTTTCATATGTAGTCTGTCTCGTTCGTCTCTCATACTCAATGTGAAAATCTTTTGCACTCTTTAAAATCTTCAGTCTTTCCTCCCCCTTCTCCATCTTTCCTCCTCCTGTCTCCCACTCCTCATTATCTAAGCCATGTTGAGCGAGGCTACCTCTCTCTTTTCTCTATTAACAACCTCTTCCAGTCATTCCATCCATCCTCCAAGTCTCCCTCAACGGGGACTGGGTCTAGATGGATCTCTTTGGGTGCCAAGTATACAGTTTGTGCATGTTGGAGTCTCTGCCATATGTCCTGGTGGTGTCACTTCCTTAAATCTGTGTATTGTTTTTGTGTGTTGGGGTAGAGGGGAGGGAGGGAGGGGGGGTGTTTACCGCACTGTCCTGACTGTATGTGGTGACTGTTTTTGTTGGTTTTTGTGCCTCATGGCTAAACGATTCTTGTGCTGTGCCCCTAACTTTCTCTTATCTCCTCTTTGTCTTCTCTCTCTCTCTCTTTCTCTCTCTCTCTCTATCTCTCTTCCTTTCGTGTTTTTGTTCCTTTTTTTAGAACAAATCTCCATGCCTGTTTGCTCATCATTAGCCTAGCATGTCTTCATGATGTTGAAAGCCAAGCCAAACTCCTGGCCTCATCATCCCACCATTGTCTGTGATGTCTCTCTAAGCTCGCCTGACCAATACCTGGCCATCCACTGACCCTTGACCTTAGCTCAACCTGATTTTTCTGCATGTATATTCATTTTGTTTTGTTTTTCTGTATAGAAATGTGACAGGTGGGAGAGAGGTCAAGCAAATCAATGTGAAAACTTACCTGCGTTGAATTCATTTAAGAGACCTTTTTTTTTTGCGAATGTTTTAAAAACCTGTGGGATTTCTTATTTTTAATTTAGCTGTTATGTTTCTTTTTACCTCTCTCAGTAAAGTTCACTTGAAAGTTGAATACAGGGATTGGCACACAGCTGTGCTATTTGGTGCCATTAGCAATATGTTGGCTTCTTAAAAAAAAAAAAAAAAGCTACAGATCATTTTCCAACACTTTTGAAAGTCTGACCAGTAAAACCCCTCAGTGCTCTGTAATGATCTCTACGTTTTACAGGCAGTGTGAAGATTTACACCAAGGCTATTTAAAAATATATTTTCTTTTCATTTACAAAATATCCAGTGTATTTACCTTCTTTTTTTGAACTATTGATGGCACAATAAAAGGTACATTTGCTCTGTTTAGAGAAATGACTACCTACATGAGTCAACTTTTTTAGAACTGATTCACAAATAGACAATCTGTGGTTTAAATGCACACTTAGATTACCTATATTTTATACCATTGAAGCTATAGAAGTTTAACTAACAGAACCCAGGCAAAACTTTGGGTTTTTTGTAGATTATGTTGTAATGTCATCTGTGTCGGGTGGGTCTTCAGTGTATTACATTTTTAAAGAGGACTAAAAATCAGTTTGATCAGCGTGACCGTTTCAAGATCATTTCTAGTAAATTAAAAACACTTTAAGTCAAAAAAAATCCTCTACATTAATTGTGATTTCAACTTCTGGGAAAAAAGTACTTTTTTTTTTTTTTTAATGGTCACAGTATGTCGACTTAATTTTTCTTTTCTTTGTTTCTGCGTTAAAGAAAAATTTAGTGTTCAACTTCCACGGTACGTCTTGTTGACTTTCTGTGAATTTCTCATTAATAATTTAATTAATGGATGTTTCACTTTGGTTGAGTTTGGATGCCTCATGTTGAAAGATGATGATTTACAATGTCTGTTAATCATACAGATGCCAGACAATGTCTTTTTGTTTTAATTTGTTGTTAAAGTGCCCATGTGTCAAACTCAGTGTTTTTGAATTCACAAATTTTTTCCTGTTAATATTACCTAGTTTTCTTTACACACGCACGCACACATGCACACACCGTGACACACAACACACTTTTCTGTGGTTGCAAATGTGGGAGCCCCTGAAGAAGAGATCACTTTGACACAACACACAACCTGTGGGTCTCTGCACATTTTATAGACACACACTTGCTTTTTTATTTTATTTTTTGATTGTTCTTTTAAGTGACTTCCAGTATCATGATTCAGCCGTACACAGCGCATTAATACAACGAAACCCACCACAAATAGTGTTGGTTTACAAATACATTCCATTTTTTTTCAGCACGAAGTTTACACTTTTTTTTTACCGGGCTCGTATTTTGTCTGTTGTACTACAAGTTGTTGAGACAACCCTGGTAAAATAACAAACCACTTCACCCCCAAAGAAGGGTTCCCTAAAACTGCGTACCTGATGGCGCTAGAGAGTTGTCAACTCAGGGGCTTTTTTTGTGTGTGAAACTGGACACTCACACAGGATTAACGACACAAAATGCACAATTATCACCATTTGACCTTTTTAAGTTTGGATTTTTATTTTTACTTATTTTCTCAAAATGCATAAATAATCCAAAAAATATATATAAAGAGGTACCAAATTTGAAACAGTGCTCGAGGAAAGTGTTGTAGTTTTGTAAGGAAAAGCACAATTGTGGGAGCTAATCACTTTTGCAGAATGTTGTGTGTGTGATTATAATCCGCAAATTTTCAAGGTACCACTGATTTCACTTTTTAATATGGGCATGTGCTTTTTACAGTGTGTTTTTTCTATCCAAATGCAATACAATATTCAAAGTGCCATATATACGTCTAGAAACTGCCTACACATCCTTATCAGGCCTTGGTTTAGAGATTGCTGCAGTTTGCCTTTTTTGTCTATTTATGCCAGTGTCATGAAAGCTCTTGTCACCTGCTCATGTCCCCCCCTTCTCCTCCCTCCACTCTGTGTGTTGAGTTATTGGTAAATGTGTATTGTGATGTACTCAATTTGAACAGTTGGTTAAAAAAACTTGTAGATAAACAATAAACTTCCCTATACATTTGAAGGTTAAACCTCTTTCTTAGTGTGTACTGTAACACTTTGCGATACAAGCGATTGGTTATGGGAATTTTTCAATAAAAAAAAAAAAAGTGAAAACTCAAGTTTCAAAAAACAACAACTTGGGTGTCATGTTGAGAAGATCTTTAAATTGTGTGTCAAACACTGAAATGATTGCAGATCTGTGGTTGGTATGCAGTGTATGGTGAAGTGTTACTGTGAATGATTTAAAAAAAGAAAAAAATAAGAAAAAAAAGCACAATGTACAGTCCACAGCAGTCCTAACAGGAACTTGACTCACTTCAGGGGCTTCCATCACAAATCCCGTTCAAGCTCTAACAATCACTTTCTTTGTTCTGTTGTTTTCATATTCTGAAGTGCTATTTTTTGACAAGTGTGGTAGCTTTGCATCTCTCTAGATATTGTCTTGATCCAAAAGAAAAGAGGAGAAAAAAAAACTTTTCCTGTGTTATTTTCTTGTCTGATAATCGGTAGGACTTTGTTCACGTTCCACCAATAATTTACTAGATGTTTTGTCTTGATGAAAGCCAAAGTGGGTGCATCTTGATGTGATCTGTATTATACATACAGTAGTTTTTCTTTCTGTTCAGTCAATATCAATTTTTTTGAAACTGGGTGGGATTTGAAAAAGAAAAAAAAAAGACACACAGGCTTTCCAATTTCTACAACTGGTTGTTCATATGTATTTTGTACCAGTGAAGCTTTTTATATTGGAAATTAAAGAAAAAAAATCTATATTGGAAAAAAAAAATTGTCTGGCCTCTCAATGTGGCCTCGCCTTGACCAGGTCTTGAGTTTGGCCTCTTGGTGGTGTCAAGCAATTTTTTTTTGTTTTTTTTTTGTCTCTAAAAGATGCCTGATTTTGATTTTACTTGGATCTCTACGTGTTCCTCACTTCGTTAATCCGTTTCAGTTTCGGGGGGGTTGGGATCCTCTAAATCGTGGTAAGTTTCATGTTAGTATTTGTGCTGTCCACATAGTTTAATGGTCATCAGGATTTCGACAACTTGTGTGGATAATTGTCTTAGTTGAAGAGTTAACTATCTGTTTAGTTTGAGCCTTGCTTTTTACCTGTGTAGAGTTTTCTGTTTTTTCCCATAGCGGAGTGTGTAGCCGAAAGACTCTGTGTTCTTTTTTGGTCAATGTTTGTTCATGTGTGGTGTGTTTCTTTGCCTCTGTCTCCAAATTAAACCATTTCCCCTAATATGGACTGTGTGTCTTTGTGTGTTGTGCTTGTCCAGTGTTGTAAAGGCATTTTACAAACCACCCCTCCCTCCCCCAGTGTGTCATGTCTCGCTAACTTGTTTCTCTTCGTTGTGCTTCTCTTTGCTTATTTCTGAGCAGAAATTGATGAAAGAAAACAGGTTTTTCTAAATATTAACCCTTGTGCATCACTAAAAAATCTGGGCTTTTTATTTAATTTTGTCTGTTAATGCATATTGCAAACATTTCAGCAAGGATGTGTAGTAATTTTTTATTTTGGAAGTTCAAATTCAGCTCCTGTAATAAACTATAGCCTTAAATACCCTTAAGGACAAAATTATCCCCATTAAAACCACAATTTTACATATAACATGCATCAAACTTCAGAGTTTTTAATTTTCTCACGTTTGCCCTGTTAAACTCTATGAAAGTGCAAAATAATATCACATTTTATGGCTTTTTTGATGGGCATTTCTGTCCCCTGTGGATATCAGAGGGATTTTTTCTTAAACGTGTTGCACAGGGGTTAATGTGAGCCTCCAGGTGTGTGAGGGGTTATTTTGGGTTTCAATTCTAAAGCTAATTTGTGTCTCGTATACATCTGTGAAGCTGCAGCCTTTGCATGAAAACTGAAAATATTTTTTGAACTGTCGGTATAAAGTTTATTAGGTGTACACAGCTTGGGTTTAGACTGTGGTAGCACTGAAATCATTAATTGATTAGTTGATCAACAGATTAATGCTTTTAGCCCTTAGAATGACATAATTTTGATACTTTTACTAGTTCCAGCTTCTCAAATGTGGGGATTAGAAGTTATTCTTGTCTTCCAAAACATGTAAGTAATTTAAAAAAGTTGACTTTGTCCCTGCAAAATTGAACATAATTTTCTACTATTTTAAATACCTATTAGTCAACCGCATTAAGTGCAATCCTGAAAGCAAAGTTCCCAAACATTTGTTGGTGACAGCTTTTTAAAATTTTATGAATCTCTATTTATATATATATATATATATATATATGTATAAACTGTTGTGCCAACAAAACAAGCAAAGACATCACGCTCAAGCTCTGTAATCAGCATTTTTTTCCCCCCTATTTTTGGTCATTTTATAGACAAAATGACACACAAATGATCATCTCATTAACTGATGTAAAATATGATAAGTTGCATCTCTACTCCATAGAAAACTCAAAAAACAAACAATAACCCCAGAAAACCTTGAATATTTTCCAGATGTTTAGTGACTCACTTCATACATCAGGACATTCAGTGTCCTGACAGCACAGACTTCTGGTTGGTTTAGTTTTCTGCATCAGTGATGCAGATTTACATCACGTGAAAGTATTTTACATTTTATAGGTTATTCAACTGCTTCAGTTATTTCAGTCTGTTATTTCCCAGAGTGCAGCTCCACAGCACCTTCTGAATGTTTTTCTCTTCTTTTATATGTATATATCTGTATATCGAGAGAGTGACAGCTTTAGCAGCATGGTAATATCAGTGTAACGTGGTAAAATATAGATATTTCTATTGGGACACAGAGAGCCTCGTCTACCTCACCCTTTATTAATGACGGAGCTTGTCCTGATGCGTCATCTTTTCTCATGTTAAAACAAAAAGTTCTCGTCATGACAGTAATTCATTTTAGAAAGTAAATCTACAGTTATTGTACAGCTCCGTCTCTGAGCTCATATAACAAAAACTTGACAAACAAATCCTTAAGATTTTCCTTCCCCAAGTTAAGACTTAGACATGTGTTCTGAAAGAAATATAAAGTGACTTATTACTTTATAATTTCCTCTTATGGCTTCATTCTAGGATATTATGAAATATGAAGTACACCAGTAAAAAAAAACCTGACATGTCGAAGTGTATTATGCAACTTTGGTGTTTAATCTCTGCATTACGTGGAAACATTAAAAGATGTCAGAGCATTTTTAGTCAACATCTCAGTAGAAGTGTACATTTGGAAAACTACTACAAAATTACAGTATGGGTAAATCTCTATCACAATAAAGTTACTATAAATTACTAAATTATAGGAGCACAAGGCAAAAATAAATATCATTATCTCTTTTATATATACACGTACGTGCTGGTCATATAATTAGAATATCATGAAAAAGTTGATTTATTTCAGTAATTACATTCAAAAAGTGAAACTTGTATAATGTATACATTCATTCCACACAGACTGGTATATTTCAAGTGTTTATTTCTTTTAATGATTATAACTGACAATAATGAAAAGCCAACTGAAAAGTATGAACATGAAAAGTATGAGCATGTACAGCACTCAATACTTAGTTGGGGCTCCTTTTGCCTGAATAACTGCAGCAATGCGGCGTGGCATGGAGTCTATCAGTCTGGCACTGCTCAGGTGTTATGAGAGCCCAGGTTGCTCTGATAGTGGCCTTCAGCTCTTCTGCATTGTTGTGTCTGGCGTATTGCATCTTCCTCTTCACAATACCCCAGAGATTTTTATGGGGTTATGGTCAGGCGAGTTTGCCGGCCAATTAAGAACAGGGACACCATGGTCCTTAAACCAGCTACTGGTAGCTTTGGCAGTGTGTGCAGGTGCAAAGTCCTGTTGGAAAATGAAATCTGCAGCTCCATAAAGTTGGTCAGCAGCAGGAAGCATGAAGTGCTCTAAAACTTCCTGGTAGACGGCTGCGTTGTCCCTCAACCTCAGAAAACACAGTGGACCAACACCAGCAGATGACATGGCCCCAAACCATCAGACTGGAAACTTTACACTGGACCTCAAGCAACGTGGATTCTGTGCCTCTCCTCTCTTCCTCCAGACTCTGAGACCTTGATTTCCAAAGGAAATGTAAAATTTACTTTCATCAGAGAACATAACTTTGGACCACTCAGCAGCAGTCCAGTCCTTTTTGTCTTTAGCCCAGGCAAGACGCTTCTGTCTCTTGTTCCAGAGTGGCTTGACTTGAGGAATGCGACAGCTGAAACCCATGTCCTGCATACATCTGTGCGTGGTGGTTCTTGAAGCACTGACTCCAGCTGCAGTCCACTCTTTGTGAATCTCCCCCACATTTTAGAATGGGTTTTGTTTCACAATCCTCTCCAGGGTGTGGTTATCCCTATTGCTTGTACACTTTTTTTCTACCACATCTTTTCCTTCCCTTCACCTTTCTATTATTGTGCTTGGACACAGAGCTCTGTGAACAGCAAGCTTCTTTAGCAATGACCTTTTGTGTCTTGCCCTCCTTATGTAAGGTGCCAATGGTCATCTGTTGGACAACTGTCAAGTCAGCAGTCTTCCCCATGATTGTGTAGCCTACAGAACTAGACTGAGAGACCATTTAAAGGCCTTTGCAGGTGTTTTGAGTTAATTAGCTGATTAGAGTGTGGCACCAGGTGACTTCAATAATCTTTTCACAATATTCTAATTTTCTAAGATACTGAATTTGGCCTTTTCATTAGTTGTCAGTTATAATGATCAAAATTAAAAGAAATAAACACTTGAAATATATCAGTCTGTGTGGAATGAATGTATACATTATACAAGTTTCACTTTTTGAATGGAATTACTGAAATAAATCAACTTTTTCATGATATTCTAATTATATGACCAGCACCTGTATATAAACAGCTTGTTTTTCAAATTCAGTGTTGAAAGGGAAAATAATTGTTTTAACATGTTTTTTGTCTCAAGATGTTTTCCCAAGACTTCTGAACATCTTAATGCACTTTGAAAGACCATCCCAGTGTCTCTGACTCCACTGGAAGGATATTCCCTCATTAATAAAGGTGGTGGAAGGATCGGTGTAGCACATTGCTCTAAAATTGTTTATAGGTGTTAAACTGGGTTGAGATCAGGTGACTGTGAAGGCCTGATATATGATCTACATCATTATAATCACTTTAATTCATCACCTGAATGTTATTTTAGACCAAGGATTAACCTGAAAAAGCATTATGTATTTAATTACATGCATATATGTAAATATGTATGCAAAGCAATCTCAATTGAATTTGATAACAAGCACCTTTCATACAATCAGTCCAAAGTTCTTCACATAGAAAGAAATGAAATTGCACAACAGTAAATAGTAAAATTTTGCTGAAGTAAACGTTAAAATAAAATTAATAACAATTAATCGATAAATGTCTGTAGAAGATAATAAAATAACACGAATAAAAATAATGTGAAAAAGAAAAAGGATCCAAACTTAAAACTAAGACTATCCGAATTAAAAGCCAGATTTAAATGTTAGGTCTTAAAAAAATATATACAAATTCAATTTCTTAATTCAAACAACGTGAAATCTTGCTTTCCAACTTTAAAAAGTGAAAACTGAAGTTTACAGGGTGTACATGAAAGCAGCACTCATCTAGTTCTTTGACACTTGTTGCGCTACGTCACGAGGGGATACTTCACGTACTTTGGATTTGTTTGGTTATTTTTTAGCTAGCTTGCACTAAAAAAGAAACCGCTGCTCCAAAATGTATTAACATGTACTACAAATACAACCATGCTGTTTTTAATAATTCTAAGACAAAAGTAATAGAAAAAAAAAGATTTCAGTGTTGTGAAACGAGGTCGTGAACACCAGCCAATCGGTTCCGGATGCGGCGTCTCCGCCCACAACACCCCTCTCTCTCTCTCGGTAGTATGGCCGCCGTCCTGTAGCCTTTGGTGTGCTCAGACATAAGATTATAGCTTTTATACTTTAAAACAATGTCGGCCCTGCTTTACCTGAAGAAGTCTTTGAGCAGACTGCCTCCGAGCGTCGCTCGGCAGGTGGTCGCCTGCTGTTATCACACCGAGAAAGGTGTTTACGGTTACCGACCCAAACAGCCCGAGAGCCCGCACAAGTTACAGAGCGACCGCATCGCAGCGCTGAACCAAGGTCAGTATGTTTGGGGTTAATTCACAGCGTGGACAAGTTTACATCATCAAGAGGAGCAGAGCTGCTGAAAAACATAATTGAGAGTGCATTAAGTCTTATTTTGATAAAGTTGTTTTATTATCTACGTGTGAAGCCCATTTGAGAGCCAGTGTAATTTTTTTTAAAAAAAGGTCCTGTAAGTCATTCTAATAATGACTTAGTATCTCAATATTATGAGTTCATATTTCTAAATAATGGCTTATTATATCATGGCGATATTACAAAATCTCCAAACACTTAAGTATCACAATATTATGTTTTATGATTCTGTAGCAGACAGATTGCACAAAAAGTAGTGCTGTTGGATGTGAAAGGCACACTTGAGAGGCAGAAAATTCAAATGCAGATTATTATTATTATTATTATTATTTATGCACACAATGGTGTATTCTTTATATTATGACGTGCTTAATACCTATTGCAGTTTATCGTAATATATTGAATCATAATTCCAGTATCATGATATGTATCATATTGCCAGATTTTTTCCAATTCACAGCCTTAGTCATTCATTTAAGTAAGTTTCTCATTATTGTCAGATAGTTTCATATACTACATGTTTATTTTTCAGTAATTAGTCAGTATTTTTGGAGTTGTTCATTATTTTGAGATAAGTATGCCATTATATTGAGAAAGGTTCTCATTATTTTGAGATTCTCGTCATTTTGTGATCCTAAAGCATTATTTCTAGATAATGTCATAATTTTTGAGAACGTTTGTCATTGTTTTGAGACACTAAGTTATTATTCGGGGGTAAGAAAGTCATTATTTTCAGACATTTTGTAATTCTAGGTCATTTTTTCCAGTAAGTTTCTTTTTATAATGATGTAAATTATCTTTTAATTTTTTCATCACTAGGCTAAGTTTTATGCTGAGATGGGCTTTCATATATCCCATTATTCTTTGTGTAAAATATAATTCCTAGCTATATTGTCACTGGCTCATTGTTGTTTTGCCTACAGGAAGGTTTTGTTGCTATTATCTGAAGTTGCCATTACACGCAGTGGCTGATATTAAACTGTGTTTTGACGGCCTGTTGTCTTTCAGATCATAGTCTGGCCCGTCTGGTGGAGGCGTATAGAGCACATGGACACAAGGCTGCTAAAATTAACCCCTTACTGCCCCAACAGCCTGTTATGGACAGCATCCCGGAGATAAACATGCTGACCAGCACCATCACAGGACAACTAAACACCTCAGGTACCTGACAGCTGCAGAAAGCATCCATCTGATACTGGGATAATGACAATTTCTACTCCTCCAAACCATGTTTTACTACTTATATACATGCAACATCATGAAATCCATCCATTTTCTCAGACATTAGTTTGAAAGAACAAGCTTACAGAAACCGGGAAAACTTTCCAAGATTATTTATGTTAAACTCCACGTTCAAGAAATAAAAAAGCTTTAAATATGCTATGATTGTTTTTGCTGATTTTTCTTATTTATTAATATTCCTATTCCCTTTTTCTAATGTTAAGTTATTTGAGTATTTGGCTGAATGCTATGCAAATAACTGTGATTTTATTAAGTAGAAACTTTTCTAATTTTATCAATCTAAGGATAGAAATGGTTGGAGGATGCTGTTACATTTCAGCTAATGTTAAAATAGAAGTGCAGATGAGTTTGTGAAAAGTCATCTAGTTAACTGCATTCACTATTCACACCAGGTATAAAATAGTCTTTGATTGCATAAGATTAGAATAAATACAGTGGCGCTCTCACTCCTGGAAAAATACCTAAACATTGCTCCTGTATTCACTTGTCGGTGTGCTCACGGCTCCTCCGATGTGCTTCTGCAGGTCTTCAACACTTTGGCAAGACGCAGGCTTCTGTCAAAGAAGTTCAGGCGTACCTGGAAGAAGCGTACTGCGGCCACCTGTCAGTGGAGACCAGCCAGCTGAGCAGCCTCGAGGAGAGAGAGTGGTTCGCCGACCGCTTTGAGGAACTCAAGAAGACGAGTTTCTCCACCGAGGAGAGGAGGCGGCTGGCCAAGATCATGCTGGAGTCTCAGGTACGTCCAGGAAGGTGAAAGAGGTCGAGGACAAAGTTATTTGAAGAGAAAAAACAAACCAGGTGTGTGCCAAAGTGCTTTACAACAACATGACTGTGCAAAAAGAATATTACAGGACATTGTTACTTAAAAACACGTGTTATGTTAATATAGATTAAATCTGTAAACTTTATTTTTCACAGTTGCATCTTTAGTAATTTAAATGTGACGATGAAGGCTTCAAGAGTGAAAAAAATCCTTGGTTTCGGTATCTTAAAGTGCTTGAATTTTGCTGTATTAACCCTGCTCATGTCATCCAGACATTTTGCAAGGTTGGAGAAGGATGCAGAAAAAATGTCTATTTTTTTTTTACTTTTTATTGAAATTTGTCAAACAAATATTACAGACAGGGAGGAATACATTCATTCAATCAGGGAGCCATCAAGGCCAGGAATTCACTCCCTAAGTTATTTTTTTTCCTTTTTTTTTTCAGTAAATGAGTTGAAAAAACAAAAACAAACAAACAAAAAAACAACAACAACAAACAAACAAAACCACAGACCACCTCACTGACACTTCTCAACAGATAAGCACACCAAATCAATGAAAATGTCTGTATTATTTGACATCTCTTATCATGTTTCGTTTCGTTAAATCCATCCGTTTCTTCACTTTTCTCTCATCTCGTGCAGGAATTTGACCACTTTCTTGCTACAAAGTTCTCTACTGTTAAACGTTATGGAGGAGAAGGAGCAGAGAGCATGATGGGCGTCTTCTACGAGCTTATCCACCAGCTGGCTCACAGCGGCGTCACGGACATGGTCATCGGCATGCCGCACAGAGGCCGACTCAACCTCCTGACAGGCCTGCTCAAGTTCCCACCAGAGGTTAATCATTGAGACGGCCTCATTTAATGAGACGTGTTCGCCTTGAAATAATCCGTGACAAGATGAGATTGTTTATTCTGCATGACTGTAATCAGAAGCACAAGTAAACAGAAAGTCGCAGCCAGCTGCCAAAGGGTAAACAAGGGTTAGATAACATCACACCACACGCTTTCTTCTCTCTAGCTCATGTTCCGGAAAATGCGCGGCCTCAGTGAGTTCCCCGACGCCTCGCCTGCCATCGGGGACGTCCTCTCCCACCTCACCTCCTCAGTGGAGCTGGACTTCGGAGCCAAGCGGCCGATTCACGTGACCATGCTGCCCAACCCGTCTCACCTCGAGGCGATCAACCCCGTTGCTCAGGGCAAAACCAGAGCCAGGCAGCAGCTCAGGCAGGAAGGAGACTATTCAGCTGAAGAGCACGCCCAGCCAGGGGACCAAGTCGTCTGTCTGCAGGTACGAAACAACTAATACACACACATTCAATTCAATTCAATTCAACTTTATTTATAGAGCGCATTTCATGCACAAGGCAGACTCAATGTGCTTCACAATACACATAATTACAGTTTAAAACAACAACAACAACAAAAAACAAAGAAAAATCAAACAAATCGATTACAAATTAATTGAAGAGTGCAGGTAGACAAGCCATGCCATATTCACCACATATACACTTACTTACTCACACATGTGCACCCACTCCCACAACCACACATGCACACAATTCAACCAAATGCTGTAGAGAAAAGATAAGTTTTTAATCTGTTTTTAAAAATGGCTACTGATGTGGCAAGTTTAACTGTGTCAGGCAGGGTGTTCCACTTTCTTGGGGCATAAACACTAAAAGCTGCTTCTCCTTCTTTGGATCTGGTGTGAGGGATGAGTAAGTTGCCACTGCCTGTTGACCGAAGTGTTCTTGCTGGGGTGTAGGTGATGAGCATGCAATCAAGAGATTTAGGTTTGCAAGAGGAGAATGCAAAAGCCTTTATTTCGATAGTGACTGAAGAGAAACTGACAGGAGCACTATGACATGCAGATATAGGTCTCCAGAATCCAGTGTGGATGATTTGCTTGTATGATGATAAACTACAACCAGACCAATATGTCTTAAACTTTAAAAACATTGTATTAATTGTGTATTCTTTTTTCGTTCATTTTTGTCACGATCACATCTACAATAGATCAAATGTTTTGCTCAAGAGCAAAATAAAAAGCATGAACAGCTCATGCATGCATATGTTACTACACATGAAGTATTGTTATTTGTGTTTTCGGACCACAATGTTAATAAGCTGCCAAAAGGGAGCTCCTCTTTGCTTTTCCAGCCTTTAAATCAACCCTCCTTACTGTCCGTTGATATATTTTACCATTTTTAATGCTTTATTTAATTTTGCATTTTTTAGGATTAAAAAAATGGCACAAGGATTGCATGATTGTCTATCACTAACACAAATCCAGAAATGTTGGAACTTAAATAAAACATATGAGATAATTTGCTAATCCTTTCTGACATAAATTCAGTTGAAAACTCTACAAAGACTGTATATGTTATATTCACACTGATCCGACTTTTGATTTGGGAAACATACACTAAATTATTCATGTGATGCATTCTGTTTTTATCTACATATTACAGCGTCCCATCATTCTGAATCAGGGTTATATTTTGATGCAACAATTTTTTGAAAAATTCTAAATACCTTCTGTCTAAAATTGAAATATTCTCTGTCTGTATTTTGTCTGTTCTTCGATTTCTTTCTACAACCTGATCGATTTCACACTTGCTGGGTGTATTTCTCAGAAGTGCGGTGTCAAGTGTAAATTTATTTGGAGTAAAACTGCAAGCACAAATACAGGAGACCAAACAATCAGCCTGCTCTGAACAATCACTGCTCTAGTAATCAAAATAATACAATCTTAACGATTGTGCAGCCTTTGCAGAGATCTCTTTCACATTAGGGATGTGCCATATTGTATCATTCACAATTATACCAGTATATTTTTTTTTCTTGAGTATCATGATAACAACATTCCTACTTCATGACATAGTGGCGTAAGGGTTTCCTATTAATAACCTAGACAGTGGCGGCCCGCCAGAGTTTCATGTGCTGCATTAACGTCACATTTCAAGCTCCTGAAAGTATATTTACAGTTTTCATAATATAAAGTTATTTTGCATTGTGTTGCCGTTGCTCAGCAGAGTGTCTGTCACCCGTCAGTCAGTCAAAACCCGACCCACCTCTCATCCTCCTCCAAGACATGCGTGCACATTCACACACTTGCACACACACTGAATATACCGAGCTGCCACTGCGCTTCCAAACAATTCCAGCATTAAAGAGAAACGTGCCCACCTGTCTGTCAGTTCCGTCCCCCCAACATCGCTCCGTCTGCGTGTGTGCACGCTGAACTAAATACTATCAACCTGTCCAGGTGGTCAGAGGTCCAAACACACTGCTGCTTTATGCCGTTCGTTAGCCGCGAGCTACCAAGAGCTAAGAATTAAAGTTGTGTTAATCACAAAAAGCAACTATTGCTTCCTGTCGCTAAACAATGCAGCTTTCAAAATAAGAGCACAATGTGGTAACAGAATCCACCACAGAATTTACAAGAAGACTGTCAAAATAAGATGCCTTAAATAAAATGTACAAGGACCTTTATTCTCCTTTACAGTAATTAATTAAAACTGATTTGGCAATGATTAAGATCAGTGTATATGATGGAATTGTTGCATTAGAATGTGTGAGAGGGACCAAATTTGGGCTTTTATGAGAAAAAAAAATGCTCCAGGGGAGCATGCCCCCAGACCCCCCTAGCCAGCTATTTTTCAACACTGTCTGGCTACTCCATATTCTGGTGGAAAGCCATGTTGACTGTGAAAAATCTTATGTGATGTGTTTTTTATTTTGTTGTACGTTATTTATTTATTTATACAGACTAAAAAATCATATTTTCTATATATTTTTCAGTATTTTGCAATATCATACATTATTATAATAATTATAATTATAATTATTTACATATCCCCAAAAAACCCTGAAATATCGTGATAATCTTTTAGGGCCATATCGCCCACCCCTATTTCACATGGGAAAGGATGTCCCACAATTGTTCAAGCCTGTTTTTAAAGCATGTTTCACAAGGCCATATGAGCAGTAGACAAAACATCACATGTTACAGCTGCTTGATTTGCAGTCAAAAACAACAGACATTTACTAAATCCACTGAGAAATCCACAGCCACTGATGCCCACAAGCTGTGGATCTCCAGTAATAGACATTCGAATATCTCCTTTAATCTTCTCTCCTGATCCAGGGTTCACTCTCTGCAGGAGGCCGACACACTAAACCCCTCTGGGCCTTGTTATCAAACCATCCTGCAGAGTTACCAAAGCTTCACGACAATCTCTGTTGTCTTCTCCGCAGGTCCATGGTGACGGCTCTTTCCCTGGCCAGGGGATCGTTCCAGAAACTCTGACCATTTCAAGCCTCCCTCACTACAGAGTGGGTGGGAGCTTCCACCTCATTGTGAACAACCAAGTGGGCTACACCACTCCATCGGAGAGGGCGAGATCCTCTCTGTACTGCAGTGATGTCGGTCAGTGAAACGGATCAAAATAATTAAATATTTGCTGCTTAAAAATCTGTTCATTTGTATTTGTAAATGTGCGTATGTGCAAATTTAAAGTATTTTAAAAGTGAAACCTTTTTGAAGCTATCTGAATTGCCAAAGCCCAAGAAGTGTTTTCATGCGACTTGTTATCAGAAACTGATGATCATGTTTGTACCACAGGTAAGATGGTGAACTGCGCTGTGATCCACGTAAACGGCGATGATGCAGAGGAGGTGCTGCGGGCCACTCGGCTGGCTGTGGAGTACCAGCGTCTTTTCAGGAAAGACGTCATCCTGGACCTGATCTGCTACCGTCAGTGGGGCCACAATGAGCTGGACGAGCCGTTCTTCACCAACCCGGCCATGTACAAGATCATCCGGTCAGTTACAGTTTCCTCTTTTACTTTGTATCACAACACACAATCACCATCAGGTCAAAAGTTAGTTACACATACTTCTGGTGCATATTTTTAAGCCCCTTTCCTTAAAACAGTGTATAGATGAATACAGCAGCAATCTGAATCTGTTGAGACCCTGCCCTCTGTTTGTATTTTCCAATTTTTTTTTATTTTGCTGTATTTGGGACGTTTCTGGGCGTCACCCTTTGGGCATGATAACTATTAAAATTTTGGCTCACAAGCAAAGCCGTTGGGAACACCCTCACTGGAGGCTGCATCTCAACTGACAGCAGATATTGTTTTAAATGTCTTGGATATTATAGGATTTTTTTTTTTCCAAAATAGAGTAAAACTAAGACTGTTTGTTTAGAAAATTCAGTACCTCCTGAATCACTCATCACTTTGAGTCATATGTGTAGATTAACAAACTATTATTCTCCCAGTAACATATTATATTCATTGCACATTGTCTATTGTACTAGTGAATGACACAATCATTTTTAACCTGTGCATAAAAAAAATCTGAAAAAGTGGAAATACCAAAAAAGTCTTAGAATTTCTCACAAAAGTTTTCATGTTTAGCTGAGGTGGAAAAGTTGATTTATCAATAAAGGCAAAATGTGACAAAGTGCAATGGAAAAGGATTTAGCAAATGAATGATGACGTACAAGAAGCATCGACTGAAGGTTTTGAAGGTTGAATGTTTTTTTGAATGGAAAAAGTGTTTATCTGAGTGAACCAAGTCCTAATAATGGGTGAAAACAAACATTATTTGCATTTTCTTTTGCCAATTTTCTCCTGATGTTTGTCTCATTGTTGCATCCTCTCAGATCCCGTAAGAGCGTCCCTGACTCGTACTCAGACCAGCTGATCTCCGAGGGTCTGATGACCGACGTGGAGCGTGACGAGATCAAATCCAAACACTACGCCATGCTTAATGACAAGCTGTCCAACATGACCCTGTACAGCCCTCCACCCACCAACCTGCAGGGCCGCTGGGGGGGTCTGGCCGAGCCGCAGGCCAAAGTCACCACCTGGGACACAGGGGTCCCCGTCCCCCTGCTGCAGTTTGTGGGAGCCAAGTCTGTGGACATCCCCGAACAAATCCAGATGCACAGCCACCTCAATAAGACCCATGCACAGGTGCGGCCATCGTCTCTGCCATTTCTGTTGGATGTCTGTTGTTTCATAGCAGCAGCTGGATGATTTGTTTTCCTCCTGTGTGAACTCAGGCTCGGTTGCAGAAGTTGGAAGAAGGGACCAAACTGGACTGGTCCACAGCAGAGGCTTTGGCTTTCGGTTCTCTCCTCTCACAAGGTCAGCAGAAAATATACAAAATCAAATATAAGAATCCAACAAGATCTCCAACTTAAACGACACAATCGGTTATTTGTCAGTACCGCACATAATGACATATACAAGTGTCTGTCAAAACGACCCATATGAGCGCTTCACAGTAAAGTGAGGAGATCGTTCTAAAGGTAGTACACACGTGAAATTAGAGACACATGAAATTTGTGGTTGTAAAAAAAAAAAAGCTGCCGTTTTGTTGAATTCACTGATCAATGTTTAGGGCCAAAAACATCCTAGTAAGGCGTTATAATAGACAGTTCTAGCAGTAAAAAAGGACTTAAATGTGGAAGTGATGTAGTTACGAAGGCTACTACATAAGCATAAGGTTTGCTGTTGTAAATAAAAAGCTGCAGTTTCGTTGAATTAAGGCTACAAATCCAATGATCTAGGTTTAGGGCAAAAAACTTTTTGTTGAGGCATTTTAAAAGACAGTTTAAACAGTAAATAAATGTACATAAATTCCAAAAGTGAGGTAGTTACAAGGACGTGACTACTGGAAGTGACAGAGTTATATAAAAACGTGATGCACGGAAGTTCATTGATTTCACATGGGACACGAACCCCGTTCTCCTGGGTGAAAGTCTGATGTGTGTGTGTGTGTGTGTGTGTGTGTGTGTGTGTGTGTGTGTGCGTGCTAGAAATGTGATCAAAATCCATTTTTATGCAGAAACTAAGTCAAAATATTGATTTTTTTTCACTAAAAATGAGAGAACTGTCCGCCATGTTTTTTGTTCTGACCGCCGGGACCTTAGAAGTCACATGACTTGGAACAAACCAATAGGAAAAAATATTAACTTGCATTGGAGCGAAATCTGTGTCAGTTTCACGGAAATTTGAGTGATTCCGTGGCTATTCCACGGATTTTGAGTTAAGCGAATCCGTGGCTATTGCACGGATTCCTGTGAGACCAGGTTCATTTGATTGCATTGCTATCAAGGAATGGATTTGAAGAATTCAAATTATTGTTGTTACAGGCTTTAATATTCGAATCAGCGGACAGGACGTTGGCAGAGGCACGTTCAGTCAGCGGCACGCCATGGTGGTGTGTCAAGAAACTAGCGAGATGCACATCCCTCTGAACCACATCAGCCCTCAGCAGACCGGCTTCCTGGAGGTAAAATCCATCAGTGTGAACATAATCTGTCTAAATCATTACACATTTATGACCTGAATTCTGTCATGTGGTGTATTGTGATGTCTTTGTGTGTGTGTGTGTTTAGGTGTGTAACAGCCCGCTGTCTGAGGAGGCCGTGCTCGGGTTTGAATACGGTATGAGCATCGCACAGCCGAAGCTTCTGCCCATCTGGGAGGCTCAGTTTGGAGATTTCTTCAACGGAGCGCAGATCATCTTTGATACCTTCCTCTCTGGAGGTAAACCTCTGTCTGCTCTGATTCACAATTACTCATTATCTCACATTTTTGGAAAAGTCTTCACACATCAGATGTGTAACTGCTGTGTCCTCAGGTGAAGCCAAGTGGCTGCTGCAGTCCGGGCTGGTGATCCTGCTGCCTCACGGCTACGATGGAGCCGGGCCTGAACACTCCTCCTGCCGGATGGAGCGCTTCCTCCAGGTCTGTGGTGAATGGAATGTAATCCACGTCAAAGCCAGTTATTTTCTGATGTAAATAGTTATAAGTGTTTGTAGTGTAAAGAGCGCTCATGTCAGGCTCTTATTATTACATTACTGCTTGAAAACCAGACAAACAGGAACACCTCAGCTCAGTTTCCTTAAAACTCTGCTGCCTTACCTCGTGTGTCACACAGATTTTTGGGTACGTTGTCATCATCGGCTTGTATCAGACCGGGTCATCACTTTTTGGATAAACTAGCAAAACCTTAACCTAAAAAGCTGTTTATTAACCTAATCTTTGCCTCAACCCGAATATTTAACCTAAAGGAGACCTTGCATCTTATTGTAACTTCAGATATACTTTTTTTTTTTGTTTTCATCAAAGATACACATTTTCATTATGCTCCTTGAACTGCTGGCACAACTACAACCACGACTAGGCTTTTTCTGAAGAGTGCCGATAAATTCTCAGATTGTCCATCATAACGTTATTACTAGGAAATATATACAACTCAATAGTGCTGCAATATATTGACATTTAGATGGACCGAATTATGTCCAGCAACAAAAAACTCTTCCCGCTATATTCTCATATCAATGTAGTTTCTGCATTAATAGATGTTCTAGCCCAAATGGCCATATAAATAAGTATGAAACCAAATTACAAATTATAGAAAAGCATGTATAGTATGTTCTGTATGTTTGACAGGCCTCACATCAACTGATCTCTTTTCTTTACATAAATTATTAATGCATTTAGCATAGTTAGGCAACATTAGGATAGTGCAGGTTAAAGGAGTAATCTACGTTATTTGTATAAAACCAACTACTCAACCAAGGAAAATTCAAATGTACAATCAGAGCACGGATCAGACGGTCACAGAGCTCGCTGAAATATTCCCTCTACGTCCTGCAAAACAACATCCATCCAAGATTTTAGGGAGTCACACCAAAGTCGGTCATTCAGGTTAATTATATCATAATTGATCTAATGTAGTGCTGTGTTTTCAATATTTCTTATCCCTCACACAACCAACTTTGCCTTCATACAACCGTCTCATGTAGTCAGATGATGTGAATGATTACAGGCTGTGATCTTTCGTCATGCATCTCATGTGACATGACCTTTGCATTGCTACATGTCCAAGTCCTGCAAATATGTTGACTGTTGAATGATATACTAAAACACCTTGGAAGTTTTTTTATGAAGGTTTAATGTTTTACCTCAGCCAGTTCAGAAATTACCTTTTGGGTCCAGCTTTGAGGTTTATTACTAGATCACTAAAAGGATTTAGCTTAAACTTTAAGGACCAATGCTCCTTGGCTCTTTGGCCCTTATATAATACTTGTATTGATTTCCAAATTACAGGGCTTTTACACAAAATCTGACCAGTGTCATTGTACAGACGTCATTCTGTATCCACTTCGGATATTCGTCGTCAGAGTGTAGAACTAACAGGCTGTGAACCGGTGTAATCAATAACAATTTAACAGAGATGCTGTCTCTTAATTGTCCATTAGCAATCAGCAGACAAAGACATCAGATTGCGGCTGTGTCCGAAATCACTCCCCCGTCTGCTCCCGCTATAATAGACACCCTGTAATTTACAACACAGTGAACAGTAAATTGAGACTTCAGGTGCTTAAGAATCATTGTCATCTTGCATCATCAGTAAAGTTTTGATCTATAAATGTGATGCATTGCAGTGTGGGATTGTTAGATTTAAGTAGTGGACATGCCACATTTCACACTCGATACAAATAAAATGTCGGAGGGTAAATGTAGTGCACATAGCATTTGTCTGAAATTGCTGTTAAAAGAATGCATGATTTTTTTTTTAAATGTCTAAATGTGTAGGAAGACTTGCTAAAAACCAGTGTAGTGGAAATCGTTCCACATTGCAACATAAGAAGTGATATTAAATCATGCACTGAGCAGATTGAAAGTAGTTACATTCTTCAACGAAAAAAAACCCCAGAGGGTCTTTTTTTTAAATAGTCCCAGCCTGTCATTCCCAGTTTAGTGATTTTTCACAGACCGCCACACAGCTGTGTTCAGAGGAACATTTAATAATATTGTTTTAAAGCGCTTCTCTATCTCTGCTGTTATTTGTTAACTGATTTACAGATGTAACTTTCTGACCTGAATGTGTTTTACCTGCAGCTTTCTAGTTGGTGATGTGTTGTGTAACACATTACCCGAACTGTAAATGATTGCCAACTCATCCGGTTTTGTCTCTCAGATGTGTGACAGTAAAGAAGAAGGTGTGGACGGCGACAATGTGAACATGGCCGTGGTGAACCCCACCACGTCTGCTCAGTACTTCCACCTGCTGAGGAGGCAGATGATCCGGAACTTCCGCAAACCTCTCATCGTGGTCGGACCCAAGATGCTGCTCAGATTCTCTGTAAGCACTGTAGACGGTTCATATTTACGTACCGAACCATCATGGTGTCAGGGTCACAGTCTGGTGCATGCAGAATACACAGCATGTTGATTAGTAAGTTGATGAGTTCAAGTTAAGTGTGAGTTCTGCCCGGAAACTTTTAAATGTACGGTTTCAGCAATTACTGAGGTTAGCACAACAAGCCAGCCAGAGAGAGAGAAAATTGTGTATTATAGCTGCATAAATAATAAATTGCAATTCATTTTGCAGCTCTATATCCAGTATCCAAAGGACAGTTTAGTAATGTGTTGGTTCAGAGATGTCCCGGTCTACAAATCATATTCTACAGAATTCCTAAAAAAAAAATGTGTTTGTTTGCAACCACCAAAAGTGGTTGTTAACCTATAATCATTGAAAAATAAGAATGCAGGCAAAATGCTACCTCAGTCACCAGCAAGAGGATTTCATCCGTTTTCAACACTTTCTGTTCAATGTAAACTAAAAGAATCGTATCCATATGCATTTGGGTTTTTTTTCCGAGTCATGACTCCTTAACTGGGATATGAACTGGACTGTGACTTCTATGAAATGTTATTCCCCTGGTAGAAACGTATAACATTTCCAACTCCTGTTCACAGATATTTCCATGCCAGTGGTTGAATTATGTGTGTTGTTTCCACAGGGGGCAGCGTCCAGTCTGACTGAACTGGCTCCAGGAACCTCTTTCAGACCAGTGCTGGGTGATGCTTCAGTCTCAGCCGAAAGGTACAGAGGTTACTACATTTAACGATTGTGAAAACTTCTCTAATGATTGTAGTAAATTCTGTAGTGCATCCTCAGTGTGGTGGCTTATATTTAAACAAGTAAATCATTTTAAAGAAGTTCATAAAAACCTGCTAAAACGTCCATTTTCCTGTTATTCCATGCAGTGTCCAGAAGGTGGTGCTGTGCTCAGGGAAGCATTACTATGCCCTGCTGAAACAGAGGGAGACATCAGCAGCCAATCAGAACACGGCACTGATCCGTGTGGAGGAGCTGTGTCCGTTCCCACTGGACGCCCTGCAGCAGGAGTTCAAAAAATACCCCAACGCCAAAGGTATGTGTGGGACCTGCACCTGCACTGTGAGCAGGCGTACCGACTGTATAAATGGAACACAACTCACTCGCTTTATGAACAAAGTAAAGACTGTTTTCTTCGACACAATATTTTATTTATGGCTGCAACTGATGACTGTTTGACCCTTTGAAGCAAACAAAAACGTAAATAACTGATGATACAAAGGGATGTTTTAAGGAGGCATTAAAATGACTTGTATGATACATTATAAGTCTACTAAATGTTAAACTATATGCCTTATGTGTATATTCAGCTTGATGCTAATTATTTTAGATCATAATGATACATTTATTTATATAGCCCTTTTCAAAATAGGTGTAACAAAGTGCTTCATAAGATAACAAGTGTTTACGTACGTGTGCTCATCCACGTGTTCATGCATTCACACACACACACACACACACACACACAACCCCACAGATGCTTGACCTGCACGCCAAATTACAGCCTCCTCGAGCAAAAATTGTGACCACGAGAGGTCGGAGACATTAAAGCTGCTGGTTGCAGCTAATAAAAGCAGCTAATTTAAAGTTAAAGCAGTATGATAAATATTAAAACAGAACATCATGGAACACATCAATAACAGTATAATAAAGTGGTAAAACAAGGTGATTGAAACTACACACACACACACACACACACACGCATATATAAATGTCATAGTGTTCGTGTCACCATAGTGTGTAATTCAGTCTGTAGTCTCCTGTGTCTCTCGTGTCCCCTGTTCCTCTTTGCTGACATGCTTTCTGTGTTCTGCACACGTCATGATTTCTGAGGCATTTCCATTTGCTACATTATGTAACACTGCAGTCTGTTTGAATGATGGACGAGAGGCAGCACTAGTTTATTTATACACTATTTTTCACGTACAAAGGAAATCTGTTCCTTTACTCAAGGTTAAAATGCATTAGAAGAACATTAAACCCAAACGGTAATGAAGATCAATAATTTTAAAATGAAATAAGACATAAAGACAAAAAAATAGACAACAGAATGAGTCATATACTGCAGCTTCAGAGCAGAAATAAAAATCCCAAATGTAATAAGAAGCAAATGCAAATTCAGATCTTATGGAAAGATTGTTCCAGATATCCAGAGAAACTTTCCATGTTTTGATGTAATCCTCTCTTTTGTTCTTTTCTTTTTTTTCAAGAAATATACATAAACACCACCACAATCTTATCAGACCTACTGAAAATATATTATATATATATATATATATATATATATATATATATATATATATAATAATAACAACAACAACAACTTTATAACACCTTTATAAAACAGAAGTTAAAACAAATAATAAAAGTAGATAAAATCCAAAACAAAAATAAAGAAAATAACAAACTATTTCAGCAAATCGGTTATATATATTTGTTGTATATTTGTTTTGTTATTCTTCTTCAGTGAAACCGACACAAAATGACCTTTGACCTTTTATTGACAACAGAAAGTCATTTCAGTTTTTATCATTAACTGTTTTGGAGGAAAGTGATTTGTCTTTAAAACGCTCGGGACAGAAAGTCACTCGATCTGAATTTGAGTGTCGGGCAGAGAAACAATTACAAAAGCAGCTCATCAAGTGACTCACAGGAAGTTGAATGCTTTCCAGCAGCTTCAATAGAAGTCTGACAGTCTCCACCTTTAATAACAGACTCCTCAAGAAAACATTAGACAAAGAAACCAGAAATGCTGGTGCATCAGTGAATCTGTCAGACAAAAATCTAAAGTATGAGCTTCACCACTCTGATGCTCACAGCAGAGAGTTCAGTGTGAAGCGTCTGTTTCTTTGTCACTGAATCAGTGTCAATCCAGATAAGACTGCAGCTGTGATTGCTTCATTTCATTATGCAAGACTTTCCTTACATGAGGAACTAGCAGCTATCAGTGTCGAAATCCTTCTCTTTAAGTTTTTATATTTGTTGGTTGTTTTTTGCCTGAAGAGGATGCAACACAATTACATCAGAAGAGGAGGAAACCTATACTCAGGCCGCTTTTAAATTAAACAAATTTGTTGCAATAGATAAATCTCCTTTTAAGTTTTCTCAGCACAGCAGCACATGTACTTGCAATCACTGAAAATATTTCTCCCTGCAAAGGCCGGTATCGGTGTATATATTGTCCGATATGTGCTGTTATTAAAACCTCTTTTTCACAATATATAATGCAGAAAATGATGCTTGGTGTGATTTAGAAATAGTGTCAGCTATTGACTGAAACTGAACAATAATGATGTTTATTTAGCTGTTTATTATATTTCTATTTATCATCATTTATAGAACTGGATGACAATATAATACATTGTTTGTATAATGTATAACAATGTTAAATATTTAACAAAAAGTTATGTTTGTAAATGCAACCAGAGAGCATGAATATGAATAATAGATCCACAATCCTCATAAAAAGTCTATTTTCATTCCAGTTTTAAAATTGACTCAATCTGCCACGATATCAGTAATCTATGAATCTCCCCCCTCTAAAATCAGTATCTTAGCTGTCCAAAAATCATCAACACTGTTCCACTTTTTTTTTTAGCCCTAGTTCCCACTATGTGACTTTAGCCCAGGCTTGCTAGAGCCCTGCTAGAGACCATAGCCTCTAGCAGGTTAAAACTGCTCCAGCCAACGAGAGGCATATTGAGGGTAAAATCCTCTCCCCTTATGCTATCTCTGCTATGTATGTTTTTTGCAAGGGCATCATTGCCGCATCCTGGACTGAGTGCCGCTCAAGACGACTGTGATTAGTTTTAAAGAAACACAAACAAGCTGTTGTGTCTTTTCCCCTACAGCAGAATGTATCAGGGGCAGCGGGATGTTTCTCCAGCACTGACAGAGCTGTGGAGTCAGGTCTAGCTGTGCAAGACTAAAGGTCTTCTGTAACAATAAGAAGGTTTTAAAACAATGTAATACCAACAAGCAGGACTACAGGGACAACACTGGTCTGTGCATGGATGGCTTAAAGAAAAGATCCTGTTTTGCACATCGTATTATTTCCACTTCTCGCAAATTTTAGTCATTAGTCAACAGCTAATGAGACATGATGTTCATCAAAGGCAGCTGAAAACAACAACACAAATAGAGTTCCAACACAAATATATATATTCTTTGTCAATTAATCTGCTGATTATGTTCAGGATCAATGGATTAATAATTTGGAGATATTCAGTTTACTATAATAGCCTAAGACAGACAGCAATATTGACATATGGGGAAAAAAAGTGTTACGTCCTTGTTTCTGATCCCTGTCTGGACAATTGTCATTGAAAAGTGACATTTGAAAGTTCAGGTTTCACTTCAGCTCTCTATTTCATTGTTTTCACCTCAACAAACTGAATCCAGTTTCAGTTGCATCAAACCGTCTGCATTCAAAGGGCAATAGAGAAGAACCAAAGAGTCGCATGTTCAGTGAAAAAACACTGTGAGTTATGTCCTCTTTTATTTTCAATGTAATTAATGTTTAAAAATCCCCCCACAGAGTTTGTTTGGAGTCAGGAGGAGCCACAGAACATGGGGCCCTGGTCTTTCGTAGCACCCAGGTTTGAGAAGCAGCTGGCCTGCAAGGTGAGAAATGTTTCAAATAATGTCATCTTCAATATGAAACCTAAATGACTAGACTGGATTTTTTTTTAAAGTGGGGTTGTATTAGGTACTTCTCCATATTCAATGCGTTATATACAGTTGATGTCGGTCGGCACACCCCCGGTTTGGAGAAGCAGGCAGGAGTGCATGGAAGCTAAGCAACATATTGCTGTGGATGAGTCAGCAGCAAATATAATTTAGCCACTTAAAAATATTAGTATCATTTTAAATGTACACTACATGTAGAATATTTTCACCACTTTACCCTGGTGCCGGACAGCCCTGTTTAAGTTTATGCGGGGGGAACTAAAGCTGTTATCAATGCTTTCTTACAAGCCACCACACTCCATTGACAAAAACAGTAATTTTACCTTGCAGAGCACAAGAGTTATTGGCCTCCTGCTGCCTTGATTGGTTAGTTTGTTTGTGTTGTTGTGTGATTCTGGTGAATCCGAACCAACCATTTAAAACACCAAGGTCACACAATAAAACAAATAAAATTAAGGATGCACAGTTTGATATAACGGCTTTAGTTCACCATCGGAAAGGGCTGTCTGGAGGCAAGGTAAATCACTCAAAATATTCTAAATATAGTGTAAACTTGATACTGATATTAATTTATTAGGTTGACTTTTCTTTCAGTTGCTAAAATATTTAGTTTAGCTGCTGCTACTGTCCACAGCAGCACTTTAGTAGCTTACGTGCCTACGTATCTACTAAAGGTAATACACTGACTATGGACAAGTACCTCATATTACCCCACTTAAAAATTCCCTATCCCTTTAATGTTACACATACTACACTGTCTCCACTCTCTGTCTCAGCTCCGGTTAGTGAGCCGACCCGCTCTGCCCGCCCCTGCTGTCGGCATCGGGACCCTCCATCACCAGCAGCAGGAGGAGATCCTCGCTGCTACCTTCTCCTAAAAGACTCTAACTGGGAACTAAAATAAGCCAGTAAACAAGCATACGCACAACCCTGCATACTGGAACCTGCTGTGGTCCTCCGAAGCATCGTCACACTGAAGGTGCTGATACACGGGGCCTTTTAGACGGTGTGAATGTGCGGTTAAAAAAACATATTGGTCACTAATATAAAGAACAAATCAAAGAAAATGTTTAAGAGAATAGTGTTTGATCATTTTAACTGTTATAGTCAAACACAGGTTTTAATTATTGTGTTTATGGTTTGAAGGAAAGGCCTGAATTCCTGTTGTTTCTGATGTTTTGCCCCTTTTGTCTTATTTACTTTGCCTGTATTCTTTATTTGTTCAGTGACAAGGCATTACGATGAGAAAAAAGGACAATTTTAAGCTGTTTGGATCTGAATCAAGGCCTTAGAGACCATGTTTACAATGTGATTGCAGTTTAGAAGCACCAGTAGTGTTTGTAGCACCAGTACCAGCTCCATGTTTCAGGAATCAAAACGGTTCAGTCGCCTCAAGCATTCAGTCCATAGAAACTGTTAATTCTGTACTGTTTGGAATGTCAAATATCAGTATAAGTTGTTGGAAATGTCCCTGAAATATTTATATAAGAACAGGAGTACTTGAACTGGATTTCTGAAAAGAGATAAAGAAGAATTGTTACCATTTGATTTGATTGTTGGGTGTTTATCCAACCTTGAGTTCAAGTATTTGGAGATTATGTGGTACAAATTGGGGCTAAGTAATACTTCATCATGAGCATTATTTACTCAAGCTAAGACTTGAACTACAAATAAAAGCATTAAAGGGCTTATGTAAATAATTCAGATGGATTTCAAATGAAAATATTTTCAAATAAATCTATTTTCATGTTTGTGCATCATGTTTCTTTTCCTCTAATCTCATGTCTGAAAAGTTTGTCTTAATGTAATATGAAAACTGAGTCTTTCAATTAATTATCTTAACTGATAGTTGTTTGTTTTATGATCTACTACAGATCATAATGTCCCTCTCAATGAGCTGCACTGTGATGGGGCTCACAATCAGTTTTACAGGTATATATATATAGGTAGCTGTAGGGAAAAGACGGCTTCAAACTGACTTTCTGTAATTAAAGAAATATAAAAGAAAAGCAAAAGAACAACAACATTGGGTGCTATGGTAGCTCAACTTTACATACCCTAAAACCAATCTGGTTTGCTCTCTATTAAAGAGACTATTTCTATCTAACCAGAACTAAATTAGTCTTTGAAGGCTTTCCTGGGCATGCCAGGGGCCACCGCAGGATTACTGCACAAAAACAAAGTGCTCACACACCAACACCTGCAGGCTTATTTTTCCAGGCAAGCTTTAGAAATGAAAAATCTACTTCATGTGGCAACTCCAGCAAAACCTAACAAAAGAAGCAAAATTGAAAACAAACTAAGCTTTGAATGAACCCCCATTTATTTTATGCCTGACTTGAAAGTTGCAATACAGGGAGTGACACAACACCAGGTTAAATGAACAGAAGGCTATTTTTATTTACAAAAAGTACGAAATAAGGGAACAGAAGAAAAGCTGGGTCTTGAGTCAGAGTACCTCTTACCATTCAGCCTTCCCTTGGTCTGGTTACCTTCTGTGTATCTGAATACCCATGCCAGAACACTTTTAAGTATATCCTAATACATATGTCAAATGCAGAATGCTAAAAGTATCACGATGCCACACTACAGCCCGTCACGTTTAAGTCAGCATGCAAGCCAGCATATAAGCAAGAGAGTGAAAGTCCAAGGAGCCATGTTATGATGAAGTAGTATGCCCCAGTTGAATGTTTTGTGCATGCAGCAGTATGTTCTTTGTAACAGCAAAGGCAGAAGGTACTAAAATATCATTATGCGAATTTGGGGGGCTGGAGCCGATCCAGGGTCTAACCTGGACAGGTCACCAGACTATCGCAGGGCAGACACATAGAGACAGACAACCACCATCATCACACCTACGGACAATTCAGAGTCACCAATTAAACCTAAGCTGCATGTTTTTGGACTGTGGGAGGAAGCTGAAGAAAAGCCACGCTCACACAGGAAGAACATGCAAACTCCACACAGAAGAGCCACAAGCCCAAATAGAACCAGTGACCCTCTTACTGTGAGGCGAGAGTGCTAACCACTCTGCAGTCCAGAAAACGTTATATGATCTGGACTACAGCTCCTGTGGTGAATGTGATAACGCTATGAATTGTGGTTAATTCCCCCAGGCAAAATCTGCAGAAATGCAGGGGAAAAGCATAAAGGGCTTTAACTGTCTGCAAGAAAGCCCTCATGCACTTGATGATTTGACAGACAGCCCTAAACAGTCCAAGACTTAAAGTGTGAGTATGTCACACACACACACACACACACACACACAAAAGCAAAAACAGTAACAGAATGGCACTTGTCAAAACCTTTCTTTGAAGCAGTTTGACATCTACAAAGCTATTTACACACAAAACACTGAGGGAAGTTTAAGGGGGCTGAGGGTCACCTGCTGTGCACGAGCCCCCTCTACTCCTAGCTCCGCCCCTGCCTTTAAAATTTGCAACTCATGTTCAAATGACAGCATGTATCTGTGCAACAACCAGACACACGACTTGGTTTAAATGTGGTTTTATTTTCGCAGAATCACTGACTCTGATGAGTCCGGCGGAGTTTCCACCGGGCCGGTGATTTGGTGCAATGCGAACACTTAAATCGCTCATTGTGCACGGTGCTGTCAGATAGACAGGCGGGAGCAGCAACCTCCCACTCCTCCTATTGCTATAACAACCACAGGGCGGTCGGTGCGACTCGATGGCACACAGCAGCTCTGGATGCGACTGCCAAGTGTCATCCTCCTGCTGCAAGTATCCCGACCTCAGCTCACCGCAACGCAACGCCGCTTTGACACTGACTTGAATCCCGCCAGGGGAGGAAGAGGAGGGGGGGAGAGCCTGTGTGTTTCCCCGTCACAGTGATCTGAACAGTGGGGAAGCTCAGACTCGGGATCCGCTACGTCAAACAGATTAGTCAAATAACCTCTCGGGGTAGGACATACCTCCTCTCCTTGGGCTTGCCTGGCTGCATGCATGGGCTGAAGAAGAGGCTGACACATAGCCAGGAAGCCTTTGGCGTAATACAGAAGTGCACTACTTTTCTTTTTCTTTTTTTCTGTTTCTTTTTCTCTCCTGTGGCTGGGTGAGACGAGTGTGGTGGTGATCCTCCAGCAGCGTCTCTTCTTCTTCTTCTTCTCCTCTCCCCACCCCTGGTGCGAAATGGCGAAAGAAAACGGCGAGTCCAGCGATGGATCTTGGAAAAAGCATGTCGATGATATCAAGAAGATATTTGACTTCAAAGAAGTCCTTGGGACGTGAGTAACGAGATAAACGCAGCCGTACAGGCGACCACAAACTTTGTATCCAGTTGTTGTAAATTAGCGTCAGACAACAATGACACATTGCAGCGATTTAACGGAAATGAAAAGCAGACTGACAGCTGTTGAATATTCGCTGAATTAACTGAGAACAGGAATAGAAAGGCGCATTTTGAAGTTACAGCCCGTAAAAAAGACGTTTTTGTAAATGAAAATTTAAGTTCATTGTTCAGAGAGGGGAAATAGTGCTTCATGAGACACAATAATGTGTGAAGTCAGACACGCGTGATGCCCCTCGTTATGTCACAGTTCATTCAAAAACTACTGCAGCGTGTTTTTATTCTTCCACACAGATCACATCAGCGTGTACATGGAGCTGCACAGAGCCCGGGCAGCCATTTATTTTAAGGGTCGTTTTGTACAACATGATACAACTATGACAAAGACAGCAGCAGGGCCTGTTTGCATGCACAAGTAGTGATGAAATCAGCTCCCAAATTATTATGAGGGGACCATCTGTGATGACTTTATGTTCTTGTGCTCAATCTCTTTTCTGTCCTCCTCACACAGAAGGGCAGATTTTAGCAGAGAAACATGATGTCTGGCTTTACAGACAGATACTTGTTTGTACAGTAAACACTCTGCTTATTCGTTTAGGGACCACTTTGGATGAAGTTATGCTCTTGCCCTTGGACCATAGGGCAGACGAATTCCAGAGTTTATTTTGGTCCGCTGTTAGTGCTGCTTGACTTCATGTCTTCTCTTCTTTGAATAAGTTATGCTGCAGACAGAGAGCCTAAGTGTTCCCCCGGATGGAGGACCCTGCACTGCTAAAGGTCTCAGGCAGTCAATCTTGTGCAGTATATTTCTCATTTTTCCTGCTTGTCCCCTGAAGACATGTCCGTCCTCCCTGGTCTGAAAGGAATTTAATGAGGTGATGTCTGTATTGTTGGAGATTCGAGGGAGGGCTGTGTTGCGGAAGGGGTCTCTCTGGGGAAATATGTTTGTTTTTTTAATTTGGACTCAGAATCTGGTGTAAAGCTGAGAGAAAGAAAAATGGCCTCTATAGTCTCTGTGTTTGTAGCTAAACTGGGCAGCTTGGTCATTCACAGATGAGAAAGCTAGAGCCCGACTTATAGGGGATTTTTGAAACCGATACCAATTTTAGAGGAGAAAAAACACCCATTACTGATATGGCAGCTGATATTCTTTAACTTGAATGAAAATAGACCTTTTCTATGTGTTTTTGCTCCAATTTGACTATGTGAAAGTACTCAATAGGCTCCTTTCTTAGACAATAACTTTATTAAATAATATCTACCATTAGTTTACATTATTATTATTATTGTACATACAACATACACCACTGTCGACCAGTTATAGCAATCAAAACTGAAAAAAAGAGAATACAAACATCAGTGCTGTATGTTCAGTATCAGTGAATACTGACAATTCAAGTAAAGAAAACAATTAAAATAAAATAAATGGCTAAATAAAGATCAGTTCTGTATGTTCGTCAATTGCTGACAATTTAAATAAAGAATAAAATAAAAGAAATAGCTAAATAACAGCACTGTATGTTCAGTAACAGTCAATGCTGACAAATTAAAAAAATAAAATAAAATGGTAATGATATTTGCATCGTTTCCTGCCTTTATGTAATCTATGAGAAAAAGTTGTAATATCAGCACATATCTGACATCACCGATACCGACAGATACCGATATATCTGTGATTGGCTGATGGATAATTTCATCAAGCTCCAGATAAAACCGACACTTTGTTGTTTGCTATAGTTATGTATGCAACCTCATCTTGTGTAAACATAATAATCATCTTGATCCTGTTCTCATTTCGTGCTCTTCTACGTGACCGCAGACCCGTTTTTTTCCAGACACGCAGCATCACAAAATTCTCTTATAGATTGGTGATTCATAAAGCGCACCCGACACTTCATCTGTTGTACTAAACAGTCAGACGTTCCTACCTGGAGGCTGCTCTGATTTCCCCAAGGCTTTCATTTATGTGTGAAGCGCCTCTGAATAACACGAGTGAATCATCGTGATTTACTGTCCACACAATGGCCAGGTTGGAGGAACACACATCCCTCGCCCACTACCTGAGCAGCGCACATCTCCAGGGCCAGTGTGTCACTGCTCGGCCCTTATGGTACATATCGTACAGCGTGTGCTCGTCCTGATTGACTTTAAGGAAAGTCCCATTTACTGGTTCCTGTGTGTCTTAATCAGGGAGAGACTTGGTGCTGCACAGCGGGGTTCACAACAGGCCACCTTGGCCAGAGCAGCCCGGCAGCTTTGCTTGAGGATTAAAAATGGACCAGAAAGGAGTGCTGGTCAGAGGAAGAGTCAAAGATTATCCTACTCCTCCTCCTCCTGACCCACCTTTCAACTCCCCATCAGGTTTCCCCATCAGTGTCCAAGAGGGATCATCCCTCTCCAGTGTCATCATTTAGTTTTCTCCCCACACCAGCAGCAAAAGTACTCAAATACTTCACTTAAGTACAATTTATTTCCATTTTAAATGGCTTTATCCTTCCATTACATTTCATAGAGAAGAATGTTGTACTTCAGTACATTTATATGTGGTTAGCTAATGAAATAGGACTTATTGTTATAGATAAAAATACCCATTAATGGTTGACTGATAGGGGTTTTTCAATGGCTGATGCCAATATTTGAGTGGGTGGCTGTTTTTAAGGTGTCCTTAACAACAGCATTTATCATTTAACAGCATCTCCTTGTTTCTGAGAGAACATTTGTAAATTTCCATGAATAAAAAATAACAAAACAATGTGAGTGTAGTGGCCTTCGCCTGGTGTTGGCTCAGTGAAATACTATAATTAATAAATAATTGGCCTTGTGCAGCCTGGTCTGCTAAAAAATTACATTCACATGCAACTCATCTGCTTTCTCATATTCCTTTGGAGCAAAAACATTTTTTTCCTGGACTACATTTGATCTTGACGTATCACAAAATCGTTCACAATCAGTCTGTGTAGGGGTCAACGAACAGAACTTTTATCCAGGACACCGGTGTTCAAAAGTAAATGTTTAGGGCGTCCCAGCGGCACACCTGGTAGAGCGCTTTCCATAGAGGACCGGATTCGTAAGCGGGCGGCCTGGATTCGAGTTCGACTCGGAGCCCTTTCCCGCATTTCATCCCCTTCACTCAGTCTTTATCAATAAAGCCCAAAAATGGCCAAAAAATATCTTAAAAGAAAAAGTAAATGTTTGTATTTGAAGTTACGTACATAAGAACTTGTAGTAACTTCTGTATGTAATGTAGTTGTGATGTATTGCCAAAGTACTTACTTTAACCCAAATCATGATATTTTCCTAAACCTAGCAGAGTAGGTGGGGCCTAAACCTAAGCATGAATAGATGTTTCACAAAATGAACCACGTAAAACTGCAGCTGGTTAAAAAAGTGTTTAATTCAGCAACTGTGCAGTCATTCAAAACATAAAATACAGCGAGATTAAAATGTTTCCCTCCCTCAAAATGGGACGATTATCTTAAAAATGGCGTTAATTGGCCCGACTACTCAGCTGATCAATTATTCGAGCTAAAGTAATTGAAATAAGCTTCACCTTCACTAGCTACAACAATAAAATCATTAAAAATAATCAAATAGGAAACACAACCAGACATCTGCTGCATATTGTTTTAGTAAATCTTACTGATTTTATTGACACATGGTGCATTATATCGATACTTAAAGTACATTTTGTTGTTCGTACTTGTGTTTTCTTACCTGCATTCTGAACTGACTCTTACTTAGTATTTTTATATTGTGCCGGTGCTACTTTAACTTCAGTTAAGGATACATTTTCCAGCCCTGCTGCAGAGAGATTTGATTTCAACAGCAGCTGGAGGCCGGCCCGTCCGTGTGTGAACGTTGTGACTGATTAGATATTGATAGGAGTTCGGGGAGTAGGAAGCCTGCGGCGGTGTCAGTAAAGCTTTGGACACACACTTCCTCTCCGTGTTTTCTTGCAGTAGCTGTTGTGAGCTAATGAGATCTTGGACACTGAAGCCTGCTGCCTCTCGGCCACTAGAGCCTCGTGGCTAATTTCAGAGCCTTAAGCTGCTGATACTCTGTGGAAACAAATTAAGTAGCCTGACCACAAGCACCTTCAGCGAACCCAGGGATCGAGTGTTGTTCATGTGCAGGTCAAGGGGGTTGTTACTCACAGTGGGGATGTTGAGATGTTTGTCTCAGATACTTTTATTTACCAACATAGAGACGATAAATTAAGTATGATGCACAAATTCTCTATTCGATACTCAGAGTAGCTGCTGACACTGAATTTTTTTTTAATCTGTGTAGCTGTCACTTAGGCTACGGTCAGACTGCAGCCTGAAGTGACCCAAATCCGATTTTTTCGCCCCTTTGCGACCTGCATCTGATCTTTTAATGACAGTCTGAACGACACAGATCCGATTTTTTCAAATGCAATCCAGGCCACTTGGATATGTGGTCCTAAAACCGATACATATCTGATCTTTTGACATTTGACTCCAGTCTGAACGGCCAGGTCGCATTCATCATACATAGGCTTATTGCTCGCGGCCATGTTTTCCGCTACTTCCGTAAACACTGAGCACGCTCGCTGCGTGTGTCGTTGTGTCCTCCAATGCCCATGTGGGACACTTTTGGTACGTTTCCAGCTCACACTGGAGATCACATACAAGTCGCATTTATTTGGAAATGTGGACGACCTCGCAAAAAAATCAGATTCCACAAAAAAATCTGAATTGAGCATTAAGCCCTGCTGTCTGAACGTAGCCTTAGTGTCACTTAGCATTGTTTTTACGTCAGGTAACACAAGGATGGCAGAAAACTGTATTTAATGTGAATGAGTCACATCATGGCCAAAACTTAATCTGCTTAGAAAACATCTCTGGATACTCATGCAGTATATTGGATTGGTGTGATTGAATGGGCTGATATTGAACAGGCTTGACGAAGAGATCAAAAACAACCACACAGAGACACAAAACAACCACAGAGAGATGCAAACCAACCACAAAGAGATGAGAAACGACAAAAACATGCAAAACAACCTCATGAAGATGCAAAACGACCACAAAGAGAATGAGAAACGATGACAAAAAGATAAGAAACAACCTCAAAGTGACACAAAATAACATCAAAGGGATTAAAATCGACCATAAAGAGATTTAAAAAATGACCATTAAGACATGCTAAAGGACTACAAGGAGGGAACAAAATGACCAGTTACTTAAAAGAGATGCAGAAATGATTTTAAATTCTTTGTCATGTTTAAAGTAGTCTTCTTTTAGCTCTTGTCAGCTCCACACAGAGCTGTGCTGACTTATTGCCCCCTGAAGCCACATCTTTACTATTCTTTTTTTGCCATGAAAGAGGAAAATTACCCTTCTTTGAGTTAGATAGTAATGAATTACAGGCCTCTACGTTAGATATTAAACCCTCCCTGGCTCTGATGAAGCCGTGATGCGTTAAAGTGACTGCCTCCGTGCACTGATCATGTTCAGAAACGCAGCTTGTGCAGAGACTTGTTGGGTCCTTGATGCAGTGAAAATGGCAGCTAGGCAACTAGGATGATGGAAGTCCTTGGTTGCTCCCTCTGAAGAAGACACTACGTACCGCTGCCCACCACCACCACTGTCCTCCAGCTACATCCACTGTGGGCGGAGATGCTTTGTCATTGACCATAATGATGGAGAGTCAAATAAGATAATGCGTAGTTATGTTTTATGCTTCTGAGTTTCCATTTGTATTCATGCCTACAAAGCCGGCTGCACTCAGGGAGCTGAAGTGTAACAGGCTGGCCAGGAAGCGATAATCACCCTGATTAAAATAATTCAGCTTCTCTCCGACAGGCTGATCTGTGCCTTCAGACAGGTTTCTGCCAAACATTTTCCCTCGAGCAATAGATACCTTTTTCCGTTTTAGTTGTGTATGACTCGAATTAGCTCTTATCACCCTGTAAACTGACCTGTGTCTTTCTCCCTGCAGTCTGACGTGCACATTCCTGGAAAGTAGCCTCAGTTCCAGTGTGTTTAATTTCCAGCTCCAGTCGGTGGGACTGCGAGAGCTTCTGGATTTCATTCAAATCGTATTATTGGAGTTGATTTAACTCTGCAGCTCCCAATCAATGCTGTTTACTATGTGGAAGGACACAGATCAGTGTCGGCTAATCTGGCAGCAAGGACCAGAAATAAAAACCACAACTGAGATGTTGACATTAATCCGATGCAGAGACATAAAGTAACACAGGTACAATTTTGGGGGGATTCGTAGTTTACTGGAGTGGCACCGTTTTATGCAGCTTGAGCTTTTTTTCTTCACCATAATTAGAGTTAGATCTTTATAAGGGATTGCTTTTATGATCAATCAATCTGCTATTTAGAAATGAGTGAAATTGCCCCCAGAAAGGGACAGTTCATCCCCAAAATACATATTTTTCTCTTACCCGTAGTGCTATTCGTCAATCTACACTCACTGGCCATTTATTAGCTTGCAAGGTGTACCTAATTAAGTGGCCAGTGTGGTCTTCTGCTTCAAGGTTGGACGTGTTGTGCGTTCAGAGATGCTCTTCTGCATAACTTGGTTGTAACCAGTGCTTATTTGAGTTACTTTCTATCATCTCAAACCTGTGTGGCCATTCTCCTCTGACCACTGGCATCAACAACCAGAGAACTGCTGCTCACTGGATATTTTGTCTCTTTTAGATGGTTGTGCATAAAAATCCCAGTAGATCAGCAGTTTCTAAAATACTCAGAGCAGCCTGTCTGGTACCAAAAACCATGCCATGTTCAGAGTCACTTAAATCACCTTTCTTCACCATTCTGATGCTCTGAACTTCAGCAGCTCGTCTTCACCATTGCTACATGCCTAAATGCATTGAGTTGCTGCCATGTGATTGGCTGATTAAGTATTTGTGTGGCCAGTGAATGTTTAAGACAATTGTTTTGGTGTGAGTTGCTGAGAGAAACCAATATCCGTTTCTCTCAGCAACCACTATCGGTTTTGATGGAGATATTATCTGTAGAGATGTCTGCCTTCTCTTGATTATAATGGAACTATATGCAGAAAGTTTTTTCTTTCTACCAAACAACGCCCGCTTACTGTATCACCACGCAGAAGGAAACATACAGTTACTCTTGACAGGTTCCTCCTCGGCTGAGCTGTAACGTTAGCAGATGATTGATACTTTCCACTGTACTTTTTTTTTTTGACAATACTTTGTTAATTCTTTTAATGCAGGACCTTTTCTGATAATGGATCAATTACATTTAAAATCACAATATATTTTACATTAGCCATGCTTATAGATAAACTGTTTTTCAACTATAAAATAGCTCTTTATTAACCAAACTTAAGGGTAATTTATTATGAAAACAGCAACAATCAGCTGACATGTATTATTATCTATTTTGTTTTTAGACTTTAGAATTGGCCTGTGTTACCCAGGCTAGGACAGTTTTGCTGTATTCCAGATGATGATGCTGAGAATAATGAAGCTCATATCGCAGAAAATAGTGCCTGGTGTCATTTTCACGTAGTTTGTCCAGCTGACTCTACAACTCTGAGCAAACAGAGTATCACAGCTGAGCAGATGGCGGTGTGAAGTTTGTTAAAAATAAAGTGTTTTGCGTAACTGTTGCCAGTATGACTATTATTATTAAATTTGAGAAATCTTAGTTAAAATGTATACAATTATGTTTACTCTGCAAAGATTTTGATGACAGATTATCTTTTATTTATACTCGTAAAGTTCCAAAATATCCAGTAACTGTCTCTTGCTTGCTTATAATTCCTTTAATTGTACCTGTGATTTTTAAAAGCATACATTATGTCCTCCGTCTTGTTTGAAGCAGTCGTTGAAAGGTGACTTTGAACGCAGTAGGTCACGCCGGTGATGGCTCTACCTGGATTATCAAGTCTGACTTTTCCATCCCATATGTTGTGTAACAGGCCGCTGTAATGCATCTTACACAAGATGATTCAGTGTGATTACTCAGCAGCAATACAGTGAATGTCAATAAGCCAGCCTCAGCCGTCTGCACCCCCACCACCAACCCCAACGGCCTCTGCATTAAAAAAAAAAAGCTTCTCCCATCAACAGTGACCCTCCATTTTCATAATCGACCAGCTGAGGTCGCGGCCTGAAAAAAGTTTTCTGGATGATTGTTTGATATACTTTGCATCTGCAGCATCAGCCACAGGTTTCACACAGAGTGCAGCCCACATTCATATTTCACATTAGTCAGCCGCTTTGACTTGGCTGTCCTGTACAGAGTGTGGTGGTGTTGTGTGACTGCAGACACACACACACACACACACACACACACACACACATACACACACTGAGCTCATACTGTTCTCCAAGAGCTGGGAAGAATTTATAATCCAACGATTATTATTTAACCAAGTGAGTCAGTGTGTTGACTTGACTGTGCAGTCTGTGAGCCACACATTTGTATTTTGTCTTACGTAATAGTTTGAGATTCGCTTAAAAAAATGTACGAGTTTAGATGGAGGTTTCTCTCATCGTGTAATGCTCGTCACTTCATGACCTTGAGGATTATTACAGAGATTAATTACATGTGCTAGTAGTAACACAGGGCTGAACAAATAATCACAATGTGGAAGAGGCAAATCTCAGGAGGAGCAATACTTAAGTTAAAATATGTGTTGAAATACGTTTTCTGAATTAAGTGTAGTGGTGCTGCACAGGCTTTATTAGATGAGATATCTTGGCCTACAAACAGCATTCTACAGATAGTGTTTGGAGGGTTACTTTTAAAATGTTTTCCAAGAATGAATATAAGCCCTAAAAAGTCATGTTTTCTTAATATTTTGCATGAGTTAAAGAATGCTTCAAAACTTCCAAAGCGTCGTCCAAATGATATTAATATTGCCGTAACAGAGTTCGCTGCTGTTTTTTTTGACATTGCGAAGGGAACAATTTAGAAAAATATGCACCATAGACCTAGATCTTTACCGATATTATTGGCTGATTTTGGCCTATAATAAGGCAATTCGTTATCGTAGTATATGTTATATGAAAAGTTTGTCATTCAATATGTATTGCAGAAAACAAAGCTTGGGCTGATTTATTTTTATTTATACTTTATTTAAATTGTCAGCAATTGACCGTTCACAAAACTCCTCCCCCGAAAGGTCCTTGTCCAATCATAGCCTTACCAACCGTTACTAAGACAAGAAGGTCCGTCAAGCCTTGAGCTCTGAGCAGCAAGGTGAAACGGTGTGCATATGGGATTTTTAAATCTGACCCCAGGTACCCTAAGAGTTTAGCAGGAAGAGTTGTTTTTTCCCCCCTTTTCCAAAATTTAAAAAGCAAGAGGAGCATTGCCGGCTGTGGATAAATCAGTGTGTGAGAGACCACTCCCAACTTAATATCATGAAGATCAACAGACACACATATGTCTGCTCCAAGTTAAGCGGCTAGCTAGCTAACATGAGCTAACTAACAATTGTCTCGCTGTTAGAGGAGATAACCCAAACCGGAGATACAGCTGTGGTTCCTGTCAAGTAGTATTCTTACCACTACTAGTGCAGAACTAGTCCAACAAACTAATGTTAATGACAGCGTGTGTAAAATTAGCACGCCAAGCTAGCTAGCAACGTTGCTAGGAGCTTAGCATATTACAGGGCTGTACAGTGCTAATAGCTAGCGTCACTGAATCCCACATCGGCCGGCTTTTGGCTAACATTCTATCAAAATATCACATTAACTACTAATATAAATGATCATGTTGGGTTTCAAATGAATGAAGTGGTGAGGAACTAGAGTCTCACTACTTTTCTTCAAACCAGATATCGTTTTAACCATGTACTTTAGCCTCGGGTTTACTGGAGTCAGCAAAAGGATGCTAACACTGTTGAATTAGCCTAGCGCTATCGTTTTCATGGATCAGTCACTTTCATCTCCTCGCTGTAAAACAACGGAGACTGCTGATTTTTTTCGGGGGAAAAAATTCAGTCCTTCACAATATGTCACAGTACAGTAAAAATACAGATGTAGCCTATAGCACATGCTACATCAGTCTGTGCTACGGATGATTTACCATCTTGGCACAAGTGACATCTTATTTTACATGTTTTCTGGAGTGTAGCCTACAGATGAGGTGTTTGGAACTATAGTTGCATACCAATGATAGAGATTTTGTGGATTGTGCAACAAAACTAAATATATATATCATTATATATATCGCTTTAGAGTTATGTGTATTTATTGTGGATGTGTTTCTGTATCTTTGTGTGTGTGTATAGTATGTGCAGAGATAGAGCATGTGGGCCGCAGCATCACCATATGTCTCAAACAGACATCGCACCTTTTCTTTCCTGTGAATTAGGAATTCATATATTGAATTCTTGCAGCACAGTGTGTCATGCTTTATGCACCGACAGAGCGAGGGAAGTCACAGGCTCAGATTCTGTCATATTGTCATTCACAGGAAGTGATGTTGCTGTTTGTCAATGTGGTGGAGCAGGGAGGGGGCAGAAATGGTGCTACGCGGCACACTCTAACCCCGCTCTCTGTGAATTCACAGGTTTCCTGTGGTTTTCATCACTGTGTGTCTCCTACTGCAGAAAGCAGAAAGCGTGCTCTGAAGAAAAAAGAAAAAAGAAAAACGTGCAAGAGAGTCGTTTGACAGGCTCAGTGTGCTGGTGGGGGAATTTTGTGCTGCTCCTAATGTCCACACAGCTGGGGGAAATCGGTCGCATGCGCTGAATAGAAATGATGCTCATTGTCCTCACAGCAACAGCTGCGGTGGGAAGATAGTGCTGTAACAGGCCGGCAAGTCGTGCACCGACTCCCTCACTTACACAAGCCCTTGAATTTACATACTGTCCCACATCATGTGTCAGAATGAGGTCAAAGTCAGAAGGGCATACACTCCGAGCCGTCTCAGGGCTGTTTGTTTGCGTGTGTTCCACCTCATCACACCTGGGGCTGGGCTTTGTCACCAGGTAGTGTGTGACAAGTGTGTGCAGTCTTTGTTTATGTGTTGTGGCTCTGACCGACCCTCCCCCCTCCTTCCTGTGTGGATGGTGGAGTGAGGGATTAGCGTGGATTTGATGGCCTCGTGGGACTTAGTGCATCGAGTGGCGCTGAGTTTAGAGCCCGGAGGGAAGAAGTGATTACACTTTGAGATCATAATGGGCCCTTTTTGATGTTGGCTGTCTTGGATCGCTGAAGGTGTATTTCACTACGTCACTTTCTATAACTGATGATGGTCCACCGTGGTCCGTGACACTTTTTCTGCAATTAAACCTTTTGGCAGAAAGGGAGGAAACAAAAGAATGAGGCAGATGGCTTCCATTTTCATATTTTCTGGGCTTGTCCTTTTTCATTTTAGCAGGAGATTACTACAGAGATAATGATGGATTAGAAGTTGATTGCTCTTTTGTTACGTTATACCCTTGGCAACATCACAGATATATTTATGGAATGGGATAAATGTTTCCTTAAAATACTTTTGTCTGCTATCGCACAGAAAGGGCACCATTTCAATTAAACAATATGCAGAAACTGACCTTTCACCCCACACTGCAAAATGAACTAAATGTGAATAAAAGGCCTTTATATGTAACTATAAGATGCAACTGCATACAAGTAATGGGAATTAAAAATCTGAGTAAGTGTTTTCAGTAACAGTTAAAATTGGAGGTATTCTGAATACAGTTACTGTCTTTAAAAATAGATTGTGTAAAGAGATTACCTTATTCCCTCCACCAAGGAGGTCATGTTTGGGTTTGGTTCGTGTGCTTGTAACCAGGATTACAGAAAGACTACTGACCTGAATTTCTTGAGACTTAGTGGAAGGGTGAAGTAAGGAAGCCGAGGAAGAACGCATCACATTTTGGAGTGGATCCAAATCACAGGGCGGACACACAAAATGTTTTCACTTTCATTAACATTTTGAGAAAGGGCACGGCAGTTGCAGACATCACCCAGATGTCCTCTCACCTGTAGAAACAGACCTGTTGTTTTGGTACGATTAGAGTATGATTGGAACGTTCACAACCGACCAAACTAACGTTTGTTAGTTTTCATGGCACATATCGGACAGCATATACACCGATACCAATATTCCTTTGATAGGCCAATATTGGCTAATAACATCGGTCAACCTATATATCTGTCAGGCTCTCAAATGAAAAAAAGTAAGAAGAGGAGAAAATCTTTGAATTATTTCAGCTTTTAAAAGGAAGTTGACCCGGAGAGTTTCACAACAAACAATCCTTTTCATACCATCTCTACATAAAGCCCCTCTGAGTGTGGATGGAGTGAAAAAAAGAGCCTGTGAAGGTGTGTAATGAAAACAAGAAGAGGAGGGGGGAAGCAATCACGCAGGCTGCTCAGCGAGATTTATTAAGGTGGACTGAATGTGGTAGCACAGCAACAGATACAGATTGCTTGAGCAAATATTCCCTTAATTCCGTATTTGTTTTTAAAGGCTCTCATGTACGGAGACAGATGGTCCGAGGAAGACACGCTATCTGCCGTCCTAAATGGGTGTTTTTTAAAGGTTTTAAAAGTGTTTGCCGTGCTTTTGGCTGCACACGAGCACCGAGTGTAAGCCAACACAGACGGCTGTTGGACATAGTCCGGGACTTTGCCAGTTCTCAGTAAATATTCACAATATGCTGTTTGTGTACTCTGGCCTGTCTGCCTCTGAGTGCCCTCTATCTACTCACTTGCGATAGGTTTTCTGTGTCAATATTGGCTGTGTGCATATAAAGCAGGGTTAACATGTTACTCTCTCTCTTTCACAGTGGTGCGTTTTCCGAGGTGGTGATGGCTCGGGAGAAGGCCACAGGAAAGATGGTCGCAATCAAGTGCATCCCGAAAAAAGCTCTGAAGGGGAAGGAGACGAGCATCGAGAATGAAATCGCCGTGCTTAGAAAGTAGGTAGCGCATGACTGAGCTGCGGGGGAGTTTGCAGAAGAAGAACACCACTTTAGATAGGGTCACAACCTCATCGCGTCCTTGGGGAAGCTCATTTGTTTGTGTGTGCGTGTGTGTGTGTGTGTGTGTGTGTGTGTGTGCGCGTGTGCGTGTGCGTGTGTCCTTTCTGAGCAGTGACTCAGAGTTGGGATGCTGGTGCCCCTTTATTTAACAGCCATTGTCAGGCTCAAGTGTCTTTTTGGTAGAATCCCATCTATCCACCATTTTGGGTCTTCACAGTGTACACACACACACGCACAATATTTTCACTTTTAACATTTTGAGAAGGGCATGGCCTTGTTCTGCACCCTCCCAGTGCCTTTCTAGTTTGATTTTGTTGTTTTGGGGGCTCTAAATGAGGAACATTTCTTCACAATTTGTGTTGTGTTTTTGGACCCAGAAAATGAGCTCACTTAATTTGGTTAATCTCATGGAATATGTGGGCTAAATGATCATGTAGTGGTTAGCACTGTCACCTTGCAGCAAGAGGGGATAAAAAGGCAAAAGAAAATCTAAAACCACAGAAGAAGAACACCACTTTAGAAAAAGGGTCACCACCTTGCGGCAGCCTTGGGGAAACGTGCGTGCGTGTGCGCGTGCGTGTCAGCTCTCTGAGTAGTGACTCAGAGTTGGGATGCTGGTGCTGCTCAGTTTATTTAACAGTCATTGTCAGGCTTAAGTGACTTCCTTGTCGAATCCCATCTATACACCATTTTGGGTCTTCACAGTGTACACACACACACACACACACACACACACACACACACACACACACACAGGGTGTGATAGGATTGACACCAGGTGACACATCCTCCTCCAGGGTCTGATGGGTAATTCCCCCGAGAAGCTCAGTTATCAGTCACTCTTGAAGTGAGCACGCCAGTTGTTGGGTGTAGTTGCCTGGTTACAGTTGCTTCCTCCCATTTTTTTTTAATCTGGCTGTTCTGATCTCTTATCCTTTTTCTCTTCACACTCTTTTTTCCTTGGCTCCGTCAATCTAACAGCCCTCAAACTGCAACCTCATTTTCGTTCTGGACTTTCATTCTGAAAGGAAGTTGTGAAGGTTGTTTAGTCCTTTGAGACTCTCCTCGCCTCCTCCTCTTCCGCCCCCACCTCTTCCTTTTCAGCCACCTGCCCTTGTGAACACGCTCTGTCATCTGCATATCTCCTTGCAGAAGCTTTTTTTTTTCTTCTAAAACCTTGTTGTTTGGTTGCCTGGACACAGACTCTCAGCATCTTGAGCCCGTCCTGTATTATTTTCTTCAGGTGCTCCTGCTGACGGGGGTTGCCGCTTCATGACTCATTGATTTCCACCCCCACTCCTCCCCTCCTCCCCTCCTCGCCCTCCATCACGCACAAAAGGCTTCTCCCTTGTGCGAATGATACACTTTCCCAGGTTTATTTTTGACAAGCATGCACAAACACACAGTGTAATTACAGACATATGTGCTTCGTTTTCAGTTGTCAGGGCATCATTTCAACAAAAGAAAAGGATAATTGCACCTCATTAGTGGCCTGTGCTGAAATGAACAGAGGCTGACAAAGCAAGCAAGCAAAGTAAATTGTCTGTCCTCCCTCTGCAGGATAAAGCATGAGAACATCGTGGCTCTGGAGGACATCTATGAGAGCTCAAACCACCTGTACCTCATAATGCAGCTGTAAGTACATCAACCCACCACATTGTGTGTTTAGGTCAGCTTGTCTAGGTCTCCCATTGGGCCGCTCATTTTGATAATGTGATAATGCCTTTTTTGCTTGAATAAGCGTCCGTAATGTCCTTGCGGTATCTTTGCCCTCTGATAAAAGTCTGATAGGATACAGTGATGCTTTTAAATATGAACGAGATATTATAAAATGTACTTATCCGAGGGTTAGATAAGAAGATTGATACCACTCTCATATCTGGCCGCGGGCGGACAAGCCCCCGTTTGTTCTTTCTAGGTATTATTATTATTATCATTATTATTATCATTATATTCAAGTCACATCGCTAAGCGTCTGTTTTTCAAAAAATGAATACCCGATGATCTTTAAAGAACCCCAGAAGGTCATTTAAAATCACTTCTCGCTGTTCTGAAGGTATTTTCCAGGATCCTCACTGACTCTTCTAACCATCTAGATGCAAAAATATTCCTTCTGCTGCACAATACAAAAGATCTGTATTCCTATCCAGGTAGCCAGAAATTACATATGCGTTTTATTATTTTTGATGCGAGGGATACATAAACACATACTTTTGTTGATGCAGCTACAAGGGACTTTCAGTTTGTGTTGATTAAGTTTGTCATGCGGCACTGTTTCCAACACCGCAGGATGACATGCAGCAAAGGTCCTGGGCCAGACTCAAACCCAGCTCCCTGCTATAAGGACTCAGTCTTAGCAGTATGCACTCTACCAATGATCCACCGGTAATATTTTTGACACTAGCAATATATAAACACATCCTTTTTGTTAATGCAACTGCAAGGAACCTTCATTTTGTTTTGATTTAGTCTATTTTGCGGCAGTGTTTCCAACATCACCCTAAGATTAAGATTTGTTTTTGCACACACACACACACACACACACACCGAAACAGCGAGCAGTGAATTTGTCCTCTGCATTTAACCCTTCCTTTACTCACCAGTACACATACCATGCTTGAAGCAGTGGGTAGCAGGTTTCTGCCTCCCTGGAGCAGTGGGGGGTTAGGTGCCTTGCTCAAGGGCACCTCAGCCTTAGAGCTGTCACTCCTGAGATTTGAATTGGCGATTACTCTCTAAACTCTATGCCACGGCCTGCCCTACACTAATCTAGAATCTACTAACTAGAAAGTTAGGCATGTCTGCTTTACCAAGTGAACTACCAGGACGCTTGTTACAAAGATTTTCATTTGGCTAGTGTGTAAAAATAGCTGTTACGCTTTAGAAACAGCTGATGTCTTTTCATAGTTTGTGGACGTGGTCTGCGCGGAGGAAAACTGCATTAAAATAATTTCAAGCTACCACCAAGAGACTCCATGGAATCACTGGACATCACATATTACCCTCCCTAAAACAACAACTTGCTGTTTTAACTCTTCTCTTTTTGTGCAGATTAAACAAATGAGACATAACATGTAGGTTAGCTGTTTCCACCAAGATTTTTTTTCTTTAAGCTCTTAAAGCTTCAGCTCGCATTGCCACAGTGAGAGATCTTAATTCCCCTTTAAGGTCATTTTTGAAGTTGTGGTTCAAAGTGTTATTTCTTGTCGTAAATTTCTTGTGAAATGTATTTTAGTCCATGTTTGTGTATATGTATGTGTTAAAACCTCACTGCTGCCTTCCTGTGTGGCAAGTGTCGTCATGCTTTCAGAGACCTTTCCCCTCACGGCATCATTTCAGAGTGTATGTGACTAATGCAGCAGCAATTTAGGCAGCGATTATCTGCCCTCATTGTACCTCTGCAAGGTGCATAAGGTTGCCTTGAAAGCGGGCACCTAGTAATAATTGATGCTCAATGTGATATGAGTCACTTGTGTCTTGTTGCCTTTTGTCATGGTCACGCTATAAAGCAGTTGCAACTTTCATTCCGGCAATGCATCTTAACAACTTCAAAGTTACATAATATAACAAAGGGACAAGTCTCAAAAGCCATCATGACACATGACGAATACTGGAAACCCCGTTTGGAAAAACAAAATGTTAGCAGCACAGGCTGAATTAACAACAATCTGTATTATTCATATCATTTCTCAAGTGCTTCACAGTCAAAAAAGCAGAATGAATAAGTGAATATATGCCATAACAACAAAAATGTATTTGGACAATGCAAGTGTTTATCAATAAACATTATTATTTTTATTAAATGTATTTAATGAAGAAAGTTTGATTTTAAAAAAGGAATCGGAAACTTTTTCACTGCAGAGCTGTTAGGTTGTAATAGAAATAAATAGTGGACACAGTTATGTCACCCATTGGCTTGTGGACTCTGGTTTTGAAGCCTCAATATAAGCTAAAACTATAGCTTGGTTATAAAAGGTGCAATTGTTATTCAAAATAGACAGCTGACTCCTTAAAATGTCTTTTAGGCCAACTAAACACTGATCAAAACATTTTTTAAGTGACCAAAATGTTATAATGAAGCGAAAACACACTCTAAATGGGACCATAATTTACAAAAAGAAAAATCAGGTTGTATTGAAGAAGACTTTGAAACCAGTGATTGAGTCCATAAAGTCATATGGAAAATGTTTACTGAGGTTATACATTAAGTGTGAAGTAGGGTCAAAAATGACTCTTTTTGCAACCAATGGAGTCGCCCCCTGCTGGCCATTAGAAAGAATGCTGTTTTAAGGCACTTCCACATGGTCTTCAGGAGGTATACTATAAATTTGTCCAGCCTATGTAGGTTAACTTGGTAAGTACAAATGGAAAATAACATGCCTCTGAAAAGTTAAGTATCATGTTATAAACTAGTCCTGTGTGCTGACAGGGTGTCTGGAGGCGAGCTGTTTGACCGCATCGTAGAGAAAGGATTCTACACGGAGATGGATGCCAGTCGGCTTATTCGACAGGTTTTGGATGCAGTCAACTATCTGCACTCTATGGGCATCGTGCACAGAGACCTGAAGGTACAACAGTATTCACATTCACAGTTAAACATCACAAAATCCACTCATCCAGGAAAACTCTTCAGTCCAACCGAGAGGGGAAATCCCCACTGCTTTAACCTGTGAGCAATGTTACGTGAGTGCTTAATGAGGATCACCCACAGAGGTTAAATGTTGGGGATTTTCCATCTCGCTAAAACTGATGAAGCATCTTGGATGAGCCGTAAAACTCCCCTAACTCTGTACTGACAAATCCAGGGGATTTATTTCCTATTTTGTCTGAAATCTTGCTGCCTGGATGATTGAAATTAATCCACACTGACACATATTTGAACTCTTTTTTTTTTTTTTTCTTCCCCTGTTATTTCCAGCCTGAGAACCTGCTCTACTTCAGTCCCCACGATGAATCAAAAATCATGATCAGCGACTTTGGCTTGTCGAAGATGGAAGGAACGGGTGACGTGATGGCCACCGCCTGTGGGACTCCAGGATACGTGGGTGAGGAAACTTCCTCCGAGATAATTAGATGAGCTAGTTGGCTAAACATGATCTAATCTAATCTGCCAGGAGCTGCAGGTCAAACTTAGCCATCTGCTGCAGGCAAACCAACAAACATTTTCATTCTTCTCCAGCCTCTGTGTCATGGTGAAAACTGTATCAATCGCTTCAATAGATGAATGTCTGTTTTTGTCATTATTTCACGGTTCCAGCTCCTGAGGTTTTGGCTCAGAAGCCGTACAGTAAAGCTGTGGACTGCTGGTCTATTGGGGTCATCGCTTATATTCTGTAAGTGCTCACTTTAAATTCAAATCTGCTTATGAACTGAAGCTCATTATGTGTGTGTTATCTTTTTTGCACCTTTTATTTAAACAGGAAGCCAAGAAACCACAAGCAAAACCTCAGTGAGATTAATAACCTTTTATCAAGAACACCCAGACCAATAAAGAGAGCAAAGTTACAGACAAACATCAGTAAACTGATAACAAGATTAGAATTAAAAAGAATAAACAAGAGTCTTGCCAGCTATGTGAGGCTGTACTAACACATGGTCCCATTTCTAGAGTTGGGAAGTTGTTCTTCCAATTTGTGTGTGTTTGTGTACGAGTTTTAAGTCATAATATAGAAACAGATTTTATAAGATGATCTTACCAGGGTTAATGCTGATTAAAAAAAACAACTATATCAACTAATGTAGATCACTCTACATGGACAGCAGCTAACGGTTACAACATGATACCATGTTATACATACACACGTAACGTTAAACAGTGTCAGGATCCAGCGCTTTCCACATTCTCACTGCCAATAGAAGATAAGATAAGAGAAGATGTTCCTTTATTAGTCCCACAACAGGGAAATATTCAGTGTTACAGCTGCAAAGTAGAAAGCAAAAATAGAAAAGCCTCAATAAAATAACAATAAATAGTAAAAAAAACAATATAAACCAGAAGAAATATAACAAAGCATTAACAACTGGTACAATTCATATTAATGATTAAAAACAACTCACTTTTAGTTGACTCTTTCCACTTTTGTTGTCTCAAGGGCTCCCTTTTTTTGGTTTGTTAGCTTATGAAAACGTATTGAAGTGAACTGCATTGAATAAAGAACCATTGCCAAGTCAACAAAAAGTCATACAAAGATGAATTGTTTTCCTCTCTGGTGTGGGCGGGACTTAATTGCACTGTGTCTCTAAGCTTTGATGATCAGAATGTACAAAGAACACCTGAAGCTGATGGGAATATCATTAGTTTTGCAGGTATTTGGAAATAAATGAAAGCTTTGGACAAAATCAAATGTGGATTGATGATGGTACTACACAAACAGTTAAGCGCCAAAAATGCCACCTTAAATACAAACTAAATTCAGTCTAAAACCTGAAATAAATCCATATTCTAATATAAACCATTTGATCGTAGTCACAGTTGTTGTTGTTGTTGTTTTTTTTACAGTCAGAGCCTGTAAAGCTTTCAGGGGAGAGTGTTACATGAAGCTGCCAAATGAATTAAGTGTTGTTGCTCGTTAGCAAAGAGAAAATCCCTGGTCTCGTTAGCCATTCGTTAGGTGTGAGGAATTTTAAGGTAATTAAGTGGAAGAGCTTCCGAAGCTCTCACAAATGAGGCATCTGCCTGGTGGTTATTATGGAATAATTTTAGACTGTTTCATGATCAAGATTTGAATATACAACCTGAATTTATGTTGTAGATTTTTGTTTCTTTTTTTCCTCATATCTGAACATATATCATGACTGTTTTAGTCGCATTTTTCCTCTCCTAGTATTCATGTAGCCTCTTTAATCCCTCTTAACCGTCTCCTGTTGCATGCTATATGAAAAATCAAACTGCCAGTGAATGAGATTAGGCCGCAGCAAATCCTTTTTAGATTTGGGTTAAAGTTTCTAGCATCAGCGGGATGGCGGCGCTCACGCAGACTGTCGTTGTGTAATCATGCATCTTCATCTTCCCAGGCTGTGCGGTTACCCTCCTTTCTATGACGAGAACGATTCAAAGCTCTTTGAGCAGATTCTCAAGGCAGACTACGAGTTTGATGCACCGTACTGGGACGACATATCAGACTCCGGTGAGCTATGACCTGTATGTATGTGTGTGTACACTGTGTTAATAGAATATGAGAGGCAACACTTTTTTTAAATAAAACTATGGGACCTATAAAATCATTTTCAGTAAAGGAACTAATGCATGAAGCCCCCAATAACCATAGAAGGTAAAGTAAAAAATATAACAATATTTTTCCTCTTGCAACATTTAACATTTTCCTCACCACATTGTTACTCATCAATATACTGGATACTTTAGAGGACAGAAGCTGCCAACATAAAATAAATAAATTAAATGTAATAAAATGATATTAAAATATATGTATTTTTTTAAATAATAAAATATAAGCAAAATGTATTTAACTTTGTATAAATTCCCTTTTTGATTTACTGTCCTATTTAGTTTTCTCCTTTTATTTCTTTATTTTCTTAATTTTTCTTAATTTTGAATTTTGCACGTTTTTTTCTTCACATTTCCCCCCTATTTATTTGCCCAAATGTATATAAATTTTTAATTCCTGTATACATTTTTCATGAATTCCTTTTCTTTACAAAATTACTAGGGCTGTCATTCAAAGTAGGTCTTGGGGTTAACTTTTTGCCTATTAAACATCAAGGGAAATTAATGTATAAAGAAAATAATACAGATTAAATTACAGAAAAAATTATATGCGCTGTCTCAGAACATTGTCTCTATTTTCTCTAAAATGACAACAAAATTACATAGCTCTTTCCAGGACCCCTCTTCTTCATCTTGAAGAAATTACAGGACCCTTTGCTCTTGCAGGGTACGTCACATGCTCTGAGCGTTTTGACCTTTTTTATCTCCCTCCGCAGCCAAAGACTTCATCAGCTGCCTAATGGAGAAGGACCCGGAGAAGAGATTCATATGTGAACAGGCTCTTCAGCACCCTTGGTGAGAAACTTACTGCCGCCATGCTGCACCCCAACCAGACAATCACAGGGAACCACACACATCTCGGTGCCACTAAACAGCAGTATGACGCAGATTGCCAGGCTTACGCATTTGTCATGGAGAGCATGTCCTCCCACTGTCATCTGTCACCATGGCTCCGAGCCGCGAACCCACCTCTGCTCGGCACCGGCAGCCCTCAGAGAGAAATCTGCTGAATAAATGGCTGCCAATTAGTGGCTGGCGTCCTGAAGGATCCTTGAAGAATGTTGGAGCTTTAATGAACAATTAGGATGTCTTCCCAGGCCTGAGCCGGAGCTAACGAGAGCGAGCGGGCGTGGGCCGCTGTCTCTGGCTGAGGTGGCCAATATGAATAGGTCTGTTAGCCATTAATGGGCCATGTGGGTCCTGGGCAGGTGGTCCCTCTGATACAAATATGTGCGTTTGTGACACCGGCAACAGGTGTGATAACAGAGAGAAATGGCTTTCATTGACAGGGTTTCATACAGCGATATTATGAAGAATGTGACTTAAAGTGATTCAGTGTGTTCGCTCCTGCAAACACATCGCCCCATCAATCAAATATGATTTAGCAGAATGAAAATAAATGATCCGAGCGAATAGGAAAACAGCATTCAGACTGTTTCCCAGAGGTGCTGCAGATACAAATATAAACCATTTCTGCTTTTGTATGTGTGAATTATTATTTGCATGATCTAAAAGGACTTGACTTTAATTTTTTTCAGGATTGCTGGAGACACCGCTCTCTGCAAGAACATTCATGAGTCAGTCAGTCGACAGATGCGGAAAAACTTTGCCAAAAGCAAATGGAGGGTGAGCATGCAGATATAACCAAACGACACAACAGATATTATCTGTCTTTTTGAAAGCATACAGTGGTTTGTGTGTCTGTTTTTACCGTCTCTTCACAGCAAGCCTTTAATGCGACGGCTGTGATCCGCCACATGAGGCGCCTGCAGCTGGGCACCAGTTTTGGCAGCAGCCTTCACAACGCCAATTCCGTGTCCAACCCTCAGAGCCGAGGTCCAGCCAAGAGCCAGTCTGTGGACTGCGCCCCACTCTCCCTGAAGGACTGTGAGTGACACTTCAAATGTCTTCGCAGACACAAACATGTCCAAGTTTTAATGCTGCCCTCTTCACTGAGATAGATTAGAAACCGTTTAAAAGCTCTTGAGGTTAAATTTTCAATCAAACAGACTAAACTGATTTGACATGAGCCATGTGGTCTCTACATTTCTGGGGCCATTTAAGTCTATGCTTGTGGCCTTATTTAGATTAACTATGGCACATGGTCTAAAGTGCACGGTGCAAGTCAAGTGAGGGCATGAAAAACTCCACAGCACAAGTTGAAGCAGACTTTTATAGCATCAGATGTCACGTTGCAGTGGCCAATAGCATTACCAAGTCAGTGTAAGAGTTCAATGAACGTCTCTTTCTCTGCCATGGGATGATGGCTTTGTTAAAATAACTTTTAAAAAAAACTATGAGGATAAAACAAAACACAAGCAGTTACTTTAAATTTTCTGTAACACCTGACTACATGTAGACTCACTGGAGCAATTCTGCAGAATTTAGTAGCATGTTTCCTGCAAAAAGCTCCAGCACAAAGCACAACCCCTCCACCTTTTCTTGTCTGGCTGCTGTTAAATGCATGAAGCTGCATTCAAATCCCATTGAAAAATGTTAAGATCATAAAAACTCTTTGTCAGAATAGCGTAATAATTGTGAGATATGAAGTCTACTTGTGCTACATTGGGGGGTTAAAGTTAACAACATTCAATTTAATATAATTCAGTTAAATGTTATTTATATAGCCCAGAATTGCAAATCACAAAGTTTGCCTGAAAGAGCTTTACTCTCTGTCCTTTGACCCTCACACATCAGACAAGGAAAACTCCTAAAAGAAAGAAAAAACATTTCACAGGGAAGGCCTAAAGAAGCATTCTGGTGCCTTAACACATTGGTGGTTTTGGTCTTTCCACGAGACTTGTTCACAATAATCAAAACATAGAACATTTCCAGATTCTTTTCTCCGATATTTTTGCTGCTTGATGAATAAAATTCTTGAAAAGACTTGCAGCTCTTTGCTAAGACTACATTTTCTCCCGCAGGTCCTCCAATAGCACCTCTGCCCTCTGATGTCAGCGTGTACAATCAGGACTCTGACGCCCCCTCTCCCGTGCGAGAGGAAGCCTCCGTGGTGGCCGAGCCATCACGGCCACGACCCTCCACTGTTACGGTCATACACACTGGGACTAAATGACGCCAGGTTCCGCGGGAGGTGAGCTGGGAGACCACAGAGCTTTGAGACGGGACAACCATCCCAGGCCTCAACGTCGTCGCCCAGTTTGCCCATCCCGCAGCCTCCCATCTGATTCTGCCAACACGGGAGGAATTTGAGGAGCGTTTGCTCAGCTCCATTTACCACGGCTCAGCACGGCACCCCCGCTGCTCCCCTTCCCACTGTCATACAGACCTAGAGGTACAGAGGGGAGGATGCTCACCAGAAGTTGTTATTGTGGAAGCCATTTACAGCCTGGATCACGGCTGTCTGGCTGAAAAACAAGCAGCTAGGAAGTGCCACACTAAAGGGGACTCTTTGTTGAAGCTGCTATCAGTTTTAGACTGTGAGCGTCTTGAGAAAAGGACGCTCCGCTGTATGCCTTGTGTAAATACTCTGCCTGGAAATGTTGAGTGGAGTCATGTTTATGCAAGTGAAATATAAGCTTCAAGCTGTGGTGAATAGTTGTGGCATCATCTGCACTCGGAAACTTCTTCTTGTCGTTTTTGACAGCTCTTGTTAATTTGCTGTGGTCTTTGCTTCCATGGCTCCCAATGGGTGTGACAGTGTGTGTTATCTCTTTGCTTTAAAGTGTGTGGAGAGGAAACCTGTGCAGGACGGCGTGCTTCAATCACGGCTGTGAGCGCTGAGAGGGCCGGTGCTTTGCACTAATGTATTGGATTATTTATTTTCTTACAGCATATTATGACTTTTGTAAGAAATGTGTACATGTGTTATTAGACTGGACTGAAAAGCTGTTGAGCTGATGAAAAAGATACAGTATCTCATAGTTGTTACTTTGTAATTGTTGTTTTACTTGATGATTTTTTAAATTTTTTTGGACGTGACTGTGAAGTCCTCCTTGACCACAGGAGGGCAACCACGTGTTGTTTCTGTGTGACCAGTTCTCAGGGATGTGCTCCAACGTGTCCAACCTCTCACTGCTGACGAGGACGTTGATGGTGAAATGGTTGAGAAGTAAAACCTCCAATCGCTGCATGTTATTCTAATGTGCCATTGGGAGAGTTTGACAGAGGCTTTCTTTCTTTAAATCCATCATTATGGACAGTATGAGTATAATGTAACTTGTACTGATTGTTTTCCCTTTAAAAAAAAAAAAATCTTAGGATTATATTTGGACTTAAAGTAAAGTGTGCGTTCTTGTCTCTGCAGTAAAAATGTAAAAAGACAAATGAATGAATGAATCGTCAAATCAGTAGTGTACAGTTCAGTGGTCGTAAAATCTTGCTACCTGCTTCTGCTCCTGAAGTGGCTGGTCTGAGAACAGCTCACTCACTCTGTGTTTAATCACTGTGCTTTCATACCAGCCTGTTGAATTTAGCAGAAAGACTCTTTCTCCTTCTTTCTGCCGCTCGCTCTCCAGAGACTTTCACAAAGAGAAGAGGAGGGATCTGTCTTTGTATTTCTCTGTGGTACCTCTATTTGATTTTAAATCACTCAACATGAATTGTATATTCAAAAAAAGACACTCTACACTCTATCGCCAGAATATGCCCATTATCGAGGGCTTTGCCATCTTGAATTATCTAAAAATATTGTGGTGAATATTGACATCTACTTGCTGTAAATACACATCTCAACAACACAGTTATCTTGGCTGTTTTGGGTCTTTATTTTTGTCTTCCTTTTTATTATTTCCCCCCACAAAAACAATCAACCAAAAGCAAAAATATGAAGCCCCTCAGTTTGCATGTATTACATATTGTTGCAAAAAAAAATGTGTTTTGGAGTTTCATGTATTAAACAAAAAAGAGGCATGTTTGCATGAGTTGTTGCTTTTTTGAGAGGAAGTAAATATCTGGTTAGTTTCACATTTCTTACAGAAAAAAAGACAGATTTTGAACAACTATGTTAGATTTAACTAATTTAATCAAAAGTGAGTAAATATAAAGTAAATGCAGAATACATCTGGTAAATATAGTATACATGAGTAAATACAGTTTTAATCCACTTATATTCCTCTTCTGGTAATGTAGCATAAAATCATTGCACATCTATTTAACCCAGGCCCTCCTTAATGGTTAAAAAAATAAAATAAAATACAACCCCGATTCCAAAGAAGTTGGGACGCTGTGTAAAACGTAGATAAATAATGCATCAAATTCAGAATTTAAATTGTGTATTTACAATAAAAAAGTTTGAACATTAACCTCATAAAAGGGGAATGGTCAGGATTAGATTAAAAACAAAGTTTTGAGTCAAAGTTTGTAACAGAAAAACTGTAAAGCCTAAATGAATATATGATGCTTTGTTTGAAAGGTAAAATCTTCTATTTTATGCAGCTGTACTTGTTTAGTCTGTAGCTAAAACACAACGGTGGGTTTTAATTACATTAAATGTGTAAACCCAGTTTGTGGCAAAGGGAAAGGCACTCCCTTACCTTTCTACAGGATGCAATTATTATTATTATTATCATTATTATTATTATTATTATTACTTTTACTTATACAGCAGTACATTCCCAACCAAGGAGAAAGTAAAAGCCAATGCCCACAGCACAAAGGGAAAAAAAGAAGAAAATTCTCTTCCTGTAGCTGAATCTCTGCTATATAACTGCCAAGGCCAGATGAGAAAGACCACATTGTACATTATAAAGATGTTTCTTTAACCTTCTCCTCTCTCCTCTTTCACTGCCCTCCGCTCTCAGATGGACTGACGGTTGTACTCATGAGGAGGATGCATGCCGTCATAGTGAAACTCCCTCCACTGCTCCGTGCTCTCTCTGCTCCTCTCGTTTTGCTCTGGGAAGATTATGAGAATTTTTAGTGGATGAATGAGCTGGTCGAGTGAATGAACTCGTCGCTCTCAGCTACATCAGATATACCATCATGCTCCTCTTCAGCGTAGCTCTCAAACTCGTTCCTCTTCTCCTCGTGAAACTCTCGCTTCCGTTCATCTGCAGCCAGACTCAGCCTCTGCTCAACTGTAAGCACAGAGGGGGAGGATGAGGAGGAGTGTGAAATGGTAAACATCTCAGATTCAGGAATTTATCATCATAATAACACCTGAAGCAAACAGAACATCAGACATATAAACCTTACATAAAGGAGCCGGTAAAAACAAAGTTACTGACTAAAGTATTTTGAAATACACAGAGCCACCATGAGTTGGTATGCATCAGCTGTACAAAAATAAATAAATAAATAATGATAATAAGAATTCTTATTGTCCCTTTAATTTACCATAGATTTGTTTACATTTGTATTCATTTATTTTTGCATTTCCTTTTAACACTAATAATAATAACACCGTTTTTAGATTATTTTTATCTATTTCTTTTTCAATAATTCTTATTGTCTCATTATTACTAATATTGCCTTGGATTTTCCTACATATGTATTTTCATTGAAAACATCTTTAAAAAAATGTACAAAAAATCATGCTGATATACAAAAAAACACTATGGAATAACGTTAGGTTTTTCATTTTACTGTCGTAAAACTTAAAACTTATGGTAATATTTATGAGATCTTTCTTTGACTCACTTTCAGAATAAAAACATGCCACTTCTGTTCAAAGTGGCTGCCAAAATCAACACAAAGTGAAAGTTCATTGTAGTTGCTTTAAGTACATCAAAATATTCAATTCAGTTTCCATTCAAAACGATTCAAAATGTGGCCCTGCAGGTAATTTGCAAACCCAAACACACGAATCACAGAAAACCATTAATATGGTTTCAGTGTAGAAATAAACTGCATCCAACCTACAAGTTTAGACACACACACACACTCAACACAATGACTGTTAAACATCACAGAAATACAACCTCAGAAAATACCACAGAAGTGAATCAGTGTCTGGACAAAAGCTTCTTTTTTGTGAACTTCATAAAGCTGGTATTTGTGGTGAAGCTGTGATTCACAAAGACCTGGACCCCCAAGTGACTGAAAAAAGTCTAATGAGTAACGGCTCACCCTTCTTACTGCATCCAGAAATATGTATGTGGGTAGAAAGCAACAACATAACAGACAGGGTTCACATTTTATCAAGTCTGATCTTTTAGAAAAGTCACAAACAGTCTGATGTCTGACAAACTGAGTGCAACTTTAGTCTCTTTAGTGTTTTTTGGGGGACGGGTTCCATTTTGGATCCGGCTCCAGGTTGGTACTAATATAGATACAGAGGAGGGGGCTACATGTGACCTCTGACCAGAAGGATTAGACATATGAAGAAGTTTATGGATGGGAGGAAGTCAGGGGGAACTGAAGACGTATACCGTCGCCTCAATTGGTTTGTGTTATTGTATGACTTCAGTGTATCTGAATCAGAGGGAAATTTATATTTTTGGTTCGTTTTGTATTTAGTCTGATTTGCTTTCACAGTGCATACATTTAAGCAGACCAAATAAAAAATAAAAAAATAATTTGTGGAGGGGTGTGTAGGAAGGCGAAGGGCTGGATATGGACTTGCAGTATTATTTCTTATTGGTTGTAAAGTTGGCGGTGGAAAATGTAAACATGAAAATAAACAAAGCCACATGAAGCCAAATGCACCCTGAAATGTTTTTTTTTTACCTTGACTTTGCACTGATCTATCATGCGCACGAGTCCTTGACTGTTGATCTTGGATGATTTTATAAACTTAATTGTTTTTGTCAGCAGACATCGGACTTCAAGTCAGTCCTCTCCAAGTTATGTTACATCTGTCGCTCTGTGTACATATCATAAAATGCCGCGCAGGTAACCCACAATCCACTGCGTTCTGGTTAATTTCCTGTAATTAGGTCAGATAACATTCACATTGCAATCGAACTGCACTAGGGTTCGTTTGGAAACAGACCGAAACCTCCTCTCGCAAGGGCAAAAACTCGTCTCAGACTGGTTGTTTTTGGTCCGAACAAGAGTACGATTGGAGTAATCACAAGTGACCAAACAAACCATAACAAGGATTTAACAGCCCAAAAGTTTATTGAAACTGACAAAATTTTGGGTTGTGAAAGCAATCTAAAACACCAAAATCACACAAAAGCACAAACAAAGTAACTACCCAGGTGTTCTGCGAGGTAAAATTACTGGGTTTTTTTTCAAAGGAGTCTGCTGGCTTTGAAGAGAGCATTAATAATGGCTTCAGTTCCCCGTCAGTAAGGGTTGTATTCTTAAACTGATATTGACCTTTACTCTTTTTCTGCCTTCTTTCAGGTGGCTAAAATACGTTTTGCTGCTGCCCCGTCTATAACATACTCATCTGTCATGTGTCAGTGAAACTCACTCACTGACTGCAGTAACATTAGAAAGAGCCATTAGCTGAGATAAGAAAGGTTTGGGATAGCCATGCTAACCTTTCCAAAGTCAGGTCATGACCTTCGACCTTTTGGATTCCCTGCACGAGTCTGTGCGTGCAGTGAGAGCTGGAACTCAGTCTGGGAATTCAAGTCCATTAGTTTTACATTACAGAGTTTAATGTTTATAAGATTAACAGATGAACTGCAGATCAGTATTTGTGACTGGCAGTTAAAAGCATCTGAGTGAAACTGCCCACTCTTTCTGCACAGCGGTGTTAATCATCCAGCATTTTCTTCAGCGCAGCAGACCTGCTTCTTATGGCTCACCAACTCCCACTAACAGTCAAATAGCAGCATTTAGAGTCTGATGTCTACCTTTTGATGTCAATATTTTGCTTCAAATTCCCGTTATCCACCTACAGAAACATTAAATACATGTATCAAATATTTTTCTTTGAAAATTTCATCTGCCTGTGAGCGAGATGTTGTGCTTTTATGTCATTATGCAGCAGGAGAGGCTCTTCAAAGTGAGCACAATTTATTTGTCTCACTTTTTAAACTTGATTTCTCTCTGACCCCTTTCTGCCTGTGTGTCGGCACATTCCACATTCAGCTCCCAAACGCTCACCCACTCACTCTCAGTCCATCTCAGTCTTTTTACTGTGTTTACGGCTTTGTGTTCACTTTATGCCTGCTTTTAACTGCACAAAGTGTCTTGTTGTTACACACACGCAGGCACAGACCCACGGCATGTTACACAACTTCAGTTCAGAGCAGCGGTCTCAGTGTGTGCAGTGTGTGCTCTCACCTTCCTGTTGGCAGAACTGCACATAACCAGTAGTGTTAAATCACTTGGGAAAGTCAAATATTGTGCAGTATGTGAATTTTCACAACACTTTTAAGGAGAATATTCAACGACTTTCTCGATATTATAACAACTTGTCACCCGCAACAGGCAAGTTTAAAAAATGTATATGTGAATGTACTAAAAAATAGTGTAACGTATATGTATAAAAATAAAGATTTCAGCTTTGGCAGCCCACTGCACAACACGACATGCTCAAAACGAACAAAAAGATTGCATCTCTTCCTGTGATTAAAGTTTTCTTGTGTACTTCTGATTCCTTCTGCAACCAACGGTATATTAGAAACACCTGTCAATAATATAATGCACTCCCTAAACCAGCACCACCCACTGTGACCTCAATAATAAACAAACAGTAGAATTATTAACATTAACATTAACATTCTGACAGGCAACGAAACCTGAAAAACTACAATCTTTGTAACTGTAAAACTAATGGCAGAGCTGTTGAATTACATTATACTGCTGTGCCTAATGAAGTAGCCGGTCAGTTTCTGTGTGTGTGTGTGTGTGTGTGTGTGTGTGTGGTGTGTGTGTGGTGTGTGTGTGTGTGTGTGTGTGTGTGTGTGTGTGTGTGTGTGAGCTCCATGCTGCCCTGTGGCTCCTGCTGCAGCAGAGGAGGCAGAGCTGCAGTATCTCTGGTCAGGCCAGGTTCACTCAGCAGTTAACAGCTGCTGGCTGTCAGTCATGGGCGTGTTATGAGATAATGGACCCCTGGGCACAGAGAGGCAAAAGGCCCCACCACCTCTCCTACACAGGAGCAAGGCACACAGATTTAAGACTGTAGCAGTTTAGCATCTTTTTGTGGTCATTCATATCTCCCTGTGGTTGTTTACTGTCTCTGTGTGGTTGTTTTGCCCCTCTTTGTAGCTGTTTTGTGTCTTTTGTGGCCAATTTGTGTGTCTTTGTTGCTGTTTTGCATCTCCTGGTTCCTGGTTAGTATGTGTGTTTTTGATTGATCTTTTGTAATTGAAGGCCAGGGGTCCATTCAAAGTACAAAACATCCAGTTTCTAGAGTATTTTCATCATCAATTTGCCAAAAATTACATTTTCTCAAAACAAAAGAATGAAAAAAGTCAGTGTGGTTCTGTACAATGTCAATTGTTTCCACAGGGCCTGTTTAATGCTCAGGATGGGGACAAAAATAAGTATTATTTCAATAATACTTGAACAATGCTTTGTTTCGGGGATATTGATTCTTTGTGCAGATTTATGCTTTTTCAAAGCCCAAATGTGCAAGGGGATTTCTTATAAATACAAATTCAATAAAAAATGATCAAATTAACTTTTCTTGAATAATAAGTAATATTGTTCATGCTCACGCAGCGTCTGCCTTGTCCTGTCTTATTTTGGGGAACAGTAATTACACAAATTTCAAGGAAATTCCTCCAGTATGTAAACCTTCACAGGATTGAATTCTTTAGCAGGAGTTTACAATTGTGACATATGCATTAGGGCTGTCACAATATCAGCTTTTCACTGTATTTCAATTTCACTTAATTTTTAAACATCATGTTTATCGTCAACATAGGTGTATCAGAATGGCCCTAATATGTAGTAACAAAAACTCTTGACTATGAGAAATTCAAATTATCCCACACAATGTTGTTCACTCAAATTAATAATAAATCACTAATAAACACATTAAATGAATGCATGTGATCAGCAGTGTTCAGAATGGCTCTTATTTAAAAAAAAAACATTGAATGCTGAAAATTAAAAGGAAATATTGTCTAAGGGCAGATGGTTTTGTAATGAAACATCATGACTCATCGTAGCATTACAGTAAAGAATTTAGATTGAGGGCACTTCTGTTGCAATAATGTTTTGTATAACGTACATTTCTACAAGTACTGTACTTAAATACAATTTCGAGGTATGTGTACTTCACTCTAGTATTTACACTTATGAAACGTAATACTTCTACTCCACTACATTTTAGAGGCAGATATTGTATTTTTTTTTTACTCCACTGCATTTAGCTGACAGCTTTAGTTACGTTTCAGGTTAAGATTTAACATAAAAACATGATCAATCTAAAATAATAATTATAGATTAAACCAAATAACAATATATTAAGCAGTTAAAATGAGCCCTACCTTGACAACAGTAAAAGGCTGCTTACATAAATGCATCAATAATTATAATCCAATAATATATTTGGAATATATAAAACATACTTTAAGTACATCTTGATGCTGATACTTTTGTTCTTTTATCTAAGTAAGGTTTTGAATGCAGGACTTTTACTTGTCGTGGAGTAATTCTGCAGTGTGGTATAAATACTTTTACTTAATTAGGGGGTCTTAATACTTCTTCCACCACTGTGTATAATAACTACAAACACACCTCGGCTGACCTGACTTCAGTTCAAACTGCCGCAAACAAACTCACCATTAATCTCATCCTGAGATTTTGCTCCCCGTCTGTTGCGTCTTCTGAAGAAGTTTAAGGCATCTTCCTCCTTCATGAAGATCTTCTTCAGCGGACCTGCAGTGGGGGGCAGGTGGAGGTTCAGCTCACAACATAAAGGGATAAAGAGAGAGGGGGATGTAGAGATTCAGCTGATGCAGCTCCTCACCTTTTGGAGTTTTATCACGGCCTGTGCTGCTGGGCACAGCTGCAGAGTCGGCCTCTGGAGACACTGGGTCAGAGGACAAAACATGAAGGCTCTAAATTAAAACACAGACTCTAGGCTCCCGTGCTTACCCCTGCATGAAATACAAAAAACACAAACAGCTAGAATCACTCTTCAAAGACATTTCCCTAAAATAGACTCACAGGAAAGTGCCAGGAGCACAGCGAGGAGAGCCAGGAGGCTTGCATATGTCCAGGACATCTTCAGCTCTGTGTCTGGGTGTGTTGGGAGATTTGAGTAATGTGGGAGACCAGGAGGGAGAGGTGAGTATGTGAGAGGTGGGGTGGGAGCCTGGAGGGATATTGACTGCTTGTCATAGGAGAGGGAGGGAGGGGTGCAGATCTGATAAGAGGCTGAATGCAACAAACAGCAGGGAGGGTTTCCAGGTGACAAGAAGGAGCTGAAGATTTAATTCTGACTTGATATACCTATTGTGCTGCTTGAACCACTTATTATGTGGGTGTTATGGGCCTGTGGGAGCCTGTTTCTTTAGTTATAGAAGAGAAAATCACTTAGAAATGATACTATAGACTGAATATGCACCACTTGCCTGGTGAATACCCACACTTTTAAGAAAAAAAAACAGATGATGGACAACATAATCAGTGACGTTTCTGGAAAAGTGACTGAAAACAAACTGAGGTCCAGGGTTTTTCTTGCCAAATGTCTCGTTTGCAGATGCAGAGGCCCCTCAACAAGCTCACTCACTCTCTCTCCTGCATAAAGTTCAGCCGGAAAGTATGCAGCCTTCTGTTTGCTATAGTTTTTTTCTCCCACCTGAATTCTGGCTGTGCCCCAGAAAAGACTGAATGTTTAAATTGTTTTGTGGGGCAATACAAGGTGGAGGGATTGTTGCTCAGGGAAGTGGAAGAGAGGAAATTGGAGGAAGGGTTTCATAAAAAAAATGTTTGTCCAGGTAAGAGGGGGAAGCATGAAGGAAGAGGGAGGATCATATTTGAAGAATCAGGACATTAAATTAAACTAGTCTGTGAGTTTGGAATTCAAGGGGAAGTTACAGTTTGTTTTTTCTGTGTCTCGTTTTGCTGTTGTGTCAAAAACAGATTTTAATAGGATTTGGTTGGATGACAAGACAGTGTCCAAGGAAGTGATGAGATTTTGGATTCGTCATCCAAAACTTCAAAAAATGATTTCTCAACACATTAATATGTACTGAATATACACTATGTATTAGTGTACTATGTATGTATCAGATCCCCTAATGAGTAAAAGTACTAGTACCACACTGCAGAATTACTCCACTACACTTACTTAAGTAAAAGTACAAAATGATCAGCATCAAAATAAAAGTATGAAAGGTAAAAGTATTTGTTATGCAGTATGACCCAATCAGATTGATAAATATATTCCAAATTGTATTATTATTTTTTATGCATTTTATATAACCAGCATTTTACTATTCAGGTAGGTCCAGGTAGGGCATGACCTTTACTACTACATCCCTCAAGATTGCTTACTTATGTGCAGTACTTGAGTAAATGTACTTAGTTATATTCCACCACTGATGTATTGTACTTTATAGTGTGCATAAAAACTGGTGTGGCACTTATAACATCTCTATGGAAAGAGAAATTTGAATTACTTATTTATATGTCCTAATGTGGTCACTTTACGTGAGTGGGGCTCTTGTAATAGTTTACCCAACCCTATGTCGAAATGGCATTAACCCTTTCGTGAATAGAGGTCACTACAGTGTACAGCTGTTAAAAAGTGCTTTTTCTCTATATATGCCTGTAATTTTGGGCACTGCTGCATATAGTCCACACTAGTGGAAGCTAATGCATCATCCCATACAAAAAATCCTATTGGCTGATCATTGCAATGGGAAAAAGTAGTCAGTGAAACTAAGGTGGCCGACAGGCAGGGAGAAAGACCAAACACCTCGGCTATTTCGGTGTCTAGCTTCTATAAAAAGATACCACTGCAGGTTAAAAAAATATATAATTACATCAAGTAACATCTAAGGTGACATATTGTGTTAAGATTTTCCAAGTTTTGATTTTATATTTGGAGGAAATACGGATTTATCGTCTGTCCACTCAATTGTACATCATGCATCAATAGCTATATTTCAACTTCAATGCAATGTCAATTACTAACAAAGTTGTTCTTGAAAATAATTCATATTCTATAATGTTTTGGTTGTAGATCAACTTCTTTATGTTTTTTATCATGTAATATGAGATTTTTTTATATATCCTTAAATTTTGTAGAGCTCAAAAGTAGTAGTAGAGCTCGTGCTCTCATCAATGCAGGATCCATGAAGATACACACCAGAGGCAGACCCAGTGCCACTCCACCACTGGCAAAACAGAGAGCAGTGTCTAAGGCCTCCCCTTAGATCTGGTTTGCCCCCAGAAACCACTGGCCCCAGCTCAAGGAAGCAAAAAGTGCCAGCAGATCCCTAGATGCTGCATGCACACGAAGAACCAAGTACATCTGTGTGCAGTGTCTTGCAGCTTTGTGCCCCAGATGCTTCGGCAACTATCATAGAAAATAGTCTCAAACATGAGCAACAAGCATGATTTGACAGGAAATATGATGTATGCTATAAGACACTATGAGAGAATATGCTCAGTTCAGAGACTTAACAAGAATACAGTATGACATCCCTAGATAGATAAGATAAGATAAATAAAAACGCCTAGTGAAAAAAAAAAGTTTTATGATTATGTTAACTACTATATTTATCAATAGAGCTCAAATAGAGAGGCCTACAGAGTAGTGGAGGAGCCACCATTCCAACAGAATACCATATTACAACTGTATAACTAAATTACAACTATACCCATATAACTACCATGTTATTACATTGATGTGTTTTACAGTGCAAAACGCATGAAGTACACTTGAGTGGACAAAAAAATACTTCTTTATGGAATAAAGATAGAATTTTTTTTTTTTTTTCAAACCTTGTTTTACATCCCTAATGATGTATAAAAATACTTAGTAAAAAAATCCTGATTGAGTTTATCATAATTCATCCATGAGAGGGTTAAAGTATTGAATATCATCACACTGTTAAAATAATCGCATAAGTCATTTTTTGTCAAAATTGTTTTTTTTTTTGCCTACATCATCTCCTCATGACGCCGCCCACCTATGGTAAAATCATTTACATCCTCAGTTGATCAGATCATGTAATTTTACCCCTTTAAGATAATGGCTGATAATGACGGATTTATTATGCCTAAATCAAAATAAAATGTGACTTAAGCAATTTTTTGAACATGCCTTTCTGACTTAAGCAAGATATGATAACACTTTATTTTGAAGGCGTCTACATAAAAGTGACATGAGTCATGGGATGTGTCATGAACACTAATGACACTTTGAAGTAACATTAATGCTCATGATACTTGTCATGTCATGTTTCTGACAGGCTTGTGTGACTCTTATGTAGACACCTTCAAAATAAAGTCTTACCATATCTTGCTTAAGTCACAAAGGCATGTTCAAAAAATTGTCATTGTCAAAAGTCATTTATTTCTCTTAAGTTACATAATTTACACACAGTGTTATTACTATGCCAAATAGCCATCCTTTATTACATCCTTTTTGAGTGAAATGATCAATAAATGTCATATGTTACACTTTTAGTGAAGTTTTTTGTGTTTCCTGCAAAGCTTGAAAAAATGAGTTAGGCGATTATTTTTACAGGGTGACGGTATTGAACAAATGAGTGCAGCATTTCCTCCACTAGGGGCCGCTGTGATGCCACGCTGACATTCCCCCTGCAGTACCCAGCACCGACAGTGGGGTGTCGCTGTTTCCCCGCTGGCACTTTGATGACACGGCTGTGTGGTGGCAGGCAGGCAGAGGACACACTCAGATCAACCAGTAATCACCATCGTCTCTCACACTGCCATGGTCGAAAAACCCAACAACAGCGCTTCCTATTTTCCACCGGGAGTGAAACTTTAAAGCCTTTTAAAAAAAAGCACAAGTCATGCTGCTGGACGCTACAACCCCGCGGATATAAGCGACACTGAAGACCAGAAAGTAGCAACCACCACACCGAAACCACAAAGAAGAAGCTGTTTTTTTCACGCTCGGAGGGAAAGACGGCATCCGGCCTGAGAAGAAGCTCCGAGGTCGGGGACTCCGGTCGGAGCAACGCTCATCGTTTCTGGTGAGAGCCACTCACAATTTCGGTGTAGTTTCTGTGAATTTACCGACGGCTGAACCCCCGGTTTGAGCCGCGGGGGGACTGGAGACGTTCACACCGTTTCTCGTTGACACAAAACGGGCTTAACAGTGTTTACTTCAGCGTGAATGCAGCCGCTTGTTGTGAGAGCTTTTCAGCTGGTCCCATTCACCGGTGAATGGCCGCTAAACAAACTGTGAGGTTAGCTACAGGCGGCAGGTAAAGTAAGTTCAGAGTGCTTCACGTCATTTGTGTCAGCTTTAATACAACACTCGGCCGCTTTAGTTGTCACTAAACTGTGTGAGCTCTGGTTGTAAGAGGGAGGGCTCTGCTGGCTGCTCTGCATGTATCATCTTGCATAGTTACTTCAAAACATTCACTGACCCACATTTCAAAGATGTCCTGTCTTTCTGCTCCATTTTTCTCTCTCAAACTACTTGGAAGCACCGTGCAAACTGTACCAGCCTCTGATCTCACACACACAGCCAGTATTAGCAGCTTTAAGCCGTCTCAGCTGTTTGTGGGAAGGCCAGGAGCAGCAGCAGATAGGAGCCTGCATGGGAAAACAGTTTTGAGAAGCAGCCTCTAGGAATCTCACCCCACAAGAGGCAGCTTTCAATGAATTCCTGTACTCATGAGTTAACCTGTGTGGCATTGAGCTGGATGTGTGTGGGTGGATGAGTGAGATGGATGTGAAGTAGCAGGATGTCCAAAAGGAAGACATCATTGTTCTGGAGAGGGGGAGGGATGTTCATGGCAAACTGGTGAGGAAGTTCATTTGGTGTGAAAACCACAGTCATTGTTCTCATGTATTAAACAGCCTTATTGTAAGTCTATTGACTCAGGGCAGAGATGGTAAATGTTGTTTTATGTAACTATGTTCCACAGTTATACATGGGACCAAACTCATCACATGTGTGAAATAGATACTTTATAAAATACTTTTGTTTGTTTTTAAGTACAGCTTGCCCAGAAACTATCAGCCAATAACATAACACATTCTTTTTCTCTCGATTAACCAATCAATAGTTTTGTCTATAAAATGTCAGAAAATAATGAAAATTGTCAATCCAAGTTTCTTAAAGTGCAAGACGTCTTGTTTTGTGAAAACCTAAAGCTATCAAGTGTCTTTTTTTTATAGCAATTTCTGCCCTTTTTAATGAAAATTGTTGAAAGCTGGCAATTATTTTCCTGCCAATTCAGTAATCAAGTAGTAATTTTTCTTCCTGATTTGTTATATATATATATAAATTCTGAGAAATGCCCATCAGTATTTCCTAAACCCCATTTTGATGTCTTCCACTTTTATGATTTGGCCTATCAACAGTCCAACATCTAAAATATTCTGAAAAAAATTAACAAATATTGTATATATCTTAAAGTTTTTGATACATTTTCGATCGACTAATTGTTTTAGCTAGCGTTATTATTTAGCATTATGATTTGATTGAGCTCATGGTTGGTGACGGTGAAATATCGTTTTGCCCCTGATGAAGACACACATCTAAACTTTGGGCTTTTCATTCAGCAATAAGCTGTTGAAATAAAAAGGGGGAAAAGAGACAGATGAAATGAAGCCTGTGTGCGGTCCTCCTCCTTCAACCAGATTAGGCTGCATTCACACCAAATCGGGCTGTGTGGCGATGAGGGAATGTCCCTTAAATGGCTCATTTGTATGATGTGTATGACTGTAAACCCCCAAGCCATCTCAAGTAGATTTTATATTTCCATCAGATCGTTAATAATCCGACATTTCCAACCGCATTTGAAGGCAGCTTCATTCATGAAACAGCAGCTAGACAAAGAAAAGACAGAGGGACTGTGTGTTGGAGCTTTTTGCAGGAAACTTGCTAGTGAAGGTCTTTTTTACCCTCATTCGTGTTTTAAGCTTTCTTTTACGGTTGTTCGTTGTTTGTTCCCCTTTCACGGCAGCGATACAGGCATGGATGTTCACTGTAGTCTGTCACACACTTATTGTTAATGAGACCTACGGCCGCTGCAGTTTGACATCAGGCTGTGTTTCTCCAAAAGTTGAGCCTATTTCAACTTTTCCGCCACATTCGTGACATTATTCCCCAGCGTTCCCTAGTGCGCCAATAGCTGAAGCCCAAGCGCACAACCCAAACTCAAATGAATGCAATGACTTGCATATTCGCTGCACTGCCAGATCTCATCTGAACGCAGCCAAAGAGTTCCAAGGCTACCAGCACCAGCACAAATTTAATGGGATGGAGGTGGTCGTTTATTTGACATTGAATTATCACCTTGCCTTCTATTTAAATAAACTTTGCCACTGCAGCTGGGTTTTGTTTTTGATCGTGCTGATAGTTTCAGCAGCACAGATACTTAAGCACTACTTTTTAAGTAAACTTAAACATATTATACATTTGTTTACCACTTTGCTTATGTACATGCAATCAAATGATGTGATTTAAATCAGAAACTAAGCAAAGAGTCATTCAGTGAAAGTTTTTTTGTTATTGTGCTATGGAAACATTGTGGTCAGCACCAAAAACACATACTCAGGGTCTTACTTGTTGTCAGTCTTTTCAGTTTTTATTGTTTTGCTGAATGAAAGAGCTGTCAAAGAAAGCACTTTCTGTCATTTCCTGTGAGCAGGTTTTGGTCTGACAGCCACAAGCTGCTGAACTTCCTTGAAAGATGTGTGTTATTCAGAAGCTTCAGGTGGTGTTTTGTTTTTTTGGGGGCTTAAAATACGACGTGTTGAGCCGGGTACCTGCAGGAGGGCAGGGAGCTGTTGGGGGGACAGTGTACCCGTGTGTGTTGGTTTGACGTGGGGTCGTTCCCTTGGTGAAGGCCTTGGGGATGGTGATGGCAGGGTAACCTGACACGCTGTGAAACAGCTGTAGCCACGCGGTGCTGATCCCCCGAGTCCCAGTGCAGATCAGATGATGGTCCAGTATGTCTATGGGCGTGTGTGTGTTGGAGCCTACAAATATTAATGGATGTGTTTTTCCCGGAGTTTCATTCTCTACATTCAATAATACAGACTTATTTAAAACCAGACTTCATAGATTTTTTTGGCAATTTTAATTCCTTGTAAAAGTGTGTGTTCTCTGAGTGTGTATGTGTGTGAGCTCATGTTTAAGCGGCAGGCCAAGACAGCTGGCTGAAGGTTAATGTGTCACTGCTCCCCGGGGAGCAGCTGCTATGTCACAGGCACCACTCCTGTCTATAGATAGCCATGAATACAAACTCTTCCTCTTTTCTTTGCTGCATTAACACAAGAACTCTGGCTCCGGCATGCAGCTCAGGCCCCTCACATCACATGCAGTTGCCCCACAAGACAAATGCTGCTGCTTGCAAGTTTGGCCGCCTCCACTCCCTGATTCCCTATCTCTGGCTGAATCTTGGAAGCGTCTGGTGGTAGTAAAGACCCCACTGCAGCCTCTGAGTCAGCTGGCTGAGAACCTGTTTGATCGAGTTATACTGTAATACCTTACACCACATATCTGGGCCGTCATCCGAAGTATTAATGTCTGAAACAGGTGAGGGACAAATATTGCCTTTTTCCCGTCACTCTTGGCAGGATTTGCGGGAGCTGTCTGAACACTTGTCTGGTCTTTATTTGGAAGCGGACACACTGGACACACACACGCACAACTTCATCCAAACCAACGTTATTGCAGCCAGCATAGCTTCACATATTTGAGATGTGCTGTGTATAATTAAGTTCTCACTGGTTTAATAAAAGACCATGTTTAATCCATGTGTTTGGTTTTTTAATTAGCTGAATTTGGAAACCCGCAGGCCCACTCTACCTTGGCTCAGTGGGTTTTTTCTAATCGGGGATTGAGAAAGTAGACCAATGTTCAATGGCTAAAAATAAGTTCCTTTCTAATGAAATGATCAATTTTCCATCCAAATTAAAGTTTAGTGATTTTCTCACCAGCGGGAATGAAAAAGGAGCATGATGGAAAGTGTAAGTTTTTCCACAACAATTTCTTTTGATTCAAATACAGACAGCCATCAAATATTTATTGGACAAAGAATGAATCACATAGTTTTAGTAGTTAATAATTCATCATGCTAAAATCCTAAACATTTGCTGGTTTGTGTTTCTCAAATGTGACAATTTTGTCTATTATCATAAACTGGATATATCTGTGTGCATAACAAGAAGGAACTCCATAATATAAGAAACATAAAAATAAATGAGGAAGGAAACAGGGTTCATACAAAGTATTGAAAGTTAGAAATATGCTTGAATTTGAATATACTACATAATCTGTTTCTTCCATCACTCATGCAAATCAAAAATCTTTGAATATCTGAAATGTAACAATTTTATCCCTTGCTCTGGAAATTAGAAAGCACCAAATAATCAAAATCTGAAATCTAAATTCATATAAACACCTGGTAAAATAAAGTGTCAATATATTTTGATTGCTGCAGATTTGGAGATAACAAAGACATGTCCTTTTTTGTAATGTTAATTAAAGTGAACAATAACTTTATATCTGGCTCAAGATTGGATCAGTTCCAAAATGTAATGGGTTCTTCCTTGGCAAATGCTACACCCATCCATCAAGTTTTATGAAAACCATGCCAGGAGTTCTCTATAATCCTGCTGACAAACTGAAAAACAAAACTGAACTGATAACATATTAACCTCCCTGGCGGAGGTAATGGTCTTGTGTTTCATGGAGGCCTAACACACGCACAAAAAATAACTAAGTTACAAACCAGATAGCACCTTAACCTTTCAGCAGGGTTTTCCTCAAGTGCTAAAAAACAACTGTGCCTGGCATGCAGGCGGGCTGAAATTACTACAAAGGCAGCTGAGAGCTGTTTGTGTTTGCAGTTTGATATGGAAACTGATATTCTGATAACCCCATCCTGCTGTCTGCCCTTAGTTAGATAGCAGCATGGACTGTTGTTCCCTTTCAACAGCCATGAAAGGATATCAGGACCTGCTGAGGCTGCTTGGTGCGTCGATGAGCGCAGATGAGCCTGGAGGGGGAGGCTAATTGTCGCTCTCTTTGATGCTAATGCTCCGCTCACAAACGGACGCCAGGTGACTTGACTTGCGCTCAGATCAGATGAGTCCACGCCTGGGCTATTATCTCCGTAATGAGCCAAACAGGAGTCATGCTGCCTTTTATCTAGAATAGATGAAGACTATCACAATATCTATGTATTTATTCAGAGAATTAACACCTAAAATATTGTAGCTGTAAAACTTCCAGGTTATAGTCAAAGCATTTTTGAATTTATCTTCATTTTACCCACAAAATTCCAACCATAAGCTTGGCTGTATTTCAAATTATTAGATTGGACAAAAAAAAGAAAGATGTATTACAGTGGAGTGACACAAGTCTGCTGTCTGCCAGATGATATCAGGCGCTATCCGTCGATCTCAGCTGGGTCCACAAGGCTTATCTGTCACAACTCATGCGGGCCTTTTCATCTCCATTCATAAACTGTGTTATCATGTGAACTGTAAGTGGCGCTTAAGATGTATCGCTTTTCTGTGAATGGTGTATTTGATTTCAGAGTTGTGGTTATCATGACATATTTATGAAGGGAAATTAATCAAATTTAGTTTAGTAAATTTTCTAATAACTTTTTATTGAAGATAATTCTGGGGACAATTGTATATTTAAAGCAAATCTCAGAAGAAACCCACATTGTAAATACATATCACAATAATTACATTGACTTACATCATATATGGACATGAGCTGCATCATTTTTGCTGACCATGATATTGCCGGTTGTGTTTACATAAGAATGTCACCAGCATTTTAGCCAAAATGATGCCATAATTAACACCAGGGTTTTCTTTATCATTATAAGACTGGGGCCAAGTGCAATATTTATTGAAGTGCATTTTTTGTCAGAAGAGACCAGTTTATTCAGTGGTTTAATTTAATGTATTTATTTGTATTTATTTAGGATGGATATTGTTAAAAGTACACTGTTTTTTGAAATATTGAAGTTATATCCTTATATCCGTGGCATAAAAATGACAACATTATTATATAGTTGCAGTTATTTCTGGACAATATATCGTCAAACAAAAGAAGTTACTGTGATAGGCCTAGTGAGCATATATATATATATATATATATATATATATATATAATATTGGAGTAAAAGTGACAGTGTTTTTTCTGCAAATAGCCTTTGTAACACAGATTATGACATTGTAGGCTGTTTTCCAGTAAAAATCTGTTCTTCCTGTATACTATATTATGCTTCAGCAAACAATTAACCAGCAGCTATGAACCTGAAATATTGGAGTTGAAGTGGGTGCTGGAAATTCTTGAAAACACTTGAATTTTAATGTGGTGTTTTCATGGTTGGAAAATGGCTTTCATGGCTTGGATTTTGTATGAATTGCTAGAAACGGCTTAAAATTCTGGTTAAACAGGATGCCAAGTCTACATATAAACAATACATTATGAAACATGTCACCCCTCTATTGAGCACTGTTAGTTTAACGTAACTTTTGGTGTTTAAAGCACAAAAATATCTTATTTAATGTGATGAAGATAAGAAAATAATAAATAATGTATACTTTTTGTACTGTCTCTAAATATATAATTTATCACAGCTGTAAGGTGCTGGAAAAGCTTGAAAATGTACCCTGAAAATGCTTGAATTTGACTTTTGAAGAAGAGTAGTAACCTGTCTGACTGCGGGCAGTATTGGGCCACTGAGGAAGCTTAAAGAGGAGCAGGCCTGTCACTCAAGCTGCTGTAACCATAGCAGCAGCGTTAATCAGCTAGTGTTGAATCTTATAGCCGGTGAGATCTGTGGCTGTGCGTCACCGGCCTGGAGTCCTCCTTCGGCCACTGGTTCTGGCCAACACGTCTGTTGTATTTTGCACACACATCAGCTCTGAGCCGTCCGTCAGCACCGCTCAGCCCTGCAGGTGACACGTGTGACAAGTGTGTCAGCAGAGAGTGTCAGTGCAGATGGAAAAGAGCAAAGAAAAGAGGAAAATGTGACGAAACCTCTTCGTGTAGCGTTGGTTAAGCTCACAGCTTAGCGTTGAATTGAAGCCTCACCTGCTGCAGTGTGGGGAGAGCATGCCTGCCTAGTTTTCATGCTCAGCTCAGCACCACGCAGCACACCACTACCTCCTGTGTCTCCTGAAAAAGCCCATTTTTCACTGTGCACAATGCAGCCTTTATATAAGGCCTCCATAATGGAGCCAGCTCCTTCACTCATGTCCTCATTGTCTTGGCCAGGATGAGAAAAGGCTGCTCTTTAGAAAAGCGAGGCTGAGCTCACCCGTGAATCATGCCAACAGTCACGCTTGTTCTCTGTCGTCTTCTGTGTGCGAGGCAGCCAGAGGAGGAGACGCAGGCGCTTTTCTAGGACCCCCGCTCTCCCGTAGGCAGTGACGTTAGGTGGTTTACTGAACCCAGAAGGGGTCGCGGAGAGGTTGTGACCTTGCTTTTCCTGTTTCTGTGGGTGGCCCAGACTGCAGGCACCCTGTGGCAGTAATGGTTGCTGTGGTTTGATTGGTGCAACTTACAGAACTGGGGCAAATGCACAGACCTCTGCAGTGATGGTGGCTTGTGGAGCTCTACTCTGGCATTACAGAGCTGCCGTGGGGGGTGGTGGTTTCTCACAGCAGGAACTCGTACCCTTTTAGTCGCCCTCTGTTCATCATCAGCACAGTTGCTTGCGGCTGCAGCGGGAAAAGGACAGAATCCATATGAAGCATATGCTTATTGTCACCACTGCAGCATCTATAATGCTTCAACCCCGCCTCCTCTCTGCTGTTTCCTCTGCATCCCCACCCCAGCACCTCCTGCAGACTGTACTGTCAGGAAAACAGAGGTGGAAAATGCAATTTAGCATACAGCGGGAGAAGACTGTTTGTTTGTGAGGCTGGAGTTGTGTTATTGAGGGTATTGATGGCGGGTTTAGGGGATGAAACTGCAGACGTAGTAGCTGCAGGAGTGGAGTGGAGGGGGGGTTGGAGTTGCTATAGGGTGTGAGGTGGAGGGAGACGGAAAATCAGCATGCATGCATTCTCAGACCGTGCTCTGCATTTTCAACATGGAAAAAGCAGTTGGGTTGCCGTGGTAACAAATCCCGAATCAGCGCAGCACTCGGACCCCTCCGCTCCACCCCACATTTACCCCCCTCTCTCTTCCTCCCTGGCCACCTCCCAGCAGATCTGGAGCTCAGACCTCAGACCGGCCTACTTAGGGGAGCAGGGATAAGGCTCGGAACAGGGATCATGTCCAAAGCTCCACACTCGATCCCAAAGCAGGAACGTGGGCCAGTGGATATGGGTGCACAGTAGATGGATCCCCCCCACACCTCCTCCTCTTCTCCTCCTCTCCACTGCTGCATTTAACTTTCCATTGAACACTCAGAAAGTGATTTATATCTACAGACTCTGCTGGGTTGTAGGTCATATCCCGGTTATTTATGAGATGTTAACGTGTCCCCTCATAACTCCGTCACAAACTAAAAGGGGATTCTGGATATTACAATGGAAACTGAAAAAAGAGATTTACTGCAAAACTCAACAGTGAATGGCCAGTCAGATAATCCTGATTTGAGCTTATCCCAATGATTCTAAACACATTATAGTGATTTTGTTTGTCTAGATCAGGGCTACATCTAACAGTTGTGTTCATTATTTTCTCAGTTTTCCTGTAACTCTTAAAGTCCACAAAATAGTTTAAAATATCCATTTTAAGTTCCAAAAGCCCAATGGAAAAAGACCAAAACGTTTCAACTCTTGTTTTGAAGCCTTGAGTTCCCCATATTGGTTTTTTGCAACCAGTACATGCATTGGTCGGACTGGGAACCAAATACTGCTGCGTCATCAGCTAATGCTAGTTAGCAAGCATGGTTAGTAAGGGACAGTCGTTCTTTTAAATGCACAGCCCACTCCTTGGAGTGTCTTTTAGTCCAACCAAACACTGAACAAGATGCTTTAAATGACCAAAATGTTTTAGTTAACTTTGAAGTGAAAACACAGTGAAAGGGTCAAGTTCAAAGACTAAGCCCCGGAGGTTGTTGCATGTGTTAAATGTGCTGTAACAAGCAATATTGGCATTTCTGCTTTTATCAAATGACAGAAACGATGAATAGATTATCAAATCTGTGCTGATTAATTTTGTGGTGAATCATTGCTGTTGTGTTGCTTGTTGTTGCTGCAAACTGAACTCTGAAGTTTTCTCCTTCCGGGCATCTTTCAACAGTGGTGAATAAATAGTTTTCCATCAGTGTAATGAGCGTACTTTTCTCTATGTAGCACACACGTGTAATGCTGCAGCGGGGTAAAGCACTGAGCTGTTTTCTGAAGAAGACAGGCTGCTTGCCCATACTGGAGCTGATGTGTCACGAACTGTGGACCGATGTGAAGCTGTTATGACAGTCGAGTTGATGCTCTGCCTCATCTCGGCTCCTGGGATAATTAGATTGATTGTTGCTTGACTAAGAGCACATGAGGGCAGTATGTATAAATGAAGGCAAGACGAGATAGTTATTTTACAATATATATTCTGACTCGTCTGGGTTGAAAAACAAGGCTGTAGTGGAGCAGAGCGCTCTATCCCTTGATATGATTCAGTAGATTTGCCAAGTGAAACTTTGCGTGCTGTTTTGATGTTCCAGTTCAGAATAAAGGACCAAATCATTTTTGGGTGTTAAAGTTCACACTTTTCAGCTATCTCAAGCTGTGTATGTATGAAGTATCCTTGTGTAGTTTAAATGCTCATAATCTACAGTTTGATATTTCATCTTTGCACTGCCCCAGTTTGCTTTGGCCTTCAGCCCAGTTCATACAGACGGTTGCTGCTGTCCGCTGTGTGGAGGGAATGGGGGAAGGCTCTCTGCCTCTTAAAACTTCAGTGTACAAACTTTTAAAACCAGCTGCTGCAACTGCAGACTTACAGTTTCTGGGGTGAGAAATAGGCCATGCAGCTGCTGAATCATCTGTATCTTCACTAGCAGATGTTCAAGGGATGTTAATGGGAAATGAAAGGTGCCATGTCTGGGGAAAAAGCAGTTTTGTTCACTGATTGGCTGCCACTGTCACCATCTTTTTGTCATCTAATTCTGACTTTTCTCTTGTCAAGCTGATTTGCCAGTTCTTCCAGTCTCCACTGAAATAATCAACAACAAATCTGTTAATCGTTTAAGTCTTTTATCAAGCACAAATGCCAAACATTCTTTGTTTACAGCTTTTCATATGTGAGGATTTGCTGCCTTTCTCTAATTCATCACTGGGAATTGAATATGTTTGTGTGGTGAGCTGCTAGTTGGGGAAAAATAAGCATTTGGACGACAGGACCCTGGGGGCTGGGAAGTTAAAGGCTTTGTTTTTACTATTTTATGTCATTTTAGATTAGAATTGCTAATGGAAGAACATTTTGCACAATAAAATGGCAAAATGAGTAGGAGTTTCTTAACAATGCATGGACTTATACTAAAATAAACCCCCTAAATGTTATTATGACCCACAAGTGTGTATTGGTGTTTGTATCTGCAGAGACCCTCTTACTGTGTTTTCTCTTTTAATTTTGCTGTGTTTGGGAAGTTTTTAGGTGTTTGCCTTTGGGCACTGGGTGTGTAGCTAACAGCCACATCATTTTGGGTGTGATGGCCGTGTAGTAACAAGGTGCCAGAACTTATTGACAAATTCAAGAGGAAGCTATGAAAATGGCAGGCACCTCGCTGATTAGATGCAAATATAGCAAGGCGAAACACCAAGCAGACAAAGCTAGTTTAGAAATGAGAGTAGATTTGGTCGCGAGTCAGGGGCTTGGTTTACATATTACATAGTTTATTCAATTCTGTAGCCAAAATATAATAATATAAGAGATCCTTACCCAATTCCATTCCAAGTCCTTGTTTTGTGAAAAAATGTATTTTATATTTAAGCAGTAGAAAGAATTAGGCTTCAACAGTCTGAGTTACACAATTCAAATGGGTGGTTGTCAAAATGGTTGCCTTTTTTGTTCTTGCAAAACAGCAACAAGCACAAAGAGGGAATTTTGTGTCACTGCTTAAGCCCCAAATTTCCCTTTGGTGGACTTTTTAGTGTATTTTTACCCAGAATGGTGACTTTGGATTTTGTCCCCCATCACTTAGATTGAAATCATACATCCCTTAACAGCCAGTATAGACTGGAAAAAATTGGTGACCCAAATGGTTTCAGTGCAAGTAGCCATGTGAATATTGTTTTAAGAATGAGCCTATCCTTTAAATGAGGAAACGTCTTTTACCATGTTCTCATTATTGGCCTGTTGCCGAGTGAGTAAGTAGTTTCATCTCTAGACAGATATCAGGTTATGAGTGATATTTGGAAGACAAAAGGCTGTCGGTGGGAAATAGTTGACAGGCAGCAAGCCCGAGGGGCTGTTACTCATGTGTTTTCTCGTCTTGCTTTACTCATCATCATCGCAGACAGACACTTGTCCAGATCTGCAGTAGTAGTGGAGTCATGATCTCTACATTGAGGTCACTGGGAGAGGCTGCTTTTAATCAACTCCTGCCAAACATTCCCAAATATCTTGATGTCTTGATTTTAACTTTTTTTTTTCCTCTACTGGCGCTTACTTTCTCACTGATTTTCTCTTTCTCTTTCTCACACACATACTGTTTCTACCTCTCACAATGAGTTACTCTCATGTACACAGTAAATGCAGCTGGAATGTGTGATGTGGACTCGATGCCGCCCGGGCTCGTCCTGCCCCATTCAATGGCAAATCCCCCTGGTTTAGAATTTGCTTTTACAATCCGGTGTGCCAGAGAGCGTACTCTAAACTCACCCGTAAGAATCTCTCACCAACTTGTCATGTTTTCCCAGAGGGAGGAATGTAAAGTAATGTGCCCAAGAGAGCTGAGTCATAATTAACGTCATCGTGTTAATTCGTTCGTGTCATTGTTTTACCCAGTCAGATACCTGATGAGCCAACAACGTCTTTGATTTCAGTTTGATTGTGAAACAAGGCTGCAAGCGGATGAGGTGTATTGTTATGAGTTAAAGGCAGTTTACATTACAGATTTTGGCAGTGAAACATAAAGGCAACACTACAGCTCCCAGATAGAGTGGTAAAAAAGTATTCTGTAAATAAAACAAGCTGTATCTATTCTAATCTTTGTTGTTCGTGTTTTCAACCTTTGCTCAAATGTGTGTTGTGTTATTTGTCGTCCTCAGGCCTCCCCTTCCCGAGAGCTCCATGGAGAAGATGAAGCGGTTCAAGCGGCGTCTCTCACAGACGTTACGAGGCAGCCACACCATCGACGAGTCGCTGTCTGAGCTGGCAGAGCAGATGACCATCGAGGAAAACGGACTGAAGGACAGCGGTGAGTTTCAGAAGCGGTTTGATGCGTGTGATTTAAGCTGCAAAGCAAGTGTAGTCACTGATTACAGAATTACGGCTCGCAAAAGTCCCGGTTCGGTTCCGACCCCAGTTTGGAAGCCATGGAAAAACAGTGGAACAGTGCAAAAACATTTATTTTCATTGATTGACAGTTGTGCAAATACAATCCTCCTGCTGGGGGATCAAGGCATTGACTAACTGTGTTAAACGGTTTTCATCACAAAAAAATAAGGAACATTTCTGTATTACACAGCACAAATAAATACTTTCTCCAAAGGCTACAAGTCACAATAGGTTATAAAGCTGAAACGAATCACATATGCTAAACTGAAAGTACGAAATAGAAGTATTTTCCATTCTTAAACGTTTTATAACAGTTTTTTCTATGTTCTTTAACACGCACAACACAAGGATCTCTTGGATAATGTAATGTGTTGTAGGGTTCTTTATGTTATGGCTATTGGGAGATTTAGCTAAACTGTTGTTGTATCTTTCACTTTGATATATCTGGTTGTATAAGGCTATTATGTTGCAAATCAATGAGCAGGACTACTTTATGGCAATATTGGATTTTAAAATAATTTTTTGCACTCATGTAATTTTGCATGAATGTAATTTTTATCCATAAGAGGTTTTCAATTAACGTTTCCAGAAGATTAACAACACTTGTAGATATTGCATTAAAAATGGGATATACAGGGATAACAGATTGTATGCATGCCATCCACTACTACATGCATTGTTCTTTGTTATGTAACTGTTGTGTAATTGCTTTATTTAAACATGACAATATTATTTTTAAATATTATTTATGGGTTGCATAGAGGGAGCGTTGGTTGGAGTGAGTTGGAAGATGATGTGAGAGAAGAAGGAAGAAGGAAAGTGTTTCGACAGGCTGCATCAGTTATTGATTTTAAGACTTTTACTGTGGTTGAATTCTTTTTTAACTCAGTCACTTAGTGAATAAGAGACACCATAACCATTTAACATTGGCATCCAAGATTACTGCCATGACTCGAATTTATTCAAACACCAGGCTTGTGTGTTAACTGTCCAGCATGTTTATGTAATAAAGTGCGTGTTTCGAATGGTTTAGTTGCAGAATTTTAATGGACTGCATTTCTATAGCACTTTTATCCAAAGCCAAATCCAAATTTTATCTAACACTGACCCCGAATCTGGAAGTTGAACTGCTCAATATGTAATCAGGGTTCTACAAAGAGTAATCTTTTGGCTACAGCTTTCGGTTAGTGATACTCCCAACCGAATTTATTTTTTAAATTCTTTTCTTTAACCTTTTTACGTTATTAGAAAGTCCAACCAAAGACAGGAAAAGTGGGCGTGAGAGAGAGAACGACATGCAGCACAGTGCCAAAGATTGGAATCAAACACGGGCTGCTGCTTAAGGACTTATTACGCTCTACCACAAAATTCTAAGCTCAATGATTAAATATTTGTCACTCAAATGTACTTTGGGAGTAACTTTTAGGTATGACCAAAACCTTACTGTCCTTGAAGTACCAGTCACTTAACATCAGTGGTGGGTAGAGTAAACAAACAGTACTTAAGTAAATGTTTTGTTACTTTGTAGTTATAGTGACTCAAGTAGAATTTTGCTGAACATGAGTTGACTACTGTTGGACTCAAGTGAGAGGCCTGTTTCTGATGATACACTCCTCCTTCTCTCTTATTTCCCGTGTTGGTCGCACAAATAACATATTTCACGTATTTTCTATCATGCAAGCTCCACTGGTTCACATTGATCCCGCCTTAAACAGTCTCGCCAAAGTAACGCTTCTTTTACTATCTCCGAAGATGGTAGTAGAGCTGGGATCGCTTGGCCCCGCATCATGCCTCTGGCGCATTCAGATTGCAAGCAAAAACGTCACAGAATCGTAAATATCATGGCTTGAAACGGCAGTCTGAAAGAGGCTCAGCCTTAGTGGTGTGTGTCTACCAGTGAGACACCGGGACGCCCCTCCACACATTGTACTACACATTTAATGCCAGGTGTAAATGGGGCCTTAATTACTACCCACCAGTGCTTGAAAATAACTATTCAGAAAGTTAATGTGACTTTTACAGAAAAAAACTTGACAAATCTATCTATATTGTGTGCCAGTTATTTATCTTCCTGTAGACACACTGTGTTCCTTTGATACTGTTGTTGGTTACATAATTCATCTGGATGCTGCTGAAGGTTGTGGCCTTCAAGGCGTCAAAAATAAAAGCAGAGTGGCACAGAGGCTTATCTCTGTTGATATTCACAAAACGTGTCGGGAGCGACGGGGAGAGGGAGCATGACTCGGTGTGCTACCACATTGTTGCCATGGTGCTCAGGGTCTGGAAACATTCGAGAGTTTCCATGACATTGCCACAGCAACTTGGATGACTTGGTGAAACCAGCCAGGCATCTTGATGCAGTTTTCCCTTTTTTTATTTTTTTTGCATCTTTTAGCTCTTCTTCCTCTCTTTTGGCCACCCAGAGCCCCCCACCCCCTACCCTCCAGACCTCCCTGAGCCTCTTTCAGGCCTGTCCTCAGTTTTCCTCTCTCGTCTTTTGTCCAAACGAGTCGTCTTTTCCCTTCTTCAATCAATCAGATCGTCCAAGTCCGCCCCCCTCCTCCCCGCCTCCCTCTGAGAACTAACTGGGCTTTGTAAAGAGCTTTTTGTATAGTGATTAACACCAGGTTTGGCCAGAGTGTTCTGTGCTTGCTTAGTGGGGACACAGAATCATGTTGTGTTTGTCTGTATACATCTGTGTATATGTGTGTGTGTGTGTGTGTGTGTGTGTGTGAGGGATTTTAGCCTGTGTAACAGTAAGTAGGCTAGAGAGGAGACAGAATGGAGTAGCCAGATGAGATCTGAACTCTGTGATTGGGGAAAACGTTCTGGTCCTGATCTGATTATGCAACACTTATAACTGAGGCCAATGCCAGCAGCAGTAGCAGCAGCAGCTGCAGAGAGATAAAGCAGAGGTGGCATAAGGTCCTGGATGTTACATGGGGGTTATGTATTTTTTTTTTTTTTTTTTTTCCTGGGAAATCTAGGAAATCCCTCATTTGTGTAGAAGGGATCATTTGTGTTGATGCTTGTGACAAAAATACAAAGAAAAACAAAGCTTAAAGTAATAGGACACACCAAATGTTCCGAAGTTTTGACATCCGTGCTTACAAAACTGTAATGTAGTGAAATTTAGCTTAACAAGACCCGCACGCCCACAGTACTCTGAGGCAGTCCGAATCTTGTGAGCTTAATTTTGGCAATAAGATTTAAGTCTAAAAAATGTTCTACAAATTGGTCGACCCTGAAAACCACAAGACAAACAAATCAGACAGCAACGGTTCAGGTGGTGACGTGGATTGCTTCCTTTTAAACATCTCCAATCTTTCTCAGTGTTTATTGTCAAGCACTGAAGATATAAAATCACTTTGCCACCATGTGTCCTATTTCCTGCCTCTGATTTATTAAAGTTTAACACATTTGACAGAACAGTCGTGCTGTTTTTCCAGCTTGAGAATCGGAGCCAATGGTTGATGACAGCCCAGTCAGGGGTGCGTTTATCTAATGGGATGTGGGAAGGGTTGCTGTGATATCTCAGCGAAGGAGAGCACATTCAGTCATCTGTTATTCAGCCCAAAACAAACTCAGTGAGGCCAGCAAGACTACAGTGAATGAAACAATATATTTTAATGTTGGCTTTGTAATTCTGACTCTGAATGAAAAACATTAAAATAACTTTGACCTTCAGAAATTACAACCTGTAAAAGCTACCTGAAAGAAATGTAAATACAGAAATGTAGGATCACAACAAAAACTGTAAGAAAAATGTTATATATTAAAAAAATATAACAAAGAACTTTAATGTGAAATGAATGAAAAAATCACTTGCAAAACAAAAATAAGATATACAAACCAAAAGATGGGCAATATAGTCATGATAAAGCTGTGATTTTCACATGCAAATACCTTTTTTTGTACTTCATAGTCTTCATAGGGAATTTTGGAGATTTGCAGTTTTTAATAGATGTTTGCACATCTTTACTAATGGACAAAATTAATTCCTTCCTCTTGTCTGCATAATTTCCCTTCTGTCAGATACTTTGCGTCTGTATTTGTCTGATTTAAAAAATAATTTTCTGCCATTTTTGAGTGAAAAATGCCTTTAATGATTAATGGAGCATCAAAGCAGTTATGTTTCTGTTGATCGACTTATCGATTCGCCATCTAATAGTTGCAGCTTTACATTGGGACAAAGTACGTTTTCTGCAAAATCAAGAAAGAAAAGTCGGACACTGTGACCCAAATAACAGTTTTTTCAGAGTTAATCGGTTTAAACAGTTAAAATCTTGTCTCTGTGCTGAATTCTATTGAATTTGGTCGAAAAGGAATTCGAAATTCAGTGCATTCTGTTTTTTTATATTTGATTTTTTTTACAGCATCCAAACTTTTTTTGGATTCAGGGTTATATTAGTGGAATAAAAAAACTGGAAAGGTTAGGTTTAGGGATATCCGCCGGTACCTAATGATTTCATAACATTATTGCAAAAAACAAAAACAGAAACCAAAAAAAATTTTGCATCAAAAAATCCAGTCAGTCTTGCTTGTGATTCCTAACATTGCTCATAATGCCTCATAAAACCAGAGATTTTAAACTACCTTTGCTGCTTTATGTTACATTAAGCCTCTGAACACCAACTCTGTTTGCATGTTCGGCTAAAGTGTTCATCATATTAAAGACTATCTTAGACCAGAGAGTGATGAGAAGAAACGATTAATCTGACTGATTTCAGAGAAGAACCTATGTTTGAGGCACATAACATCTTTACTGCCCTTGTTGTCAACAAGTCCTGCAGTATCACTCTGTCTGAGCTGTCTCCCTGCTGAACAAGCCTCTCCGGGCCTCAAATTTAGTCTTAGTTGTTACTCTATACATGATAAATCTTTCACTTCTGTCAGCTCCATTCTTGCTTTTGGATAAATGCTTCTCTGTCAGCCAGAATCCACTGCGGAGAACATAAGACACTTTGTTTACACACAAGAGTTTCTCGCTTCTCTACTTTTGATATTGGATATTTATAGTACAAGGGTCATACTGAATGAGACATACCACATTTAAACTGTCCCATCTCTGTTTACAGTTAGGTAGTGTAACCCTTGTTTCAGTTGGAGGCTGCAGAAAAATTATCTTCTCGAAAAACTAAACCAATAAAGATTAGACCGCACAAAATCCTGTTGGTTTTTGTTATATTGCTAGGATAAGTACTGTTATTTACAAGCTGCCTTTTGTTTTTTATGACTGTTTCAAGTGCGTCATGTTATTTTCATGTGTATTTTACACATTTCAATACCCTAAATTGCACAATATGTGGTGTAATTTATTACATAACAACGCATCTGTTTCCTTCTATATTTCTTTACTTATCACCTCCTTTTCTGCCTTCATTTTCTTTCTTTCATAAATGTTGGCACGGTTCTTTGTTCACAGACTCTTTATTCTGTTATTCTGTATCACTCTCTGTTTTGACATTTTCTCTGTTTCAAACCTTTTGAAAAAGAAAATTCAGTATTCTTGTTCAAGTACACTTAAAAAATACACTTAAAATAAAAACGCGCCTCATGTGGAGTAGATTTATTCAGGATGCAATTGACTATCCAACCAAGTCACAGCAGTTAACTGATGTTGCATGCAAATCTATGCATTTGTAGATTACAAGGAAATACCACTTATGTAACTGGGATTATTTTACATAGACTGGTGTTATGCTATGTAACCAGTAATGTATACTTAGTGCATCAGAAAGCTGAGTGAGCCAGAAAAATGTCTGAAATCAGCACCAACTTTCAATATTATGATAAAGAAGTTGACAAACTTTCAGCCAAATAGATTTGGTTGGAAGATGGTAATATTTAATACTTTCTGAGAATGCAAGCATATTTTTCTAAAACAGAAAATATGTGGATAGTGTGAAGTTCATTGACCCATTTTGTTGATGATTTAGGTTCAGGCTATGCTAGGAAAGAACTGTGCAATTTAACAATTGTTTAAAGTTGTTTCCATCGGTGGAAAACAGTTAAAAACTCCAGCTCCTTTGTCCCCTCAGCACACCTGGCTAATCACAGTGAGAAGTGAATGTGAATGTGGGATTGTTGGTTTCAGAAAGTTACAGAATTTACAGACCCCTGCAAATCAGATATGGAAAAGATGTTTGCAATTATATCTAGCTAAGAGGATACTGATGCATTTAAGTAAACTTGAGGATTAAAGAGAAAAAAGTGGAAATTCTGGTGAGATTGGATCTTTTGGACCTCCAGATGTGTGTTTTTAATAAACTTTTATAAAAGTTTTTGAAGGCATATAGATGTTTTTTTTCTCCCTCCATCATCTAAAATAGTGTTGTTTTCTCCTGCAGAGCCCATAGTGAGGAATGGTCGTCCTCCTTCGGCCCACAGTGTCCACTCCTTCCTCCACCAGTACACAGGCTCCTTTAAAAAGCCGCCGCTACGACGCCCTCAGAGTGTCATCGGCGGAGGCCTGGGCTCTCTCATGGTCATGCCTCGAAACGGCAGTCGCCTCGGTGAGACACACACACACTACATTATATTACATCCACACAAACAGGCCGTGATCACATTTGATATTTGTCTTTCCTGTGGCTTGCAACAGAGGTTTAGTACAAGAGATTTATTTAACAACAATATGTAGAAGTGGATAGATCTTCCAGATTTTAATTAAAATTTGAATGTGAAGCTGCACGATTTTAAGTCCATATGCAGAATATCTACATCAAATCTACATTGAAAATCCTTGTATTTCACATTTCTACTGAGTCTTCTGAGCCCACATCCACACAGTGAAATATTACATGCTCAAACAAACCACTGCTAGAGGCTCATATTAGTGCAGACACGCAGAGAAATATCAGTACAATCATTTCAATGTTGCATTCAGTCCCACAGTAAGCCATTTATTAAAAAATAAGAAAAAATAATAATTTCCGTCAAAAAAGCAGCTTGGATTCGCAGCCCAGATACAATATTTAAATTCATAACACTCCGTAATATCAGCATAAGGCCTGGAGGAAATGACAATGTGCAGTATATGTATAGTTTGTTTCGGCATGGAAAAATTACAGTTTGATGTATTGATTTGTCTTGTAAGGCCCCTTAGCAATGAAATAAATTAAATCTATCAGTCAAACGTATTAAACCTAATAAACTTCTTGTGTATATCTTCTGCTCGACACAGCCAGGAGCTTGATATGAACAGAGGGGCTCGTAAAAGTGTCCGAAAGTTGTGTTTTTCTTTCCTGTTGAAATCATCAGCTGGTGTTGAGCCCTGCCCTGTTTCCACAGGCCCGCTCCATCTGTCAAACTCAACCCTCTTATCCTATTATTCTTTCTTCCTCCGCTCCAGATATCGTCCATGAGAACCTGAAGATGGGGTCGGACGGGGAGAGTGACCAGGCGTCTGGGACTTCCTCCGATGAGGTGCAGTCGCCCACAGGGGTTTGTCTGCGGAACAGAGGGAACAGACGCATCTCTGCAGAGGTTCAAGTCGTTTCTCTGTGTTTTTGTCCTTGCCTCACCTTTCTGCTTATTAAGTGGTGAATATGTTCTGCAGGACATGCGTCATTGTGCTTCTGTTAGAATTCATGACACATTTATTCACCCAGGGTCGTACCTGGCTTAGCGGTTCAGCCTCCGCTTTGTCAGTGAATGGATGTTTTGAATAACTCACTGAAAAGTTTTTTTATAATGGACCTTTTTTGTATAGCATGGTATTTAATGATGTGTGTATTACGGCACCATGCTGTAATTCAGCGTAGGTTTGTAGTGTGTCATGAAAACGCTGAAGAGCTCAACTGCCCACAAAATCTCAGCAGGACACACACACACACACACACACACACACACACACACACACACACACACACACACACACAGAAACTGACCGGCTACTTCATTAGGCACAGCAGTATAATGTAATTCAACAGCTCTGCCATTAGTTTTACAGTTACAAAGATTGTAGTTTTTCAGGTTTCGTTGCCTGTCCGAATGTTAATGTTAATGTTAATAATTCTACTGTTTGTTTATTATTGAGGTCACAGTGGGTGGTGCTGGTTTAGGGAGTGCATTATATTATTGACAGGTGTTTCTAATATACCGTTGGAAGGAATCAGAAGTACACAAGAAAACTTTAATCACAGGAAGAGATGCAATCTGTTTTGAACATGTCGTGTTGTGCAGTGGGCTGCCAAAGCTGAAATCTTTATTTTTATACATATACGTTACACTATTTTTTAGTACATTCACATATACATTTTTTAAACTTGCCTGTTGCGGGTGACAAGTTGTTATAATATCAAGAAAGAATTTCGACAGTATAGTAAAGAAAATGTCCAGTGAGAAAGGAGTCTTTTTTTGCTTGCTAGTTTTCTTCGCAATCACAGTGTTTTCATTGGTGGTCCATTTTTTTCTTTGCAACCAGCATCAATGGATTCTTAATGATTGTTTACAAATAATTGGTCTATATTCTTGCACTATCATGTACAGTACTGTGCAAAAGTTTTAGGCAGGTGTGAAAACAAAATGCAAAGTGTGTGAACAGAAGAAAAACCTAAATCAAATCGATATTTGGTAGAGGTGTGAATCAGCAGAGGCCCCACAATACGATTTTATCCCGATACTTGAGTCACGATATGATATTATTGCGATTTTAAGCATTTTGAGATATGCTGAGTATTGCGATACAATATATTGCGATTTAACTGTTTAACTGCATTTTGTGTCCACAGAATTGAATTCAATCAAGAATTGTTTTGTCAAATAAGAGAAATTCTCAGTGTATTCATCTCACTTCAGTCTTTTTATTTCTCCACAATAAGAGTCAAACCCACAGACTGACCAACAAAGTATTCAGTCAAACTTTAAAGATTATTTTTTTGGCATTTTTTTGCTTTATTGATAGTGATAGATAGAGGTGTGGCAAAGGGAGCTCAGGCCGGATTCGAACCCGGCTCCGCCGCAGTAAGGACTCAGCCTACATGGTAAGCGCTCTACCGGTGTGAGCCACCGGGACGCCCCGTATTCAGTCAAACTGAACTTAACTGATATCATGTTTGGACGACAACAACTGCAGTATTTTCTAAAACTTTCCTCAACTTGCAGCTTCACTGCTCTGAATTTTTCAGAAATAAAAAACAAACTATCAAATGAAAAAAAGCCTAACTTTGCATCGTTATTTCAACACGATATCCTGACGCGCATTGTGCCTATAGATTCCTTAGATCTTCTAGTTTAATATGATACCAGTATATCCAGTATATTCCTAATTCCCTCCAGCCGCCGGAACACAAAATATCGGTACTTGGCGTTCATGAATCGATATAATATTACCATGCAAAGTATCGCGATATTATGCTGTATCGATTTTTCCCCTTACCTGTAATATTTGGTATGACCACCCTTTGCCGCTGAATCCAGCATCAATTCTTCCAGGCATTTTTCACACCTGCCATAAATTACTATATGTAAAATATTAGAAACACCTCCTAATATAATGCACACCAGTTCAAAACAATTGTAAACTACAACCTCTTTAATGAAGATGGAGTTAAATAAACTGACAGTGCAAATCAAAACTGAACATTATTATTATTATTATTATTATTATTATTATTATTATTATTATTATAAACAGAATGTATGGGTGGATATGTTGTATTGGATCACATTAGGTTATACAAGTGTATTGTACTGCTAAACATACTTTTAAAATCTGTGTTGAACAGTTTCACAGTCCATTACCATCATCATCACCACTCAACATGCCCTTTCCTTACTTTCTCTCTCTCTTTACACACACACACACACACACACACTGAGTGAGTAAAGGACAGGCAGATTTTGACATTCCTCTGGCGGTTACATAATGTCAACACATTATGGAAAGACTTCTCGATGTGATTATTATTATTTTTTTGTTGTTGTCTCAGAGGGCTTTCATTTAACCACAAGCATCTTCTGAATCCAGGGCGTGTGATTTTCCATGTATTAAATGCAGTGCCGCATTGTTATTATCCCAAGTTCATAAAGTTTAAACATTTGAAAACAAAAGCAAGCCACTGTGGAGATAATGTTGTCTCTGACAATTTGCCGCAGAGTTTTAGCGGAGCATATGGAAAGACAGACGTGCACACAAATGTTGAACCAGATCAAGAGTGAGCGCTTTAATCCACCATTAGCTCATGGGGACGCATGAAAGGCAGCGAGGAGTAAGAGGAGAAGTCAAGATGCTTTATCTTAAAGTAAAAGATAAAGTGTGCTCAAAGGGGTTTTTTTGAATTTCGCAGATTCTGACATTGACTTACATCAGATTATTTTGTAGCGTACCACAGTAATCAAAGAGATCAGATGGACAAAATGAGCGTTTGATGCTTTTTTTCATTCTGTCAGTGTTCAACATAACCAACAAATTCTGACATGTTTGAATTATATTTGAGGCCTGTGCATTTCTCCATCTTTACAACAAAGCACAGACTTGGTTCCTTCAATCCAATTTAATGGCGACTAATGGGATTTAAGGATGTACAGCTGACTGTCCAGTTTCTCAGTGAAAGTGAAGAAGAAAACAAGCGTTAAATTCTCCCCTTGCACATTTCTGTTAACATTTTCATTTTGTTTAATATTCTCAAACTTCCAGAAGTGCACTCAAGATTTGTTTGCGAAAGGATAGTGACTTGTGCAGCTCCAGTTTAAAACTCTTAAATACAATGAAAAACAAGACACCTGACTAATACAAGATACAAGTTGCATTACATAAACTTACAAAAGCTAACTTAATGTAAAGAAATCTGAAAAAGTACAGACATCCTTTTCTGTGTTGCACTGTGTGTGTTTTTTCATGTGTGGTTGATGTTGACATCCTGCCAGTGAACCACATGTTGCACCAGTGATCAAGCAAGGAAACGTCTTGTGATTGAAGAACACACACTTCCCCCCCTCGGACCTGTTGGGATTTACTTTAGCAGACAACAGTAGCTACACAGACAAACCGAAAATGCTTCAAGGCTGCACAAAAAGAAACGAAAGAACCTTAAACGCGTAATTAAGCTGCTAACTCCATGTGAGGCTGCCCACACAGAGACATGACACATCACCTCTTGCTGTGTATCGACAGCATGTGCACGCAGTGTGCACCCCACACTTCCTGTGACTGTTTCACAACCAGAAGAGGTTTATTCGGACGGAAGCACGTACACAAGCAACCAGTTTTATATTTCCTTGCAGCCCGACAAACACTGTGTGTATTGTTTGAGCTGGTATGAGCAGCGTGATCGGCCGCCGGTTGGTTGTTGATGAAGTGATCCAACAGTGAAATCATTGTGAGGCTCATTCAGACAGTAGAAGAAGAAGATGAAGAGGAGGAAGAGTGAGGAAATCCCCTCCGTCTGTGGTCAGGTAGAGGATTGTCTGTCTCTCACTGGAGAGGAAGCAGTGCTGTTTTGGGATTACATCACAAGGATTACTGTAATACGGTCCAGATGGGCCCCTGTTGTAACAGATTAGGACGGGTTGATTGGACAACTGGAGGGTGGGGTTGGGGTGCAAAGGTCAGGTGATGGATGGCATTGCTTGTTCCGGGTCCAAACCACCAATCCTGAGCCAGCACACAGAGACTATACACCAGCAAAATGAGATGTAAAGTCATTCAGAAATATAAATGCAAAATCACCCAGTCATAATATATTTTTACAAAATTGTGCAGCTGTAAAATTCATAAAATAAGATCTTAATCAAAGCATAAAAGCAAACAAAACAAGAAATCTTCAAAGCAGCAAAATTACAGTCTTTTTACAATCGGCATCAAAGTAACAATTCTAATAAACATGTCCACATATTAGCACATTTAACAACTGCCAGGTGCAATGTACAGTATGTCATATTCAGTCAATGTAACAAAACACTTCCCATAAATCTGACTGCATCCAGCCATCAATCAATCAATCAATCAATTCAACTTTAATAGTAAAGTACCTTTTATACAGGTTAGTGCAGTTCAAAGTGTAGTGTGAGTGTAGACAATAAAAATGATGAAAATGTAATACAAATCTTTTTATTTAAATGCTATAATTTCAGTGATAGTAGTAAAACAGAGTGGCATAAAAACTAGATAAGATTGAAAATATGAAACGGCAATCAAAATGATGATAATGTAATATATTTACAAGCTTTAATAATAAGTAAACAGTTTAAAAGACAAAACAAATTCAAATAACATTGATAAAAGGCAAAAATATATTAGTCATGATAAAGTAACAGATAAATAAAATAGAGCAGTCACCACACAGACAAGAAGCTGAGTCACTGTCGTGTTTTGAATGAAAGGCTGAAGGGTTCGTTCACCCGTTCACGTGCCAGTCGCCTTCAGTTACAGATTTATCAGCGAGCTTGTTGTTGAAATGTGGAAAGTTCAAAGTTGCACCTTGTGTGTTGGTGAGGAGGGAGGGGTGAGTTACCAAGTGTTACCTCAGAGGGAGTGCAAGATTTAAAGCAGCTAGAGAGAGAGGCCGGATTAACAGTAATCTAACAAATAGAGGAAATGCATGATGGGAAGAATCCAGACGTTGCATTGTGAGCGTGTGGTTGATTTTATATAACAAGTCATTAGGATCATGCTCTCGTACTTTGTAGCTCTGGGAAAGACTTTACCTCGAACTCTTAAAGGGCTCCACAGGCCGCCTTTATTTATTATGTACACAAGTCTGCTACACACCAGTGTATAGACGCATGTTGCTGCACGTGTATTTATACACACACATACACACACTGCCCTCTCTGTTGACCAGTGAGGCCTAAAGCTGTTTGGTTCTTACAGATTCTACTTGTTTACTCTTGGTTTTCACCATTTTGTTGTCAATCACTGTTATTTATTCAGAGCTTACGCAGTTTGCTGAGGGTTTACTCCTGTTTTTTTAATGATTTTACGTCATGTTGACGCTGTTTTTAAATAAGCTTCTCTGTTGTTTTTATGTGTGTGTGTGTGCAGGACCTGAACAAACGTCTGTCCCTGCCGGCAGACATCCGGATACCTGACGGTTACCTGGAGAAGCTGCAGCTGAGCAGCCCGCCCTTCGACCAGCCGCTGAGCCGACGCTCCCGCAGAGCATCACTGGTGAGACCCAGAGAGAGAAGGCTGGAGGAAAGATGGTGGGAGGGCAAGAAAGAAAAGATTATGTGGTGGTGGTAAAACAGTGGAGTAGTGGAAAGGATAATGACTACAACTTTAATGACTTTAATGCTAATTCACCTCGGACATCCCAGGTCAAGTCATGGATTTTCATGGATTCATGGATTGAAATTTGTCATTTTCAAAAAATTCTTAAATCAAAAAGTAATATCACATCTTTGCTTTATATATATATATATATATATATATATATATATATATATATATATATATATATATATATATATATATATATATATATATGCATGCATGCAATTAATATTAAAAATAACCTTAAAAGGTTAAAAGGACATTAAAAGATCCTTCTTGGGGAAAAAGTATAGTCAAAAACATATTTCAAAGCAGCTACAGTTAGCTAAATCTGTGGCACTTGATTTTTTTTATCCAGGACCAAATGAATCCTAGATGTTATGTAAATATATGTATACTTGGCTACAAGAAACTTGGTTACAAGAAAGTGAAAACTGGTGCAGTTTCTTCTTCTGAAATTATTCATTATTAGTTTGATTACTGTAAAAAATTCATCAACAATTATGTGAAAACATGTTGCAAATTATCCTTCAGGCTTCTTGGATTTTCAGTAAAAAATTTAAACGCAATCCGGTAAAAAATAAGATTCCAGGTTATAGATGAGGCTTCGATTTTGTTTTTTAGCCCTGGGGAGCAAACTTCAAATATTCATAACTGAGTAGAGCTGGAGTAGAGACCTATATGGTTTTGCAGGTTCCCATTCATTTAATATAAGTATCCACATGAGTTTTTTTCCCAACAAAATCCATGAAATGAACTGGAAGGTCTAGGTGTGGTGTAATGGAATGACCTATATGTAATTTCATGGCAAATAATCGTCATTTAACCCAGCCATTGTGTTATCTAATATTTTGCAGCTAAAATCTGGATCTGCAGGGTAGCTCATAGCCAAGGCAGTCAATAATAAACGCAGAAACTACAATATTTTCCTGACACGAAACTAAACTGCTGGTACCTCTGAACTGTGCTTATGTAAATGCACAATACTTGCTGCCCACATGTGAGAGTTCTGATTTAAGAATCGACAGTGGAGGAGAATCAGGCGGAAAAGGAGAGAAATAGAAACAGAGAGGCCGTCAGGGAGAGGGTGCAGAACATAAAGATAACTGTGAGAGTTATGTTTTATTTAAAGGCAGCTAAAAAACAGAAGTGAGAGAGCGTGAGCTCACACCTTGCCCTGTCTAATCTCCTCCTTCTCAGCCTGTTGTGTGTTTACATCGCACCCAGGCCTTCACTTTGTCAGCAGGCTCAGTAATTGGCTTGTGGTTTTACTGTGAATGTGCATCTGTCAAAAGCAGAACAGAGGAAAAGTATGAACACTGCCTCACCCAGTCGACTGCATTTGCATACACGCTCCCCTGCAGAGTTATTTATAAAGCACTGAGTGGCTCTGGTCAATATGTGTTCCACCCAGAGCTCTCTGCTCATCTGGCTCTGGGCTTCATGCTGCACAGTTTAAAGTCTTTAGTTTTTATGCTCCTGGTGCAGGAAAAGCTCTGCTGAGGACTGAGGATAACCTCCGATGAAATGACATTTTGTTTTACAATTCCAACTTGAAATGATGAAAGCACTTGCAAATCAAGAGGTAGTTCAAAATGAAAACCATACTTTAGTACTTAATTTTTACCTTTTCCTATTACCTACCGAAGATTTTCCTATTATATATATATATACATATATATATATATATATATATATATATATATATATATATATATATATATATATATATATATATATATATATATATATATATATACACATATATATATATATATATATATATATATATATATATATATATACACATATATATATATATATATATACATATACATATACATATAATAGGAAAATCTTCTGTAGGTAATAATGACAATAAATATCAAACAATATTTACATCATATGTTATAAGCTACAGGGTTCACACAAAGACTGTTTGAATAAATAATGAATTAACTGTTATGTTTTCAAGGGTATGCTTGAATTTGAAGCTTGATTTTCAAATAATCTGGAAGTTTATCCACACAGTCACTCATGTAAACCAAAAATATTTTTATATTTGAAATGAAGCAACCCTGTTCTTGTGTTCACTCATCATTCAGAGCTAGATAAGTCCTCTGTTCACCTTGGAAATAGGCTAGCATTAAATAGTCTTCCTCAAAACAACAATAACAAAAGTTTCCCAGATTGAGCATTAGATAAGGATGGATAGGAAAACAACACTGAATTGAAATACTATTGACCCTTTTTAGCACATTAAGAATTCTTAGAAAATGTTTGCCTTTCAGGAGTATTGTATCTCAGTTTTATCAAACAGTATGTATATGCAATTTTTATAAATATTTACTTCATAAAGAACAATTATGGCTGCAATAGAGTAATTTTTTATCTATAGCATGTCAAAAAAAAATGAAAATGTCTGCTACAATAATTTTCCAGAGCCAGGAGGAAATGTATTTAGGTAGTTTGTTTTATTCGAGCAACAATCCCAAACACAAATATATTCAGTTTACTATCAAATCAAACATCAGAGAAACTGGAGGCAGCAAAAATGTTTCCATTCATGCTTAAATGAGCAGAAGAATGTTGATTAATATATTGAATAATTGGTTAATTGACTAACTGTTGGATCTCTTAAGCACTTAGTTTTCCATTGTGTATTTAACATGCTGTATAAATACGGTCTGCTTCCCCTTCCCTGTAAACAAACATTATCAAAGCTAAAAGCCAACAGTCCTTTGTCACAAGAGATTATCTTCGATGGTGGTTGGGGGTGTGTGACCTCCTTACGTCCCCCCTCTGTTGCTGCGAGGCCGTCATAAGGATTTGCCGTAGTGTCTGTAAGCTTGTCAGTGCTAATAAAGACGCTGCCCTCATTAATACTGTTTGTCCTTTTTCCTCCTCTAGTCAGAAATTGGATTTGGGAAGCTGGAGACGTACATCAAACTGGACAAACTGGGGGAGGTACGTGAGAGCGTGTTCACTGTTTACCTTCTCCACAGGTGCTGATGTTCTCATAGAGATATAACTTGTACAGAAGGAGAGTTTACTTTAAGCCCTCACACCCGCTCACCTCTGTCCTCGTCTTCCTGTCCTGCAGGGCACGTACGCTACAGTCTTTAAGGGGAGAAGTAAGCTGACAGACAACCTTGTGGCGCTGAAGGAGATCAGACTGGAGCATGAAGAGGGGGCGCCATGCACGGCTATCAGAGAAGGTATTAAAGGTTCACTGCTGCACTATGAACCTCATACATCAGCCACAGTTTCCTCCATTAAGTCTGAATTTAACAGGGTAGGCTTAACTATTAGCAACATTTTCTCTCCATCTCTGAAACTCTTCACTGATATTTTCAAGTTTTTTTTATTGCATTTTTTTTACTCTCTTTTTGATAAGTCTGTCTACCTTTTTTTGCGTTATTTTGCAGTGCAGGCAGGTGTTGCCAATGTTGGAATACCAACTTTTTTGCAGTGCACAAGCATCTGCATTTACTGAACAACCAACAGAAACACCCTCTTTCTTTCTCTCTCAATTCTTTTTATTTATTCTATGAAAAAGAAAGTAGTGTCTACAATAATACCATCAAACCCCCATACACACATATCTTAAATGTATATACTGTACAATCACATTAATAGTGAAAAAAATAAAATCTATAAGAGATATGTAGTTGCATAAATAAAAAAACAATATCACTTATAATAATAATGACCAACAAAAAACATAAAATTATATATAAAAAATATGATTAAAATGAATTAATAACATAAACAAATGATTACATAAATAAATAAATAAGGAAATAAGGAAACAAAAATAAATCAATGATATTGTAGTTGTATTTATGTTAAGACACTGATGTAGAAACTTAAAGGGTATCTGACTACAAAATTGGCAGCTGTTTGAAAGTCGAGGACTAAACATTCAATTAGCTAAGATCAACCTGAACGTCAGGTCTCTGAAAGTGAGTGAGAAGTTTTCCTCAAATGTTGTAGGAGCTTCTCTCTGAAACAACTCCTTCTGAAATGACCTGCGATTGTGAGTCTCCTGTCAAGTGCCAGATTTTCTAAAGCCTGAAAAATATGTCAAATACAAACTGCCTACACCAGCTTCAATTCATCCTCTGTTTCTTTTAGGATCTCCATCGTGAGTTTTGTTATACAAGAGTGTTTGACCATGTTAATAGTCTGAAGTTATGACTGCGTGCAGTGACAGGGAAAGGGAATGTATCACATGCAGCCGATTGGTCCTGCTGTTTTGGTAGTCTGAGAGATCATTGAAGTTGTAACATTACGTTGATCATCTGCAATAAAATTAAAAAAATGAAATAACCACAGTTGAACTGCATGAAAAATAATTCTAAGAAAGGGCAGCAGGTGAAAAGTTGATTCAGTTGTACTCACTTATTTATTTCAGTGCCATTAAAGTGTTAATGTAGTTTCATCTTTCAACATTTCAACACATGAATGCACACTGACACAGAAAAAAAAAATCCCCAGATTGAGGCAAGTATTCTACCCTCATCACTATTTCTGTTTGTTGCAGTTATTAAACATATCAAACACTTGATAAAACATGAACTATAGAGTAAATACCTTCACTGAAGTGCCAGAAGCACTGTGGTTTATTATGAGTAAGAATATAAAATCAACAGGAAAGAAGTTATGTAATGAGAAAGATGTATGAGAGATGAGGAGTAATGTCCTTGGGTTTTGTTTTTCCTTGAATTGAACATTTTATCATTTTATTGTGTGCCTGTTGATTACTTAAATCTATGAGGCTTTTCTTTGCAAGTCTGAGTCATTTCTCTGTGATGTAAGTCTTTGTGAATAAACCTCCCTTGGCTTAATCAATGTAAACCCAGAAGCATCAGAGTCAGACATAGAACAAAGGAAACGGTTGAAACAGTTCAGATTAAAGGAAATCAGTGTGATCAGATCCCGACTGTTACAGCTGTGTCCTCTTTGTTTCCCCTTAGTGTCATTACTGAAGGACCTGAAGCACGCCAACATTGTGACGCTGCATGACATTATCCACACAGACAAGTCGCTCACACTGGTCTTCGAGTACCTGGTGAGACCAACAAAAACCTCTGCCCTCACTTCCTGCATGACTCACGTTATTCTGTGCACAGACATGAAAATGAATATAATTTGCATCATTATTATTCATGACCCTCTGCTGAGTTAAGGATGATAATACAGGAACACAACTGTTGCTGTGCCTGAAAGCCTTTATACTCCTCTAATGCCCTCTCTCTTCCTCTCTCTTCCTCTCTCTTCCTGTCTCTCTCTCTCTCTCTCTCTCTCTCTCTCTCTCTCTCTCTCTCTCTCTCTCTCTCTCTCTCGTCTAGGACAAAGACCTGAAGCAGTACATGGACGACTGCGGGAACATTCTGAGCATGCAGAATGTCAAGGTGAGCCTCCGCAGGCCAACTTCATCAACTGCCATGACTTTGTGGTTGCTGGCTTCAATGCAAGAAGCACTGTTATTGTGCCCCCTGCTGGTGGATTGTAGGCAGTGGAGGGAAATTAACTTTAGTTTCTTAACCTTATTTTTCCACAAATATCTATTTTGTTTGTGTGCATGTTGTTGACAGTTAATTTACTTTAACTTTAATAAGACAAACACTGCTTATTGAAACCCAACTTGTGCTGTTTGTAAGGAGCTTGTAAATATTATGTTTCTATAAGCATCAGTCCAGAGCAATTGATTTAATTCTTCAAATGGCCCGTTCAGACAGTTACCTTTAGCCTAACGATTATTTTGCTGTGGAATTAACTCACCGATCTGTGTATTAATAAATAAGATCACACCTGCTCCAACTCTTGATTGAGAGTGAGAGGCTGTTCTCAAATAATTAATTGGACGCAGGAGAAACTGAGGTTTGTTTGGGTACATGAGACCATCGGAAAGAGGAGAAATTACAGGGAGTACCAGCAGCTCTGCTTGGATGTTGGTCGGTTCAAGGCTAATTTTAGGGTGAATCAGGGACAGTATTGACTGCTCGGACTATGGGAAAAAAGGCAAATGACATTGAGGTTTTGAGCTCAAGGCCCTCAGCAGTGCAAAAGCATTGAGCGAAAAGCTTCATTCTCATTGAAAACAATTACAAAAAGGCACCCCAGGCTGCTAAAAGCGCTCTGTCAGATCAAGCCTTTAATAATCTATATTCCAGAAGGGTTTGGATACATTGCATGTGATGTAGCACCACTATTGGAAACTGATTTTACAGTCATGATAGTTTTTAATCTAAAATGTCTTTCTTTCTTCAGATCTTTCTGTATCAGATCCTGAGAGGATTGGCATACTGTCACAAGCGGAAAGTTCTCCACAGAGACCTGAAACCCCAAAATCTGCTCATCAACGACAGAGGAGAACTCAAACTAGCTGACTTTGGTAAAAAAAAAAAATTATTCAAAACTGTGCTTACATCAATTATTCATCTGTGAAAGATTAAGATTTGTTTGTGTCATAAATTATTGACCATTGAGATGAGATGAGCTTTCACATTTCTGAAGCTGCATTCATCTATATTTAATGTATATTAAATACTGTGTGACTCCATTAGGGCTGAAACTAACAGTTATTTTCATTATCGATTAATCTGCCCATTATCTTCTCCATAAATCGTTTAAAGTCGGTGAAAAATCACAGTATTCTTGATGTCCGAGAGATGTGTTTAAATGTCTTATGTCAGTCCAAAACCCCAAAGATATCAACTTTAATGTGATTGAAATAGGGTGATTTCCTGTTTTTCACAGTTTTATGAGCTTTTTCTTACATTATTATATGAGAAATTATTTGTTTGATTATCGAAAAAGTTGCTCTAGATACAACTGAACCTTTGTTTAAATGATCAATATTTGGCAGTTTGGATTTATTAAAAACCCTTTATGAGTGTTTTTGCTGAATGTGCATTTCTGCTCCACAGGCCTGGCGAGGGCCAAATCTGTGCCCACTAAAACATACTCTAACGAGGTGGTAACACTTTGGTATCGGCCTCCTGACGTGCTGCTGGGCTCCTCTGAGTACTCCACGCAGATAGACATGTGGTGAGTGGGCCTCACTCAACGGGGATGATTACAACTTTTAAACACTTTTCATGTCCATATGACGGATCGCAGTGAAGGTGCTGAAGCAAATATGATCCGCAAGAAAGAAAGAATATGTCATTTTTGTTCTTGTTTATTTGAAGTCTCTTGCTGCTTCAGTGGTTTGTGCAAATGAGCACAGATGTTCTTCTTTTTTCCCAAAAAGCATTCACTTTTATGTCGAGCAGCTTCTGTTGCAGCAGACAGGTGTCCAAATCTACAGTGAAGAAGCTTTGATGTGGCAAACGGTTGTTTATGAACAAGCTCATATGGAATTTAAGCAGGAGTGTTTTCCCTTAAACTTCAAAGTGTCGTGCTGCTTTCTTAAATGAATCCCTGCCCCTTTCGTTGATTCTTCCTTCATTGGACAGACTGAAACGGGACACTTAATGTTTGATCCAAAAAGCTAGTGATAATATAACTGGTGTTAAAGGGGAAATAATATGCTGATTTTCAGGGTCATACATGTGTTTTGGGTTTCTACTCAAACACTTTTACATGCTTTAATGTTTAAAAAAACCTTAACTCTCTTCATGCTGTCCGTCTGAATATACCTGTATCGTCCTTCTGTCTGAAACGCTCTGTTTGGTGCCTGTCTCCTTAAGACCGTCTCCAGAAAAAGACAAATCATCATATTCTCTCCCTGATGTCAGCATGTAGCTACATGTAGCAGTGCATGTAATGTAACACTTGCAGTGAAGAAATCTGTCACAAGCTAATGTCAGCTTGTCGCAAAAGTTAAAAAACAATGTTAGAAACCATCTAAAGCTGGAGGTTTTACTCACTTTTGCATACAATTTGAAACTTTGGCCATGTTTCATATGAACATCCAACATTGTAATGGGCAGAAAATAAGGAAAAGCATACTAGGCCCCCTTAAAGCTTCAATCAGACATCTATGTATGACCTAACCCCTGCTGTCTGTGTCTTCCTGTCAGGGGTGTGGGCTGTATCTTCTATGAGATGGCTGCCGGGAGGCCCCTGTTCCCAGGCTCCACAGTGGAGGACGAGCTGCACCTCATCTTCAGGCTTCTCGGTCAGTGCTGCCCCCTGCTGACGGGGGACCACTAAAATTTTAATATGAGCCTGTAATCGCATTAACCCTGGCATGCAGCCCCTGTGGCAGCGTGAAAAGCCCCTCCAGCTGCCACGGTAGAGTTTGACTAACAGGGTCGATTGAATGTCCCTCCACAGGCACTCCCACAGAGGACAGCTGGCCTGGAATATCCTCCATGGACGAGTTCAAGTCCTACAAGTTCCCCAAGTACAAGGTCCAGCCGCTCATTAACCACGCGCCCAGGTAAGATTGGGAAACTTACAACCTGAACATCTGCTTTTCCTTTAAAGTGTACTTCAGCTTATCAAATGTCACCTTTAAAACATTTCTAAACATTTCCCCCTCACCTCTCTTGTTAGCCCTCTATTCATTGGAGATGGAAATGAGCAGATGTTTCTAAACAGACCCAGGTATAAGAGAAGTGTATGTAAAGCAAGAGTTAGACATTAGTATTATTGGTTTGTTTGGTTAGGAGTGTGTCGTCTTTGTCACTTCCTTTAAGGAAATCCTGTGGAATAGTTGACTGCGTTTCCTTCCTTACACTCGCCAGCATCTGTGAGTCACCCCACCTCTGCTGACCCCTCTGCTCTCTCTCTCCAACCCCCCCCCCTGTAGGTTGGACACCGATGGCATCGACCTGCTGATGTCATTCCTAAAAGTGAGTCTCACTTCATCTGCCAGGCATGACTAGGATGTTAAAAGCAGTGTGACACATTTTGGAGCTATGTTGGGACTGTATTTTTGGAGAGCAGTGATTGAAGGCGCAATCACGCATTGCTGACCCAGTTTTTTTGGACCGTTCTTTAATGACTTTATGTTTCTTTCACTGCCCCGAATTTCAGTACGAGTCGAAAAAGAGGATCTCTGCTGATGAGGCAATGAGACAGCCGTACTTCAGGAGCCTGGGGCCACGTGTGCACACGCTGCCAGAGAGTGAGTAATGAAATGGCAACGCAGTAATGCAGACTTGGCATGCGCCGCTAGGTACAAGTTGAAGGATATTGCAGCGTACAGTGAGGATCAGTTACAGCCTCATAACAAAGACACTATTCTCCTGGCAAGATGTGATTTCTGTTGCACTGACTGACTCTTCATGTCTGGCAGGCATATCCATATTCACACTGAAGGAGGTCCAGTTGCAGAGAGATCCTGGCTACCGGAACTCATCGTACCCTGAGTCAGGTGAGGAAAGATGCAAACGTGAATACTTTGCTGATGTGTTTTCACTGTGAACCAGAGGTTATCAGGCCGAGAGGTGCGCCTCCTCAGGGGGCCGAGGGAGAGATGAAAGGAAGACTAGAGGTAAAGATACCACATGAGGTCAATGTAACAGCTGTATGCTGGTGTTTCTAAAAACAACAGGAAGTTAGTTATTGTAGTCTCGCCCGTTCACGGACGCGGTCAACAGTGGCTGTGACACAGATCATGGAGCCAGTTAAGGTTAACATCCTGCCTTATAGAGAATTAGGGGTGTTTCAGGAGGAGATAGCAGGTCAACATTTGATGTCACATAGAAGTGGTGCGTACCATCTGAAAGCTGGGAGCCTGAAGTATCTGGATGAAAAAAAGTCTGACATCCTGCCCAGGGGTTAACCCCATTTTACTTATACAGGTTGAGGATTTAATTATCTCTGATGTCCATCACAAATAACCATCTTAAACCCTCTAAACCCAAAGATTCAATTTATCAAAGATATTTAACTTTGCATTTTTTATGATTTATTGCACATTATACTGCACAAAATACTTTTTTGATTTCTCCTCTACGTCTAGCCATTATTGTGCTGTTTCAATAAAGGTGCAGGACTTAATTGTTTCAGTGAAAAACAAGGCCGCAGTGAGTAAAACCAAAATGTGAACAAATATAGGCTCAAGTTTTAGCCCACATCATAACTCACTGATTCCATGGCGACATTATACTTCTACTCAAAGCATTATAGGAATTGTTCTTCCAAAACTGTATCCCCTTTTTTGATGTGGTCTTTTGTGTGGGTCCCAACAGTGTCTGACTTTTACACCCCCTGCTGTATATGTACATATAAAAATAATATGTTTTTTGTCTCCCCTCAGGCAACGGAAAGAGCAGAAGACAAAGCATGCTGTTTTAGATTCTCTGGACTGTATTTTTATGTGGGAAGGATCTCCCAGCTGTACAGTCTCGCCAATGGATCAGCAACCCGAGATGGATGTTGGCGTGGAGCATCATCATGATCATCATCACTCTCCGCAGCAAGCTACTTGGGAAGCTCGTCCACAGTGCGACCGACTCCCCTCCCCCCACCCCTTCTTTCCAGGTCTGGCCTGAACCTGGCCCAAAAGAGACATTTATATACTGTACATCTATATTTATTGAGAAGAGAATTTGCTGCTAAATCCAACTACTGTCTAGAATTCTAACGGGCTCAGTCACTTTAATGAGTACATGCAATGTGTATAGATAATGTTTTTTTCTTTGAAGTGGTGGTATTCTAAGTTAAATTTTTTTGTCATTATTTCCATTTTCATACATAAAAACTCCACCTCAAAGCTCCTCTGTTTGTGTGGGCGTGTAAGGCGCACAGACAGGCAGAGCGATGTTTCTGTAGCAACTCAAAGGGGTTTGATTTTCTGTCTCTGTTGCCAGGGTGCCGCTCTCAGCTGCACCCATCATTCGTGATCGTTTACTCTGAAGGCTTTTTGAGGCCAGTTTTGATATAACTGATAATTTTATCCTGACTGGAGGCTAATATGAGAGCAGTGCTGCCAAGCTCTGTGCAAAAAAAAAAAAAAAAGATCACATTCTTGTCAGATGCTGGCATATCATTCCAGGATGCTGCGGTCTCTGTCGTGACCAATGAACAAATGCGGGAGGAAAAAGGCAACGTAGAATTAATAACAAGGGCATTACAGGATTAGTTACGCCTCCTAAATCTTTCAGTAAAACCTAACTACCGTGAACAACCATCCCATCCTGTTTCACCTCAATCTGACACTTCATCTCCTCCAGTCTGTAACAAGGAGGAGGTGCAAAGTGAATCCCCAGTGTTGGAATCTGCTGCCTTTGTGCATTACAAATGTGTTCTCCTCTCGGCCATTCCCATCTGAATCAACTGTAAAAATGGATCCTTTTTTTCTGGATTGCCTCCTTCATTGTGTTGCATGCCTGCTCTGTTGTATGAGGAAGCACACAGCCACTGAACTCCTAATTCAGGGAGCACTAGCTATAGTCCTGCCCCTAGTGAATACGATACTGAGTCACGGTCTATTTAACAGTGTTACAAGAGATGTTTTGTATGATATTCTTTAACTTTATTTGTTGATAATTGTTATTGGTGTGGGATTTCGTTGCAGATGCCCTCCCATATTTGAGCTTTTTTTTTCCAGAGTAAAGAAATTAAATCTAAAGTTTAAACAGAAATCACACAATCTGTTTTTCTTCCTCTTGCACACACTTTTAGCTAGTGTGAAATATTTAATTTAAGGCACTGGGTTCAAGCATTCAATGCTTTGTTTATTGAAAATGACAAGACATTCTTCACAATACAAAATTATACAGAATACAAACTGTATACCAAGTCCAGTATAAAAAAAAGAACATTACAAGTGTTACAAAGGTTTTTCATTGATTTGAAATCTCGTCTTCATTAAAAGATTTTGGAAAAGAAAAATAGGACAACAAGGCACAGCCGGTACTATCTGAGAAGCATAGTGCATACAATACATACAATACCACGCAAGTGAAACAACCAGTTCCACATTGTGATCAACACTTAAGGGAAAAAAAGATTTTTTTAATAAGATTAAAGAGGCAGTTCAGGCCAAAATCCAAAATGCATATTATTTTATCTCACCTGTAGTGAGGTTTTGGTGTGTTTTGCCCAGTGTTGGAGATATCAGCCATAGAGATATCTGCCTTATCTCCAATATAATGGGGCTAGATGGCACGCCGTTCAGGGGCACAAAAATGCATTTGGAACGACTCAACAGCAATATCTTTTTCAGATATAATGAACCTGTTACTCAAGACAGTCACCAGCCTTGTGAGCAGTGTAAGGTAAGAATTTATTTTTTTTAGTATAGTTTTGACAACTAAGATTATCCTGGACGGAATAACTACGATTCACAACATTGTCTCATCATAAAAATATACGTTAAACTCTTAAAATGGAACGAAAACTGATAAAATGAGAAGATGGATTTTTCCCCTGTAAAATCAAATAAATTCCACTAGATTTGAGCCGTTACTTGTCAGATGTGGCCAAATTCATGTTACGTTTAGAGGATAAACGGCAGACAACTCGCCGGAGGCTGCAGCAGAAAAATCAGATCTGGTGAGAACTGCCAGGAATAGCAGCACAAGGCACAGTGCTCATGTTATAACATTTGGGGTAATTCAAAATAAATCACAATATCAATACAGGCCTGTAGTTACAGATCTAGATGGCTTTTTTAAGGTTACTTTTGACAATATTCAAGATAATCGCAACAATGGAAATTCATCAAGATCAACCTATTGTGTGTTTATCGCGATCTGATGTATTTTTTGCCACAAATGAAGTGTCATCTTACTCCATTATATTTCAGGGAAGTTACACATTGCTACAAATGGTTTTTCCAACACTCTAACTCGCACTAAACCATCTAGATTTATAATCAGCACTACAGGTCAGGTTAAAAATCCATATTTTTGATTTTGGGGTGAACTGTCCCTTTTAGTACAGCCAAGCTTGAGCGGCTGGCTAGCCTTTTGCAGCTAGCTACACGTCACTACTGTCCATCATGGACAGGGTCATGTGGAAATGTGCTGTATTTCATCACAAACAGCCAGACGTCTCACAGACATCGCGGCGTATGGCTTTTACCAAGTGCTTTCAACCACTGGAATCTGAAGCAACTCAAGTGCAAAAAAAGTGAGGTCACATACTGTCTCGTAGGACTTTTCTGAAGCAAAATTTAACTAGACAGAGAAGAGATTGTTGCTGCTGCTGCTGATGAAAATGACTGTAAGAACTGGAGATGGATGAAGGTTTTCTTTTTACCGACCCTGGATCAGGATTTGTGAGTGGTGGGGGACAGGAGCAGGGAGGAGGGTGTTCCTTCCAGGTTTGGCAGGGGGACAGGCATGTGTCCGTTGATTAGGCTGGGGAACTGTGGAGGAAGAGAAAGGGGCTGAGTGTTAGCGAGGAGGGGACGGAGGCTCTATGAAAGCTGCTTTCCGGTGAGGAACTGCAGCATTGTCACTGCTCTGGTTTCCTGTTTTTTTATTCATTGTGCCTCTTCCTTTTCGTCTCTGTCCCCTGTACCTCCCTCCACAACAGAAGGAGAAGTCAACATTATTTGTGCACAAAGAATCCGGTATTGTGTGTGTGTGTGTGTGTGTGTGTGTGTGTGCGCGCTGCTGTAGTGGGGGTGTGGTGTGTGTGTGTGTGTGTTTCACAAATGAGGAGCAGCTCTCAAACCAGTCCACCCTGTTCAGACTGGCTCCCCTGGGTTCAAACAGGAAGTATTCACAGGATTTCCTCTCCCTCTCACAAGCGCTGAAACAGGACACCTCTGCTGGACCTGCATACTAAGTCTCAACTAGTTTCACAAGTGTCTCAAAAACATATTGTTTACAATTTTATTGTGCTTATCTGTCAAGGAAATATCTGCATAAAAATGCAAAATCACCAAGATCTAGTGGTACTTCACTTAATTTTTTAGTGCATATAAAAAACTAATTATTCTAGGTTTAGGCTGCTAAAAACTGGAGCCAATCTTGTTGTTATCCGTGGTAATTATTTGGAAATTCCTTCATCTTCATCTCCTCGCATCATATTTACTGAGCTGATTTTAAACCACTGCTGGGAGGAACGAGGATTTTGCAGCAGTGCTAATTTCACCTGTGTGGCCTCACAACTTCCTCCTCGGCTTTCAGACACTACCAGTAAACTATCATTGTAAGAACACACCTTCTGTTTCCATCTCCTGCTATTTTGTATTCCTACACCTGTGTGTGTGTGTGCACGCTTCTCACCTGGAAGAGGGAGCTGTGGCCCTGCAGCCGGGCGGGGCTGAGCGGAGCGACGGGGCTTAAACTGCTCCAGAAGTGGATGCCTGACAACAGCGGACTGTGAGCCAGCAGCAAACCAGAAGGAGTCTGTGAGGGGGAAACACAGAGGGAGGGAGGGAGTCTTCGTGTAAATAAGAGAAGTGAAGACAACATTTTTTAAAATAAAAACACTGGTGGAGACCCACTGGTTGGCAGAGTGTTGCTCTAAGGGCTTCGGTAATGCGAAACATGCTGAAATGGTAAATGGACGTGTATTGGCGTTTGGAAAAACAAACTGACGGAGCAGGAAGGAAGTCTGTGGTTTCTCCCCAGAATACAGGGGTGACGCGAGGAGGAGGAGGTGGACGGTGGGGGTTGTTGTTGATTGGGGGGGAGAAGTGGGGGAGGAGTGGGGGAGGAGTGGGGTGGGGGTCCTCAAGCACTTGGAACGCCAACTAGAGAGAAAACATATGAAATCAATTTCTGCCTCTCTCCCCTGGTCTTCTCTCGCCCTCCCCCCCTACTTTCCCCTGTGTCACCTCAGAGAAGTGAGCCAGTGTTGCGGAGGGACCCAGCCCTGCTCCCATTATTAATGGAATTATTGGAGCATATGGCATCACTTAGGGCCTCTTCCCCTTCGCTCATAGGTTGGACTTGCAGAAGATTCCTGTAAATTGCTTGTTTTCCTCTGATCTCACTTCTTGAGCCCTCATAAACTGACAGTGTGAGCGTAGTATTAATAGCTTTTCTCAAAGTGTGGATAAACGTCTGATGTGGTGGCGTTATTCTGCTTTGGAACAACTCCAATGTAAACACATTATTAACTGAAATAGGATTAGTAAATACCATACGATGCTTGTAGCAGAGCCGTCGGGGTTATGACAAAGACTAAAACAAGCCTGAAAGTCACAGCCGGATTTATTTGGCTCTAAATTTGTGGCACTTTCAAACTTGTTCTGTGATCCACCTTCTAGCAGTCGTGTCATTTCAGACCGGACAACCACAAGAGGTGAAAAGCATCTCACCGCACTTTACACGAGCAAATGTACATTTTACAAGCACTTTTAATTTCTTAAACTTTAATTTGAGTATAGGCATACTTCTATAAGGCCTGTTATTTGCAGCACATAAACACTCTGGCAGTAATTTTGGCTTTTACCCCACAGAGCTGTTTACCGAAATGATTTGAAAGGTTTAATCCCAAAACCAAACACAGACAATGACTCACTGATGTCAGAAAGGACTTTTTTTTTACATAGTTTTGAAGAAATTCAAAGTGTTTGTGCACCTTTTACCCAAACATCATGCAGATTTACCTTTTTCCTGTCTGTTTTTTAAGGACATTTTTGGCTCAAGTGACTTTTTAAATAAATATAGCAGTTGTTTTTCCACCAACACATGCCAGGCTGTGTCAAATTACTCTTCCTGCTCTCTGACCGCTTTAGGGACACTGACATCATTCTCTGGACAGATCCCATCATCTGCCAGTGGCCTGCCAGGCCACCGCACAGAAACAGATAGCATCACAGAATTATTCCCCTTTTTCTTTCTGAGATTTGATTATTATTGGACTCTTATTATTGAGAGCAAAAACAAGAGAGCTTCTAAACATCTGTCGAATGGCAGCATTGGGGTGTGTAAACATGTCTGGACTAGATAGAGATGAGGCAGAATTTAGAGGAGGTGTGTGCTGAACCTACAACCCTGATTCCAAAGAAGGTGGGACACTGTGTGAAAACTAAAACAGAATGCATCAAATTCAGTATGAGTGTATAGATTTACAACAAACTAAAGTTTATCAAGTGTTTGGACAAGAAATGTCTTTGTACTGTATTCGACTGAATTCAGGTCAGAAATTGTTTGCAAATGACTGCATTCTGTCTTAAGTTATATTTTTCAGAGTGTCTCTACTCTGTATCATGTTAACAGAAATAGACAGAATTCATCATTAAGTGCTGGAGAACACCTTGAATGGTTCACCCAAAGTGCTGACAATCGTTACTCTCTAAACCAGCGACCAGAGGACACACACAGTGTCTTCATCTGTCCTGGCTGTTCTGTGCTGCCCAGAGTTACAGCTCCAGATGTGTTTCACCGTGTTGAATCGTCTCACCTGTGCAGTGAAGAAGGCAGGAGTGAGCGAGCCGGACGGCAGCGCCGGGCTGTTGAGGGCGATGGAGCCGATGTCGCTCCCTGAGAGCAGCAGGGACGGGGATGAGATCTCCAGAGCTTTGGGCTTTTTGCTTTTTGGTGGGAGTCCATCTCCTTGGTTACTACTACTACTAGTGGAGCTACTTCTACCACTGCTGCTGCTCCTCTTCTCAGGAGGCTGCAGGGCTCGCTCCCTGTGCCCAGAGGAGAGGTTGAGGGGTTGAGCGTTGTGGTCAGAGTCCTCCTCTTCCTCCTTGGCTGCGGGGCTCCAGGTTTGGCCGGGCAGGGTGTGGGGAGAGGACGGGGAGCGAAGTTTGGATGGTCTGGGGGAGACGTAGGACTCGGGCTTGGCAGAGGGAGGGGAGCCCCTTTCATTGGCATTGGTGCCAAAGCGGATGACGGAGCGCGGCTCCTCCTGGCGCTCCCGCAGGGCACGGAGCAGCTCCGGCTGGTTCTGCAAGGAGCTGATGCTGAAGGAGGAGTAGAGACCCGAGCGGAGGTAGTCGTTCCGACACTGCTGTGCCCCCAGGGCTGCCAGGGTCCTCCTCTGGGCCTCCTCCTCTGCTTCCTCTTCCTCCTCCTCCTCTACCTCCAGCTCAGAGGCCTCTCCATCCTGGAGGGGAAACCTTCCTGATGCCAGGCCCATCTCCACTGCCTGAGGGTCCATCTTCAGGATCTCAGGGAAGGACACAAACTTATAGACAAACTTCTGGCCAATCACCTTCTTGATGATGTTCTATAAAACAGAGAAACACCATTATTTATCACGGCAGGATTTGAATATTCAACTATTCAAGTAGCATTTAATTAAACCTAAAGACACATGTTACCGAGCAGTGTTTCCATTTCAATTCAGTTAGTCTTTACTGTGTTTTGCCATTAGTTTCTCTAATCTCCTACAACCTCAGGGTTACCTGAGGGCGGGGCTTGGACACACACATCCTAGGCGGAGCAGAGAGAAAGGTGCAGTGATGATTTTGTATCCACTAAGTTGTTGCTTTTGCTTCCAATATTAGCTATTCCGTTTCAACAATGTGAGGATGAGAAAATGTGCATGCAGGCTGAAATAATCTGTGGTGTTCTGTTGGGATTTAAGGGAAATTTAGCCTGTTCATCTTCCATGCTGCAGTGCATGGAGCTTGGGAAAGGCGGACTTTTAATATGAATATTCGCTGTTGATAAGTACCAAAGCTCCGGAGCTAAAAAAAAAATATAAAAAAAAAAAAAAGGTATTTGGGACTTCCTTTTAATTATGAGAAGTTTTACACCAATTTTGTACAGTCAACTTCAAAATCGCAGAACAATGAAAATGAAACAACTTTGTGTTCGAACGCTGCATCACAGCCGGATCTCTACTGTGTGTTGGCTGAGAAAGAGGAAGTGGAAGTGTCTATCAGGGGAGATTGTGGTTTTTAAGAGAAGAACAACAAAGAATTTGTGTTGGTACTACACTCCTTTTACAGGCCTTCAGGTCATATCAGTTGCAAAAGCTGCACAGAGATGAGTCCTGCACATTAACCACAGGCTGCTTAATTCACCTTGTCGTAGTAGTAGCGCAGCGCTCTGCTCAGCTTGTCGTAGTTCATGTTGGTCTTGTTCTTGCGCAGCCCCCACAGCTTGGCCACTTCCTCCGACTTCAGGAGCTTGAACTCTCCGTCTGTGGACGTCCAGCATATCAGGTGCTTGTGACTTTGGTCCAGCAGCAGCTGCAGCAGGAACTGCCACAGAGTGATGGCACTGTCCATACCTGCAGCAAGACATGAGGACCATGAGTGAAAACTTTCGACTCAGATGGAGCAGAGCACTCGAAGCCCTCATTGGTTATTTTTAACACCATCATATGATGTCTGAGGTCGTCCTCCTGTGGCCTTTTTTCTCTACGAAATAAAAATGGAACATCGTTACCAGAGGTGTCAGCTGACAGAAACAGCACCAAAACTACCTACACATACACTACCTGCCAGATGCTACAGTGACAGAATAAGCACAAAAGTCAAACCCTCAGGGGAAACAAGCCTGCTGGCTCTTCACACTCTGTGCTCATTACTTTCTGTGTAAAATAACTGCTGATAAAACATTTATTGTGTGATTAAAGAGACTGTTTAGAACAAGAAAAAGCTGATGTTTCATCTTAATTAAATGCCTTTTTTTCACGTATTTCTGTCTTGCCAGCGTGCTTTACTGCACACAGACTAAATTAGGTTACTGGCTGAGGAGGGAACAGCCTGTAACATGTGGTGTAAGGACGAGTAGACTGGTGATGAATAGAACAGTGTGTTTTAAAGAGTGTAGTGTAATGTAGCAGCAGCAGAAGAGAAAAAAATATAAGGAGGAACAACAGCTCAAGCCAGAAATATGCTGCGGTTCAACCTGGCCCTCTCTCCACAGGAAGTATGACGGGCCCAGGGTGGGTTATTCCTTTAATAGAGGAATGTGCAGCCTCGAAGCTCCTGTCTGCCTGCAAGGAGCTCACATATTATTAATAGTGAAGGAGGGGGGACACAGTTTCTGTCACCACAGACAGCCACACAAGAGTAGTACTGAGAGGATGAATCAATTAGATGACTGATAATAAATCGGCAAAAATCTGTTCATCCTTAATGATTAATCAAGCTAAAATGACTAAACAATGCAATTTCTTTAGTAGCAACATGTTGACAACTGCTGTTTTCTGGTTTTAAAGCGAATATGAGGACTTTTGGTTGGACAAAACAAGTTATTTGAAGACACCCTCTGGCTCTGAGAAATTATCACGGACATTTTTTAATGGGTTTTTTTGTTGCTATTTTCTGACATTTTAGAGAGAAAGAAATGTTTTTCAAGAGATTAATCAATGATGGAAATAATTGTAAGTTGCAGCCTATATCAGAGAGACAAATAGTCTTAAACTTAAATATCTATTTAGGTACAGATGGTAATAAGGGTAGCGCTAAGTAACACTAATTGTCAAGTACCAAAAGGTTTGTAGTTTGTAGACTTTAGTTTTAATTTCGATATACTAGGAGTGTCTTGGTTTTGATTATAAATCAAATATTGATCAAAATAAGCATTATTTTGCGTTAGTTTGGCATATATTGTTCTGCCATCTCATGTTTTTTATTTTTCATAGTTTAAGTTGACTGGTGAAATGTGTTATTGTTATTCATTACACTAAAATTAAAATTATTTAAATCTGACCATGTGGCCTTCTGGTGGTATATCTAAAAATATGTGGCCGTCATATCACACTTGATACCATGTAGCCTAATTTTAAAGAACAATTTGAAAAAGTAAATGACAACAAAAAACAGGACTCAATTCAATTGTCTAACAATGGCATAGATGTCAGTGCTGAAAACTCCCAAAACAACCAAAAATCTAAATTTGAATCAAATCATAGCCTTAAGTCTAATCAGACTGTGAATTCTGACAATTGTGAACCTTTAATATTAGATATATCATCATCATATATCATTAAATCTCAGGTATTGTTTCAGCACTAAAGATTAAAAAGTTGGTACTCCACACAGTCCTTCATACTGATGGACCTCATCTTGCATTCTTTGCCCTCTTATCTGTGGATGTGAGGAGTGATTAGTGACTGATGCTAAAAAACAATGATAACAGACTGGCCTATCAACCACGACATATCTCTGTCCGGAGAGGAGAGAGAGGGAGAGGGAGGGCCCAACTCATTTCCGACACAAGCTATCCCCTGAGTTTTCTATCTGCCATGTGAAACTACAAACCTGTCAGACTCAGGACTTCCTCCTATTCTACTTCCAAGGACAAATGTTGAGGAGAGGGGATCCCACAGCAGGGGAGCATTTCCCCAGTCCTGCCACACTTCCCACAAAAATCCCAAAAAGGAGAGGGTCAAAAGATCAAATTACTGTCCCCTCTTCCACAGCTCCACCCTTTCAAACCCGTCTGGACCCAGACTTTGGTTTGCCTTTTAAACACTTTGAAGCAAAAGTAAAGCTCTGCCAACACAGGGCTGCTGAGCTGACAGGTCTACAATTAGGCCAGTGTGACTTATAAACATTCACCTTTGCAAGATGCTGCAAATAGCACAGAGGGACTTAACAGTGTGGAGGTCAGAAATACCTCCTGCAGGCACCAGATTTCATGCAAAGTACCATTAAGTGATAACAACCTCACTGCTGATGCCTTATTTGAATATTACAGTGATATGCACACCACACAGCCCTACAACCAGTCAGCTGCAGTCACTGTGAAAACCGCAGACATAGTATAAGTCTTTCTAGGAACATTGCAGGAACATTGTGGTGGTTTTTGGTCCGGAATCAGGAGCCGTGCTGCGGATGCTCGGGCTGAGAAGTCTCGCTGTGCGCACAAAGCCATCCAGTGTTGGCTGAACGGAAACTGCTAATGAGATTAGATGGTGTGTGCAGACATTACTTAGCCATGACTAAATCTGCTCTCTTCCTGTTCGCAGACGGTGGAAAATTCAACAGGGGCCCGTAAGAAGAAGAAGCATCTCTAAACAGCCATGCACTGCTATTGCATTGCTCGTCTTTTGTTTGCGTCTCTTTTTTTTCTTGCTTTCTGCGGAGGCTACAGTTGAATCCGGGACTTGAAAGTTGCCTTCACGCGCAGAGGTCTGCATCACTATTCTGCCCCACTGACTCATTTTCAAGATGTTGCTTGGACCGGAAGACGGCTCAATTTGTGTCCGCATCTAAACCTCTACTATTCTTACTTAAAACTTAAAACATAAACTCGATCCGAGGAGTTTAACCACAAGGCGAAAACTTTACATGAATCACCCTGCTGCTGTAAAGTGTGAAAACAGTCGCTATTACTGCTAATCAAGCATTATTTCTTTCTTAAAGGCAACAAAGCGCTACACATAGACATATTTATTTCACGTTACCTGCGATGTCTGACTTGGTCTTTTCCCTCCACGAAACTTTACGGTGAAGCTTGTGTGATTCCTTGTTTTTCCATGCTTACTTCTGGTCTACACAGTTGTGCTGGACTGAAATAGGATCCTGGGCTTTTTCTTTTTCTGAGCAGGAAGTTGGAGCAGGCAGACACAGAGCCGGCTGACTTCCTCTCCCCGACGATTCCCCAGGCAGTTTGCCGTCTGTGTAAACACACTTTTCCTCCCCTCCTCTTCTCCTCTGCCTGCCCGCTGACGGCCAGCAGTAGGCCTACTCTGTGTCGGCACACATGGTGATACAGAAACTCCTACAGCCCATAAACTGACATCATCCGTCCGCAGGCTGGCGTGGTGCTTTCAGGTGCGCCTCGTTAATCTGGACACTGCCATTCACACGCCAGAAGTCATGTGATTACAACCCTATGGAGTCTGGGGCTATTTTGTCCATTTTTGAATCATTTTAATCCTGCCTGTATACACCACTTAAAAATGTTTAAATGCTACGTTGGTATATTTTTCATAAGCATAACCTAATCTAACCTAAACCTATATGACCTAATAATAATTGTTTTTTTTTTATTCTGACTTACTGGATCAACATTTTGAACCAAAAAGAAACAAAGAAAAACCAACATAAATGTGATCTTGTGATCCTGTCATCCAACCTGCATCCATCTCTGGTTTTTATTCTAGTGTGACTGTATTTTATTTGTGTCTTGTGTGTTAAGCACAACAATTTTGTGTATTTTTTGTCCATTTTGTGTCTTTTTATGTCTTTTTAAGTCATTTTGTGTCTTCTTTTGGTCATTTTGTGTCTTTTTTAGTCCTTTTGTCCTGCATAAAATGTGATTTTTAATCTTTTTTTTTCACTTTCAAAACACTATCATGCTCAATAAAGAATTTTAAATGTTGCAAATATAACATAAAAGAGGGTTTCATTCAGTTCCATAATTTTATACAAAATCTATTTGACCTTGTTTCCAGTTTTACTTGGTATATCATCATCAAACTGAAACTGGCCTCATGGAGTTTTGAGCCAGAACGTTAGAGGTAAATATCAGTAGGACTCCACGCTGCTTTGTTTTCTAGTCTGGATGTGATGAAGAAAAGCCATTTAAAAAGTAAATATAAAATAATAAAATAAACCAACTACAGGTCTATCTAAAAATCTCACCTAAAAGACATGGGGGAAAAAATAAATAAATACAGTAAAAAATAAAATTAAAAAATAAATACATATATGTATCAGCAGCTACAACCACATATTTTATAACTTATTTATTTATAGTAATTCAAATTAAAAATTAATCCGTGCAATATGAACTTTCTATAGAAATCTTGTGCAATAGTTAAATTAGTAGACTGTTATTACATATATGCATATTTGTACATATATCTTTTTACTAATTCATTTCTATATTTATATTTATTTCTATATACATAACCTCATTAACTTTTTTTTTGAGTTAGTAGTGCTTGAGATAAATACTATTAAGGAAGAAAAAAAAAACAAACAGATTCCTCCTCCTCCTCTTAGGTTTACTCATGGCATTTGCAACAATCGACTGCATCTGAAGGAAAACAACCGATTTTTTATGTTCTTAACTATTTGCTATAATATATTCAGGTATTGCATTTAACCAACATATTTTGAAAATTTCGTCAAAATGAACCAAGTTTCGTTGTTATTTTCTTTATATGAAATGTTGAATAATGATAGATTACATCACTTTTATCTTCAGTAGTTACAAGTCTACTTAAAGGCCTATTTATCCTCACTTTGCAGGTGGGAATCACTATGGTTGGCCTATAAAATGTCAAGCTGTTTGTGTTTGTGCTTTGAATTGGTTTAATTTATATTTTACCTTTATTTTTTCAGACATTTTCATCTTTATTTAGGGGATCACAGGAAAAGCAAAGGGGGGTGACATGTTACAAAGGTCATCAGCTGGCATTCAACAGGTAATGTTGTATATATTCGTGCAATGCATCTTTGACAGTTTGGCCCAACGGGACACCAGGAGATGGTTACATTTAGGCTCAAAATTATTAGTTTAAAGTTGTGTGTGTGGTTAAGGTCAGAGTAACGTTGTTGTCAGTTTTTTGCGTATATTGCGTAGTGGGATTGATAAAACTGCTCAGGTTTTATCGACACATGTAAGAGTTAAAAAACAGAGTGGTGTAAGAAACAAGTTGATTTGAGGTAAACTGCATCAAATTACAATAAATCCAAATGAATGAGGGTCGCTGTTCAAATCCCCATAAGGACCAAGTATGAAGTGTCGACAGGCAGTGTGAAGTGATGTCAGTTCGTCTTATTTAAATTGTGAGAGGAATGTGAGATTTTGATCATCAATCATTTGATCGATCATCAAATCAATCATCGATCAATTTAGATTAAATTGCTGCTCCCCTACCACCCATCATCCTGTTGAATCAACCAAGTGAGTTGCTCATAATGTTGCTTCCCCCTCCTATAACGCTTACATGCAGGCATCAAAAGAACACCTGCTCTCTTTAATTTCTTTACCAATTATTATATGATTAAGTTTTATTAAGGCATTTTGAGGAATAAATTCACTTATTGAATAATTTTTATTTTTTTTTAAATATTTTTTTAAATATTCAAAATAAATATAATAATAATAATAATAATAATAATAATAATAATAATAATAATAATAATAATGAATAAATAAATAAATAAATAAATGAAAGGGTTATATGATATAAAAACAAAGCAATACTTGGTTCGGTTTTAACAAAGTAAAATATAGGTTTACCTGTCAACTGTTCATCATGACTGTCTCCTTCCAACACCGGAACACTTTCATGTTTCTGTGATTAAGTCACGTGAATGCAAAGTTTAGGTCACTATGTCCAAAAATCTATGTGACCGACCTGTGGAGGTCAGTGGTCCCTCAGAGGTGTGACACCCTGGAGGCGTGGCTCCCGAGCGGCGCGTCTGATTGGCGGCCGGACTTTAGGTGGTTGAAGGTGGTACCTTGGGGAGCAGCGAGCAGCGCTCACTGCAGCAGAGTCCCGCTCAAGTGCAATGCCTTGTTTTACTATCCACATCCGAGATGAGTGGCTGGCAGTGCCCTGCCGGGACACCACCAACACCATCCGGTGGCTCGGACTCGAAGCTCTGAAACGCTACATAAAGAACAAACCGGACAACGGCGGCATCATTGCGGTGAAGGATACTCCTTTTGTTGTGCGCAGGTGCCAGGGTCTGGGTTTGTTGGACGCGGATGACACCATCGAGGATGTGCTGGAGGATAATGACTTTGTCGAGCTCGGTAATGACCGCAAGCGTTTAAAATATGAGAAATGTGTGCCTTACATCTGGGGGACTACTAACACTAGCTGTGCGTAATTGCGCAGCGTAATTGTGCATGGTTAGTTATGTATCGACCAGTGGTGGAAGAAGTATTCAGATCCTGTACTTACAGTAAAAGTGCTAAATTACTCCACAACAAGTAAAAGTCCTGTATTTGAAAACTTATTTAAGTAAAAGTACAAAGGTATCAGCATCAAGATGTACTTAAAGTAGCCTATCAAAAGTAAAATGACTCATTACGCAGAATGGCCTCACTCAGATTGTTATGAACATTCAAAAATATATTATTTTTTATTTTTTATATTTAAAAAAATTGCATTCACATTTGTATTGATGTATTTATTTAAGCAGTGTTTTATTATTTTTCAAGGTAGGGCTCATTTTAACTTATTAATATGCTGTTATGAGGTTTATTTTTATTTATTTTTAAAGTGTAATCATTTTTAAATTGATCATGTTTGTAATGTTAAATCTTTACCTGAAAAGTAACTAAAGCTGTCAGCTTAATGTAGTGGAGTAAAGACTACAATATGTGCCTCAAACTGTAGGGGAGTAGAAGTATACATTTATATAAAATGGAAATACTCAAGTAAAGTGTCTGGACAAAAGCGTCTGCTAAATGACATGTAATGTAATGTAATGTAAAGTACAAGTACCTCAGAATGTACTTATGTACGGTACTTGAGTAAATGTACTCAGTTACATTCCACCACTGGTATCGACTACACGAGACAATAAATGTAGTTGCATTATCTACCAGTAAGAAGAAATGTGTATAATGTGAATTTATATTCTGTGCTTGCAGCTATTGAAGGCGACACCATGTGTCCTGACTTTATCCCGTGTGAGCCTGGAGTTTCTCACCTGTATCCTTTCACTGGTGTAGTAATAGTGCCATAGCACTGTACTGACTACACTAAAGGACAAAGTAATATATTATTTTTATATTTTTTGGAATATTGTTATCCTTAATTAGACTGTGAAATAGCACAGCAGCATACAGAGAACCTGCAGAGGTAAGTGTTAGCAACATTCTCTATTAAAATTTAAAACATATAACACAGATTTTGATATGTAACACGGCTCTCCCTATGCAGTATATTTCCTTGGACGGCAACAGCCTGACATCGACAGATCTGGTCAACTTAGGAAGAGGACTCTACAAGATAAAGGTAATGATCAACAAATTGTATTTGTTGTCATGGCTGGTTTATTCAATCGTTGACCTATCTTAATCATTCTCTTGCCAACATTTTCAGCTGACTCCAGAGGCAGAGAGAAAAGTTGTGCAAGCCAGAGAGCTTTTGGACACCATTGTCAAAGAAAACAAAGGTCAGTATACACACAAGGATAAAGACTTTAATGTATTGATCTTAATGGTAACCAGTTACTTTGAAAACAAATCAAAACAGTATTGCAGAAATATCTCAGTTATATACAGTTTCCTGCATTTGCCTCTCTTTTGTCCTCCAGTTGTCTATGGAATCACAACAGGTTTTGGCAAATTTGCCCGAACAGTCATTCCTGTCAGCAAGCTCAAGTAAAGACTATTTAAAAAAATAATTTCTTTGTCAATGTTAAATATTCTGTTGGGGAAAGTTTTTATGTGTTGCTGTTTGCTTGCTTCACAGGGAGCTGCAGGAGAACTTGGTGCGGTCACACTCAGCAGGTAATAAAACTCTCTGCAAAGCTCAGTATTTCATCTAGAATTTAACATTTCAAGATTAGTGCCCCTGGAATGTTGTTTTTTGGTTTTATACTGTTTTTATCAATGTCATGCTGTGGTGTGTAGGTGTGGGAAACCCGCTAAGTCCAGAAAGGACCCGCATGCTGCTCGCTCTGAGGATCAATGTTCTGGCCAAAGGGCACAGTGGGATTTCTCTGGAAACCCTTCATGCAATGATCCAAGCCTTCAACGGTAACCACGAGCCTCACTTTACCTTATCTGACCCGGGATATCAGCTACTGTTCACTGCTGATAACTTCAATCAGGGATCAGTATGGGGAAAGCGGACTGTCATATGACTTATCTTCATCTCTGACTCACTTTGCCCTGCAGCGTCCTGCCTCTCCTTCGTCCCGGAGAAGGGAACAGTGGGTGCAAGCGGAGACCTGGCACCCCTTTCTCACCTGGCCCTGGGGCTGATGGGAGAGGGTAAAATGTGGTCTCCCAAGAGTGGATGGGCAGATGCTAAATATGTAAGACCTTATAGACCTTATGTAAACTTTTTCATGGTTGTACAACAATGACTTGCTTCATGCTGCAGGAAATGTGCCTGTGACAGGTTGCAAGGTCCAATAGGAAAACATGTTTGCTTTTTGATGACACTTGACCCTTTTCATGTTTTTTCTGCTTTCATCTCTGGCCAGGTCCTGGAGGCCCATGGACTGAAACCAATATCACTAAAGCCCAAAGAGGTAATGTTTAAAACCAACCATATTTGATTTGCCCGCACAAATTAACCCGACCCAGGGTTCAGTGGGAACACATTGTGCTTTCTACACTTTTGGCCTTCCCTTCGTTTCCAAGACACTATCAGTTGTGGGTTTTTCCCACAATTCATCTTCGGCAGAGTCTTCAGAGATGCAGTCTGATAGAGAACCATGTGCATTCAATTATTTTACAGTGATAAACTGTCACCTCAAAGTCAGCGAGTTTATTTCTAGCGTACACAAAATCCACATACCATGCTCTTGGAATGCACCATATACGATTTGTTGTATTCTTTCCCTCACAGGGTCTTGCTCTGATCAATGGGACCCAGATGATCACTTCTCTGGGGGCGGAGGCCGTGGAGAGAGCCCAGGCGATTGCGCGGCAGGCGGACATCATTGCTGCTCTGACCCTGGAGGTGCTAAAAGGAACCACCAAGGCCTTTGACAGTGGTGAGCAGTAGCAGCAGCAGCAGCAGCAGTGGTGATGGACAAAATCACACTAAACTGGAGAGGAAATATTTACATTAAAGATGCAGGTTTCTGCATCTCTTCCTTCCTTCTTCATTTCTTGGTCTCCCCCTGCAGACATCCATGCGCTGCGGCCCCACCCAGGACAGATCGAGGTGGCCCTACGCTTCCGCTCGCTGCTGGACTCTGATCACCACCCATCCCAGATTGCAGGTCAGAGGGCAGGCCAATATTCTAAAACAGACAACACATTTTAAAAATAATCACAGATTTGTTGTAATACACTTTGGTCAGTACTGTTGCTTCACAGCAAGAAGCGTGTCCTGTTTTCAAAACTGTCTATGCCTACAGGGCCACGATGTGTGCAGCTTGCATGTTACACTATATTTGACAGATGTTTATTTAAACACAAACATCTGTAAGGAATAATTCAACCACTGCTCTCAATCAAGGTACTGGTTTCAGTGCTGCGGCTGCCCACAGCTCATAAATAGTTTGAATGGTTCAAATGTGGAGGGTGTATCTCACCAGATGGATTAATAAAGTATAGCCTTTGGGAATATAATATTCCTGCATTGCACCATTAAACACGCAGTGCTTAATGTTTGTCATCTGGTGTTTCCAGAGAGCCACCGGTTCTGTGACAGAGTCCAGGATGCCTACACCATGAGATGCTGTCCTCAGGTAACCTCAAGTGAAGTCAAGTTTATTTATACATTCCAAAATCACAAGTTTCTCCCTCAGGACTTAACTGTGTGGAAACACTCTGGTGTTTTGTTTTTTTATTGTTGTTTTTGAGCATATTTTTCTTTTTCTGCACACAGGTTCATGGAGTCACCAACGACACAATCAAATTTGTCCAGAACATCATCAATACAGAAATCAACAGTGCCACTGACAATCCTGTATCCTTCCTCAGCAAAACTGTTTCTGTGTAATTGTTGCATGAATGCAGATGCACAAAAAGACTCAAAACTATAAATGAATTCAACCTAGAGCTGCAACAATTAGCAAACTTATTGACTATTATGATAATTGATTAATAAACAAAGTAATTCTTCATTCATAAATGGCAGAAAATGCTTTTTCTAGCTTCTCGAATATGAAGATTTCATGCTTTTTTATTTTATATCATATTAAACTGAATATATTTGGGTTTGGACTGACAAAACAAGACATTTAAAGACATTACCTTGGGATGGACATATTTCAATATTTGCATACTTTTTATAGACGAATCCAAGACAATAATGAGCAGATTAATCAATAATGAAAATAATCGTTAGTTCAATTACAAATTCTAGGTTCTATATTGTATTATATAGGAAATCAGACATACTTTAATTTTTCTTAACATCACGACCAGATGGTATTTGCAGAAAGAGGTGAGACCATTTCGGGTGGGAATTTCCACGGCGAATACCCGGCAAAGGTATCTATGTTTGTGACTCCTGAAATATTTTTTTGGTATTTGTTGTAGATTTTGTTGTCATATCTTTCATTGCCCTTTCCTTCATTTTAGGCTCTGGACTTTTTAGCCATTGCAGTCCACGAGCTGGCCTCCATCAGTGAGAGGAGGATCGAAAGGTTGTGTAACCCGTCTCTGAGCGAGCTGCCAGCCTTCCTCGTCAACGAGGGAGGACTCAACTCAGGCTTCATGATCGCTCATTGCACCGCTGCTGCCCTGGGTTAGTGTGCAGAAAAACACAACTAAATGCATTACTGACAACAGTAAAGTGAATTATGCTACTTTATGTTGAATAAAATATATTTAAGTTTAATTTAGTTTAGTTTAATTCAATAGGTTTTAATATTGAATTATGAATTTCAAGTAGAATATTTTTATTAAAATATATATGCGTGTGTTAAAAAGTTATCATTGTTAATTTTTTTCATAATTTACATTTTTTATCAGAAGCTGGAAATTACACAGGACACACACACATGTTCATACAACAAGCCTCTTTTTGTTTTTAAACAGACGGAAAAGGAGATAAATAAATAATAATAATAATAATGATAATAATAATAATATATGTATATATATATATATATATATATATATATATATATATATATATGTGTGTGTGTATGTATGTATATATATATATATATATTTTTTTTTTTTAAAACATTAAAAACAAATACATTTAAAAAGAGCATACACTGGGGATACAAAGAATAGGAAATACGTGTCTGTATCTGTATTTATGTTCATTTCTGCTCTGTTTTGGCACCAACCATGACTCTTATCTCCAATTTTAAAATGTCTAGTTTCAGAGAATAAAGTTTTGTGTCATCCATCATCTGTGGACTCCTTGTCCACCAGTGCTGCCACAGAGGACCACGTGTCCATGGGAGGCTGGGCTGCCAGGAAAGCCCTAAGGGTCATTGAGCATGTGGAGCAAGGTGAGGCTTTTAAACAATCCTGGTATATTGCATTTTGCTACTATTTTATGTTTAATATTTAAAAGAAATTCCAATTTCAGTCATTGCAAGGCATGAAGGTAAAAACACAGTAATTAACAACTTTACAATGTCATCTAATGTAGTTCAGATAAACTAATCGGTATGAAAGCTAAAACACTGAATGGCCAACTTTAAAACGATAACAGAATCAGTTGCACAAGCTGCTACATAGTCCAGTTGAATAACCCTTAATAGGACACTCATTGAAATACTTGCAAATTCCAAATTTCAACCCTAGAGAATATTGGAGGATATTACATACAGCCAGAAGGTGAAACAAAAAAACATACGAAAATAATATTTTGAGAAAAAAGTTTACAAGATTAAAGTGGCAAATCTACGAGAAAAAAATTCGTAGATTTATGAGATTTAAAGTGGTGAATCTGGGAGAAAAAAGTTGCTTTTTTCTTGTAAATTTGCAACTTTTTTCGCACAGATTTGCCACTTTAAATCTCTTAAATCTGCAACTTTTTTCTTGTAGATTTGCCACTTTAATCTAGTCAATTTGCAACTTTCCTTGAAATATTACCTGAAGTTACCAAGTATAGTTCTTTACCTGATAAAGGGATAAAGTTCAACTTCATCAGCATTTTTATAAAAAGTTCTGATAACTATTTAACTTTAAGTGAGCTTCAAATGCAAAAAGCAGCAACATCCAGTTCCTGATGCCAAAAAAAATGTGCAAAGGTAACAGTGCTGAAAATCGTGCCAGTGTGAATCGACCGTGGATAAAAGTGCACCAGCAAACATTTGCCTTGTTGTAAATCAAAGCTCATCAAACAGTTACCGTTTAATATAAACTACAAGGATTCTGCTAAATTTGATTTTAAAAAAATAAATTGAAAGCTAATTTTTTTTATCAATTTAAAAATTAAATTGTGATACCACAGTTTAAAACTTTTATAACTGAATCCAAAGCAGTAATGAAGCATTTAATGTGAGATTTAATAATCCTGCACTATTCAGTGTCATATCGTGCCTAAGATTTGGTCGAGACCCTCATATAGTGTACTCTACTTCAATGCATTCAGGACTGTGAACGTACTGCACAGACAAGACTGTTTAATGTTTTAAATTGTGATTGAAGTAATCACCACAAAAAAATACTACCAACCTAAATTTTTAGAAAATAGTATCCTTTTATAAACAAATTGAAGAAGTGAACTAGTTTGCAATATTATCCCTTTTAGTCAAGTCTAATGGACGTTTTCTGTGATCAGTCCTCGCCATCGAGCTGCTGGCAGCCTGTCAGGGTATTGAGTTCCTCCGCCCACTTCGTACCACTACACCGCTGGAGAAGGTCTATGAACTTGTGCGCGCTGTGGTCAAGTAAGTCAAACAGACGCGGTAGATACACAACTTTCAGTCCACTGAAATGATGTGCAGAAAAGTTAATATTTATCCACTGTTCCACTTCTGTCTGTCTCTTCTCCTGTCTGCCATTAACAGGCCGTGGATGAAAGACAGATTCATGTCTCCAGACATCGAAGCTGTTCACCGTCTTATACTTGACCAGAAGGCAAGTGACCAATCTTATGTCAATTCTTATGTTGCTGTAAAAATGAATCCAATCTGCATGTGCATATAAACTCCAAAGGGAGAATGTTGGAATGTAACTAAGTACATTTACTCAAGTGCTGTACTTAAGTACAACTTTGAGGTACTTTACTTGAGTATGTCCATTTTATGTAACTTTATACTCCACTAAATGTTGATGCAAATATTAGTACTTTTTACTCCACTACATTTAGCCGACAACTTTAGTTACTTTTCAAGTGAAGATTTAACATGAAAAACATGACACATTTAAAGTGTTTAGACTTGAGTTCTATCTTTACAGAAATTAAAATAAGGCTTACATAAATGCATCAATACAAATAATTGAATAATATATTCTACATATAGATTAGATTATTTATATTGATGCATAAATGTGTTGTCTCATATAGTCAATACCAGTGGTGGAAGGTAACTAAGTACATTTGACTAAGCACAATTTGAGGTACTTGCACTTTACTTGAGTATTTCCATTAATGTAACTATACTTCATTACATTTTCAGGAAAGTATTGTACATTTAGCTGACAGCTTTAGTTACTTTACATGTCAAGATTTAACATAAAAAACATGATACATTCAAAGTGATTAGACTGCATCAATAATAATAACCTTATAATATTTAGAATATAAACTGTATTGCAATCTAATTGGGTCCATTCTGCATAGTGAGTAATTTTACTTCTGATACTTTAAGTACATTTTGATGCTGATGCTTTTGTAATTTTACTAAAGTAAGTTTTGAATGAAGGACTTGTAGTGGAGTATTTTCACATTGTGGCATTTGTACTTTTACTTAATAAGAGATTGGAATAGTTCTTCCACCACTGCACAGGAAATTGTGATTTTTAAGTGACATTTTATATTTTTAGGTATGGAACGTGGCCAAACCTTATATTGAGAAGTATCAGACAGAATACATCCCAGAGTCCCGTCCCGTCTCTCCGACTGCTTTCTCTCTGGACTCTCCAGCATCGCCGAGGAAGCGTGTTCGTCATGAGATTCAATAGCAGGAGTGATTTATCTCCGACTACTGTTCTGTCATCAAGATACTTTCCACCACTGATTAAAGTACATTTACATTAAGTAAAGTACTTACGTATAACTTTGAGGTACTTTACTTGAGGGAAAACCCAATGAGCTGCTGATGCATTTCTTAAATAATCCTCTCTATTTTCCAATAAAATGTCAGAAAAAATGCCATTTTAATTTACCAGTGTGCATGGTGATGTTTTGTATGAAAAATTAAAGACAGATTCAATGTCAAAATGGTTGCTGATTTTCTGTCGACTCATTGTGCGTAATGTAAACTTCAAATAAAATATTAAAGTTTGCCTTTTTGCTCTGTTACAAATTGGAAAACCATCAAAAAATGATAGTGGTATCGACCTGTGGTCGCAATGGCTTTGTTTGGTTTTCTTAAGAGCACGACTAGCTATTAACTATTTATTTGTCTTTTTGTATCTTAATCATTTGCACACTCTGCGTAAACACAGAGGAATGTGCTCTTGGATTCATATTAACATTGCTTTTGTTTTCTTTGTGCGGACGTATTTAACAATAGTTCCCTAGTCCAGTTAAACAGCACCTACCTGTCCAGGCTCAGAGGCCACTCTGCCACCTTGAGGTGCTGTGATGAAAAACCAGAGGGAGGTGAAGTGGTGTATCACAGCCCTACAGAGGCAGCAGCAGCATTGGTCAACAAATTCAAAGGTTACAAAAACAACTCATGAAAGATAGAAGCACAGGGGGCAGAAGTCTGTTGTGCACAGAAATAGTTCAGCCTGACAATAAGACTTTGTCATTGTGTGCCTAGTCTAACTGAGCCAGTTCACTTGTGTCACTGCAATATTAGCCTTTTTTTGTTGTTGAATGGAAGGCAAAATGTGTTTATATACAAACCACAAACATATACACAAACATAGGCTAAAGTCCTCTAATTCCTAATTAAACAGGAGTCCCTATTACAGGTAACACCATAATAAAATATTGGCAATATTATTTCCTACAGTTTAAGCCCATGTTAGAGGAGGAGCAAATATTTGTGCACCCTATATTAAAATATATAACTTACATCTGAATGTCCTTAGTTGACATACCAAGCCTGCCATTCATCCATCTTACTTAACTCAATGTAAACAAACCTATAATCCTATATGAGGTCGTAGGTGTTTTCAGACACACTTGAACGTTATATTGATGTAAACTACTCTCTAATTATGACTTAAACTAATTATTATAACATTCGATGTTCACATACAAGCCACATTCTACGTTACTATTTTTCGCAGCCTTGCAGCCTCATAGATGTATAACACTACGCACAAAAACCAAAACGTTAGACAAAACAAATCAAAACAAAACAAAAACAGTAACGTCATTACTAGCAGGGCAAGAAGCAAAAACGAACTAACGCTAAATGCAGGAGAAAAAAACAACACGAGTCCGACAATACAAGTGGTTTCAGTTAGACGCACCAATAAGCTGGCGGAAGTGCTAAGATTTACGGACAAACATTTTGAAAAGAAAAAAAATGTGTCTCCTTCGAGCCGGATTCGAACCAGCGACCTAAGGATTTCAGCTGAACCTCTACAGTCCTCCGCTCTACCAACTGAGCTATCGAAGGGACGTTGGCGTGAATGGCGTCATTTCTTAAAATAAAGTTGGAAGATGTCATATTTATGAAATAACTATTCGATAACGTTATTAACGGTAATTACGTTAGCCTAGCGTGTCAACATGGCTAGCTAACATAGCATACATGACGTCAGTTAACGTGAACGTTTGCTAGTCAGATATAAAGGTAAGATAGCACTGTGCTAACTGAAACTATCTTGGATGAAATAAACTGACCGACTGACTGACTAATATTAAATCAAAACCTTCATAAAAGCAGTTGTGTGAGAAAATAAGTCTCGCATTGTGAAAAACTGACTGACTGAGCTAACGCAAGTGTTTGCGACTCTGAAGCTAGCTAAGTTAGCTACCTGTAAAAGAAAGTAAGATAACGTTAGCTTATGTTACATGTAGCCTCCCAACACTTTTTTTGTCCCTGCATTGCTGATAACGGCTATAAGGTGGATATTACGGTTAGCTGAAGTAAAAAAAAGTATTTTATTTTAAAGTTACCAACAGTGGATTGAAGTGAAGTGATGTATATATTTGAGTACAATGCATATCAAGACACGGATCAGCAATGCAGGTAAATTAATCATATCTGCTAAATATATTCCTGAATAATAAGTACTTTCTGCACTTGCAAAATGAAATCACCCTTTTTCAACTAAATCCAATTTTAACCACTAGGTGGCAATATAACCCCATTTTTCAGAAATTAAAAAAGTCTCCTGAACATAGAAAAACACTTACGCCAACTACTTTCTTGAGAATATTCAAATTTGAAGTCAGGTCAAATCATTTCCTGTTTTGAAGTTCACTCAATTTGAAATATACTTTTGTTTGGACCTCATCCGGGGTTTGAGTATCAGGATCTTAGGGCTTTACCAGCTGATTGCATGTAATGAGGATTTTTGAGGTGTTGTATAAAAATCCTCTTATTTTTTGGTCACATTGACAGATCAGCCTCCACAGCTTGCTAGTAATGTGTTTGCTGTTAGTTTGGTCATGCTTCTTTGAGATCATAACCTGAAACAAACTGCATTTTCACACATTGTTCCATGACAGCACCAAGGTGGGAATATGCCACCTGCAGCCACGCTTTCTAAACTCATTGTACATTCACAGGAGAGGGAAAGTACAGTCTGAGAAGACAGGTATCAGTGACAGAAAAACACCACTGCTGGAAAAACTCAGCTTTCTTCTGCCAGCACTTTATGTGAGTAGTATTTTCTTCTACTCTGGTATATTATTTCAGAGGGAATATATTGCACTTTTCACTTTTTTATGAGAGCTTAACTCTTGTGCGACCCAAAAAAAAAAAACTGCCATTAAACTATATATTAATATTTTTTTCAACTTTCAGAATTAAACTTTTGACCAATATCAGTCCTACCAAGTTTTAATGTAATTATTTATGTTTTGTGCAGTGTCAGTTTAAATGAAAAAACAAAAAAAAAAATTTTTAATCAACATAATTTCCAATCATTCTACCAAATACTAATTCATTTTCAGAAGTTTAACCCTTTAAGTGTCATGATGATTTCATGATGCCACTGTTGTTATAAAAGAAAAGTAAACAAAAAATGTAAATTATTTTCTTCTTACACTAAATGCTTGGGAAATATTTTTTACAGTCTGGGATGCTAATGGATAGAAAAAAAAAACTGATTTTGATGCATTGCATCAAACATTGCAGTGCTCCATAATGCAGCAGCAGTAACTAGTGGAAACCACGAAAAGGCCTGCATTGACTCCATTGGACAAACATGAGAAAATGGCTCAATCTGGTGGAAAATATAAAAAACTACATTTTGAAACTCAGATATAAAAGAAATGTATGCTGAGTTTTAACTGGATATTTTTTGTCCTTTAAGGATCTAAGTGTCTATATTTTACTCTACATAGTTAATCAAAGACTTATTATAGCAGCTGATGTTGAAATTCCAAAATGCTATATTAATTTTTAATTAGATAATTAGATTAAAATAGTAAAAATAATAATAATTGGACATTTTATCATCGTATATTATGATTACTTTTAGTACTTAATATATTTGCTTAATTGCTTGTGTATTTGTGTTTTTTACTTATAGTATGTTGGTATTGCTGCTTTGACCTTGTAAAGGATCCGAGTACTTCTTCCACCACTGCTCATTAAGATATAAACCGAAAATCAATGTGTCTGTTGAGCAGAAAAGTGACAACAATAAATGCTTTCAGTGAGGTTTATTAAAGGCTAACAGTGATAAATAGCATACTTGATGTCAGGCCGCTCTCTGTACTTGCCCACTTAAATAAAACGAGGACATATTCAACTTGTCCCTACCTGTCAGAAAGTCAATGTGTTACACGCGTCGCTGCTTCAACATATTGTACATTACAACAACATGGGGACAGACGTGGAGCCCTAAGCAGGGTCACGCTGGTGAGGCAGCAGACATTCCTCTCATAACACAGGCAGACTCGAATCTTCTCCATCCCTTACCAAGATTATCATCCTGTCTGCTGCTCATCTGAGAATCCAACAGGGAGCTACTTAACCTCACCTGCCTGAAGTTCAAAGTCTGAAGGGTGGATCTTCAAGACATGTTACCATTAATCATAACCGCTAATAGACGGCTTCACAACTCAAACACTGTAGTTATCCTCAATCTAGAACCAACTTTCAAATGCTTTATGGCTTTCTTGTTCATTAAAGTGAGTTTAAAAGCAGAAATTACTACAACTAAATGGAACGGTAGGTGGACTTTTCTCTAAGTAATGGAGCTATTTTCTCTCAGCTCCAAACAGCCCAAAGGCGTCTTTATGATTCACAACCGCCAGCCGTCTTCAATCTCCAAGGTCACAATGTCCGATACATCCTCACAGACCATCCCGTGTGACCCATAAGGTTTTTTTTGAAAGACTAACGCCCTCAGTGTTTTATGATGCACCATATATATAACGGAAAACAGTCCCTTTAGGCTGTCCTACATGGGCATTTCCTAATGAGCCCTGCACAATGAAGATAAAACACTTATAACACTCTGACATTGTGCCAACCACCACTCTGTCCCATTCCCATTATGCATGCCAAAAACTATAAAGTATAAACTAAGTAGTAATTTTTATAGTGCGCTGTTTTGGAGGTTAGTGTACAATAGATTTATTTATTGTACACTTATGTGCTGGCAGGAAATTGACAGAACCATGAGTGCCCCCAATGAATGTCAATGGAGCTGTTACTGTGGAGCACTACAACCAGTTTCATATTTAATAATTTAGCAAATAGGTAAAAATGTTTTCTCTGAACTAATCTCTGTGTTCTTAGGAGCATCACTTTTACAGGCTGAGAAAAGCTTTCATTGTGAGAATACAAGGCTGTCTTTATTGTTTATCTAATTTTACAGACTTCTGACATAAAAAAGTACAATTTAATACAGCTGCGACCACATACACACAAGCATCTTACGCACACAGACACAACCTTACAAACATGCGACCTTCATGCTATATTTCGGCCTTCAAGGGCAAAAACTGTAGAAGCAAAGGATAGGGGAATTTTTATGGACTGACAGGCCTAAAGAGCTGCTGCTTGCAATAAAAAAATCAGGAATTGTTAATGTACATACAAATACAACTAACTAATAGGTAAAACATAAATATGGGTGATCTCGACCAATAGTAAGAGCAATGCTACTATTGAAAGTTACTAAATACAAAACAGAAACAAGCAAAAGCTACAATTTCATGTTTAAATTCCAACCATGATAGATGAAATGAAGGTGGACCTTGCATTTAGTTATTCTCCAGTGTTGTTGTATCAGACAACCTTAAACATGTTTACAATTAGTATTTAATATGCAACAGGCATACAGTAAAGGACGTCATTCAACATATGTCCCATCCTCTTATACATCATGTAATATGATGTAAACATAATATTAGTAATTTCCACCTGTTTGGCTGCTGTGCTGCCTTTTCAGCTTTCACCTGTTAGATACACAAAAGGAGTGCCCACACCTGTGGTCTGCACAAGGTAAAATGAGTCAATGTTTCCTCTCCCACTGTTGGTGATACTGTATGTTTTTTGTGCTTTTATTCATGCCATGTGGCAGGTGACATGACACAGGTACACTTCAGCCCTCTGTGGTCTTTCCGCTCCACTCCCATAACACTAAAAAATAAAACTGGGACACATCCGCTTGCCTGCTTGGCTTTTATGAAGGTGAAACTCCCACAGTTCCCCTCCGTTTCTGTGTCCACTCTTTAAATAACCAGGCTTGTGCTCAGTCATCTGTTCAAGTCTTTCCGGTGCAATAACAGCATCTCAAAAGGTTGTGTAAAATGTAGAGTATAAACTTCCAGAAGTGTCTGGATGGAGAGGGAGGGAGCAGAATGTGTGTGTGGAGGCTGAGTAGTATCAACAGTCTTACTACTGTCACAGTATAATATGAATAAATAACAGTGTTAATGCCAAATGGGTTACATCATGGGAAGAGTTGCATTCTTGCACTAATATTTACATAACACAGACCCTGTTTCATTTTTCTGTCATTTTAGATCAACCCATGTGATAAAATGTGGGTGAGGGGGATGTTATGGCTACGAACAAGCAGACTGATAGCAGCGATAAACGTCATAAAAATGGAAGAGACAGAAGGTGTCTGGAGCCTTCTGTAGCCTGTGGGCAAGGCACCTATCCTTGTAGCCTGAAGCATGTCTGGCTTTTTGTCTGGCTTTTACAGGAGAGTAGACAGATTACTTGCAAGGGTTGAGATGGTTCAGTGAGCTGAAGGTACTAGGTGACATGGTAGGATGAAGGGGGGGAGGGAACCATATCCTTTTACAGTCTGGAAATAAAGCAGGCCAGTGGCAGTGGAACGGCCCCACGTCTGTCATCTTATTGGGTCATTAGATGACGGGGCCACAGGAGCACCACTGGCTGTGGAGGTCCAGAGCCAGACTGTAGCAGGCAGTGAGGTAATTTAACATGAGAGGAGTATTTCATCCCAGTATTTCATGTGTTATTGAACTAACCCCTCTGACTGTACTGTAGTGCCTGACATTATTCATAGCTGCAGGTATCTGCAGTATTCCCACATAGATACATGAGCCTGGAGTTGTTTAATGGGGCTAGAGAACTAAGGTAATTATTGGTTTGAGGTTTTTAATGGAGCAAGAGACCACGGTTTTCTTTTGAAGAAATAGTTTTGGGAAATATGTTTCTTTTCTTTTTTTTGAGAGACTTAGAAATGGAGATTGACACTACTCTCTTGTGTGATGCTACAGCCAGCAGCCACTTATCTTAGCCTAGGCAAAAAACTAGAGACCCAAAACTAACAAAATCCATCCATCCTATCAGCACCCCTGAAGCTCACTAATCAATCCATACAAAAATTATAAATTGGGTTTCTTTTAGGAATATTTCTAGGTTGTGTCCTGGAGTCTCGGTTGATTGCATTTAGCCAAAAAAATGTCCAGCAGCGCAATTACATAAATGGTAAAGTCAGTGCAAAGATGTGAATACATACATATAGGCGATGCAAATTATGCAAATCTGGAGATTTTTAATTCTTCAGGTCTCACAAGAAATTCATGTTACGCTGCATCACAAAAGTCATAAGCGCTGAGGCTCTGCTGGATAGCATAGCCCTGTTTGAGCCAAACTCTGTTCAGAAAACAAGCATTTTAAAGTTTTTTGCAGACGTGACAAAGCAAGGCAAAGAAGACTTTTTACTTTTGTACTTTGCATCACAAAAAACCCAGGGTTTTGACCCAGGAGAGTTAATATGTTTAAGTCCAGTTGGAAACTACTGTGTCCAGTAGGTCTGTACGTAGTTATTTTCAGCATGACTCTGTTTTTCCCCCTAACCTTAAACAAATGGTTTAAAACATTGATTTTGTGGTATATCTTACAAATAGTGTTGCATATGTTTTCAAGCCTATTCATGAGAATGCACTGCAGGCTGTAGCTTCACATTTACCACACAGACATGAGAGTGGTATCAATCTTCTGATATAACTCTCTGCAGGAAAGTGAATAAGCGTATTTCCCAGAATGTCAAAAGTATTCCTTGAATGATTTGGCTCAGTAGAATTCATGTTGTGTAACACAGAAAAATAACAAACAGCTGGAGTTTAAGAGAGTAAAGGAATTTGTTTGTCATGTGTGTTGCTTTCATCCCGCCAGGGGAATACACCACAGACTGGCTGAGATTAGACATCCTTCCTCTGCAGCATTTTTCACGGTGACTCCTGGGATTTGAGGATGGAAAAACATGCGAGTGATGTACAAAGAGGTGCATCGCCCCTTTGCCCCGGCAGATCATGTGGAGACAACTGAAATAACCCATGCAAATCTAAAAACACACAGCCATGAACCCTGTCCCCTTTAAAGCGAAGAGGCCGTCACTGTGACGGGAGTAGCAGTATTCAAGGAATGTCCTGATCCAGGATGCCTTAAGGGAAGAGACTGAGAATGCTGAGACCCCCCTTCTTCTGCTTTAACATTCACACATATGAGAGGATGATGACGTGACCTCATGTATTCACAGGTATGATGCATATTTTCAGTGACACTGTTCCCTTTTCATCTTCACTCATCAGCCTGTCCCGTCAACTTCACACGTTAAAGTTTTTACATGGTATCAAATGATTATAATACATGATGTTAGCCACCGGCAGCGATACCTGTAGTATCAAATTATGTCTCTTTTGACTCACTGAGATGATGTCACTGTTAAAGTTTTAAAAAAATGGCATGCAACTGGGTGATTATTGGTGTCAAGGGTTGTGCGACCCCTCAGGTCCAGGGCTGTTGTCTGTCTGGCGAGGCAGGTAAAGCGTGGTTAATGAGTGGCAGTTAGAAATAAGTGGTGATATGTGGCAGGAATGCAACACAATGGCATACTTGTCAGTCACCGCTCAAGAGCTTGGGTGGCTCGTCGAGGCGATCTAAATGTCTCACTTATTGTTTTAGACAAATGCTTTTCTACTCTAAATCTGATGACAAACCACTTCTTTCACTATGGGTGCTTATTGAGGAATGCAGAGAAAATGTTTTATGCAGCTCCAGGGTCAAATAGGCAGTTTGAGACTGATAAAAATGGTGCTATGTGGTATGTTTGGTGAGGTCAGGTTGCATTGTTGCTTCAGATGTCCTTTACATGAAGCAACTGTTTTATTTGGTCTGAGATAACTACGACTGGTAGAGCAGTTATTTAAAAACATAAAAATCTATGGTCCCAGAACTGACTTGGTGAGCCATGTCCGATGTTCATTTTCTCTTTTTGGTAATGAGAGTACAGCAGCTAAAGCTATAAGGCTATAACACCCAAAATAAATGGTTGTATTATGTTTCATTTTATCAACTGTTTGACTTACAATGTTTTATGATCTAAATATGTCCACAGTACACTTATGGTAAAGGGTTTTAAGTGACTGTTCAATGCATTCAGTTAAAATGGGACATTTATATAAACAGAAACAAGCATGTTTCTAGGATGCTAGATGAGAAAACATTAATTATTTTTGCTATTGTGTGCCACACATGTGTGTCATATTACAGAGATTTCTTAGCATTTTTTAAAAATGATTAAAGATGATGCAGTGAGTCCATGTCAGCCAGAATAGTACGCACACAAGCGGCTGTGCATATCAAACATTTAGTGAGGTTTCATTAATTATTTAATGAATGAACGACTGAACTGATTAATGACATATTTTCTCTATAGAAATGTACAAAAAGTACAAGTAAAAGTAGCATTTAAGGTAATCTTGAGGATTGTAGGTGGTTTTCTCTCATCTACCAAAAACTGTCCCAGATTACCTGATGATTGGTAATTAATGGTGAAAATATTTCAGAATAAAGTGTCAGAATCAATCATAATCAAAGCACCCACATTTATAATACAGGCTGCCAACATGTCTCCCAGAGATGGTTTTGATTTTGCTCCTTTTAAAAAAGTCTGATTTAAGAACCAGCGTGGGCGGGGTCTTGGGAAAAGTCAAGAAGAGGAGGGCGGTGCTTACCTCTACATATTCCCAAATGTCAATGAACTCTCCACGAGAGCAAGTTGAACGCCGAAGAAGTGCGTGGGCTGGAATAATTTAAGGATAATGACTGCAGAAGTCTAAAGAGACATTTGTTCACCATGACAAACAGACAGAAATAAGATCACTTTCAAGTGGGTTCAGTTTCTTAATTTCGCTAACAGCTTGTAAGTAGTTATTTTATATCGAAAAGCAACATGTTGGATTATTAATCACCGGATATCTTTGGACCAAACTGAGCGCATTCCTGTTTCTGCGGATAATACAACAGGTGACTTTATGTAGAAGTGCAACAACTGCCTCAGGATGAGACTGTGGACTTTACTTGTGATTTTCCCGGTGTGCGCATCCTCTCCTCTGCCAGCCGGTGAGTTTGAACTTGTGTGTCTGACACTTTTACGCACGCACTTTAAGATGTGAATAAATGAAAAAGAAACATTTTGCATGCTGTTTTTAGAGCACACATTTGAATAAAGAGAGTTGGGAAAGCGGGAACCGAACTCGTAACTTTTGTAGCAGCCTAATGATCAGATGTATAGCTGCAGTTCTCTCACTTTCATCTACTAAAATTAACCCTTTTCTTAGCAGAAACATCTAAATCTAAAGCTCCAGCCGTGGAGAGCCGCTGCTCCGGCCGAGCCTGTAACCCCCGCATGGGTAACCTGGCCCAGGGTAGAGTACTGAGCACCCAGTCGGTCTGCGGCTCCAACTCCTCGGAGCTCTACTGTGTCTACAAAGACACCGCTTCCCCTCGCAGCTGGAAGGAGTCCTGCTCGGCAGCAAAATGCAGCAAGTGCAACTCTGCTGTTCCCAGCCAGGCGCACCCTCCCTCTGCCATGAGCGACTCCTCGTTCCGCTACCCGGACACTTGGTGGCAGTCCGCAGAGGGGGTGAAGGAGGAGACGCTCCAGCTCGACCTGGAGACGGAGTTCCTCCTCACGCATCTCATCATGGTGTTCCGCTCACCCCGCCCTGCTGCCATGGTGCTGGAGCGCTCCCAGGACCACGGGCACACATGGAGGGCCCTCAGGTATTTTGCCCGGGACTGTGAGGAGGTGTTTGGCCTGGAAGAGGGGTCAGCAGCTGGGGAGAGTGGAGCAACGTGCACCTCCAAGTACTCTGGAGCTTTCCCGTGTACCAGAGGAGAGGTGAGTACAATGGCTGGGCATTGTAAGGCCAGAGATATACTTGCTGTTACCTTTGCCTCGCCTGCAGTGGTGGAATGTAACTAAGTATATATATATACACACACGCAACATATGCAAGCACCTATAACTTATAAAATGATCAAAGGGACATTCATTGCCAGTTTAACGGCTTCAGACACTTTTTCTAACAAGAACACTGACAGCTAATATACATTATGATATTGTTTTCATAAATTGTGCAAAATCCTTAATTTAAACAATATAATTTGCAAAGCCAATAACCTGATATGATCATATTGTCACAATATGTTTAAAAAGAAAGTTTGTGGACAGTGATATGAAATTACCACCCATCCCTAATCTTCTCTGAATTAAACTCTATAATAAAAACATGCAGGTCAAAGGCCAGTGATCAGTTAACTTTGAAGTTTCTGTCCTTCAGAGAAATTGTTGCAGTTCTGGATTGTGATTTTATTACTGAGATCTGAGAGTCCACATCAAAACACGCTGCCAGACATTTCCCCAGCACTTCACAGTGATAACACTCACCATCTGCTCTGCTCTTGTTGTCCATTTATTGGCACCAGTGTGCACTATAAGCTGATATCACACAACCCACCGAACAAACAGTTGCTTTGTAAACTGACCTCCTCTGATGAGCTGCGGGAGACCTTTCTTGTTAGGCCAGCCTTCTAAGCTGCAAACTGCTTTGACATGCACGGCTAGAATATCAATGTTCACTTTTACCTCTGATGTTCCCCCCAAAGCATTTGTCGGAGCTGCTGTATCATCACAGAGAGGGCTGAGCGGGATAGCTAGCGGTGGTTAATTCATGAGAAGACCGTTTAGTCACACAGATGGTAAAAAAAAGAGACTCTCACTGGATAGTAAAGATTTGTTTTGCTCCAAAGAGCCTGAGACCACGTTGGGAGGTTCGGGTCTGAACGTCTGAAAGAATATATGGCTTTGACTGATCTCATAATTGCAGCGTATTTGCAGCAAGTATGTGTCTCGCTACAGAATGTCAGCTCTCTTGTGTAAACCCCTCACCCTTTATAATTAGTGTCCCTGTTGCTCAACATGCAAATACATTGACTGTTGTGTGAAAATGTTGCGTTTGGGTAATAAAATAACATCACAGTCATTAATTTAAAGTCTCTGCTTGCTGTAATGAGTTAAAGTATACATGTTACTGCAAATCAGAATTAGCTAATTTGTCAATGCAGTATAATTATACTGTATAAAAACAGTTGTTGACATCTGTACTGTATCACTAACCACATGATGTCATAGTGCTAAACACATTCATTATGACAGCATTAAGTCTCTTGTGCACAATAAAACAGACGATGCTGGAGGTGTTAGGTTTGGACTGTAGAGAATTTAGATGGCATTGAAACTTTTTTAATTTCACTAAAAGCCACATGTCGTTTCAATTCAGTTTTATTAAATTACATTAAACGATTTAAGAAAAAAAAAAGGTTAACAGGGGGCATTTTTTCAACCTGTACTGTAGGGCTGGACGGTATGGCCAAAGTCTCCTATCCTATATAAGTTGTTTCATATCTTGATAATGATATGGGTCATAACACAGCATGCATTCAATATATAAATAGTCTATTTTTAAATAAATCGTAAAAAGCCTATTTTTTTTACATGCAACATGAAATCGACGTTGGAATGGAAATGATATATTACTTCATATCGTCCAGCCCTACCACACCGACACACAGAACAGTATGAGATTTTAACTGAAAAAAAAAATGTATTTAACATTAAATTAATCCAGATTTATATATTTTCAGGTCTAGAATGTATTCACTCATACTGCATGCTTTCAATTTTATTTCTACAAAAATTCTACGATCTATGTTTTTTAATATCTGAGCACATTTTATATATAAACAGAGAGGATCTGAAAGATCAACATTCAACTAAACTTAACTAGAACCATTTGTCCATGTTTACATTGGACGCAGTCTGATATTCTTAGAATAGCAGCTATTCGAGGGGCATGAAAGGCGAACCAGATTGATGTCTGTTTTTTATTTAGCAGACCAAGAAAAAAAAGAGAAACTGACATAATTTATCTTTTCGTCATGGTCTGTCAGGGTCCGTATGGTCGCTTTCTCACTTGTTAGCAAGGCATTTATGAGTAGAATAACACAGATTTTGATTTTTTTTCAATCTCAGGTGATCTACCGAGCATTGTCGCCCTGGGACTCAGTGGATCCGTATGGACTGGCTGCTCAGAACCAGCTCATGATCACCAACCTCAGAGTCCGTCTGCTGCAGCGCCAGCAGTGTCCCTGCCAGGCCAAACATCCCGATGCCGCTCTCCTCCCCACGGACCACTACGCCATCTATGATTTCATTGTCAAAGGCAGTTGCCTTTGCAATGGACATGCTGACCACTGTGTGCCAGCCGGTGGCTTCCAACCCAGCCAACAGAAGACCAACAACATGGTGAGACACTTTGAGCTGGATTTATGAACACACAGCTTGCAGGTGTTTGATACCCCACAGAGGAAAATTTCTTCTTCTTTTTTGAAAACTTACTGAGAATTTGTGTCATACTGAAGTCTGCCCATGGCTTATTTTTAATTGTTTATGTGGTGAGACTGGGAGTCGAGGGTTTGGGGTTTTGTTCCCACCACTCCCTTTGTTACTCAGCTGTGCGCTGGTATGTGCTGCTGAAGCTGAAGGCTGCAGTGAAGACTGGATATTAGACCACAGCTTTACCTACCATTACAGGGATTTAAGGATGTGGAAACCTTAATTATAGTATTCAGGCTAATGCTTTAACAACCCATAGTCTCTGTCGTGTTATTCTCTTTACTGTAAATGGAGAATAGAAGCACCAGTTTAATTCCAACATGGTCTCCGGGGGTGTAGACATGTTACACAGGCAGTAATAAGCTGCAGTGTGTAACCACTGTGATTGTGCATGTAGTAGTTGGTATGTGGCAATACTTAAGAAGTATTACGTACATCACATGTAGGTGCAAGACTGCTGGAAATCAGGCTCAATGAAAAGAGTAACGCCTGCACACTGAATACAGACCACACATTTATTTAAAGGGATAATTCTTCAATCTCAGTCAGATCTTCGTCAGGCTAATGTTTTGAAATAGTCGCCACACCCATATAAACATCAATAGGCTGATGATGAGCTCTGCGATGACTGGGGCTACAACTTACAATTATTTTCATCATCTGTTAATCTTCCCATTATTTTCTTGATGAATCACTTGGTCTATAAAATGTCAGAAAATAATGAAAAGTGTCATCCCTCTTCCTCAAATTCCAAGATGAAGTCTTAATTGTTTTGTAATGTCAGTCCAGTCTCCAAAGATATTCAGTTTAACATTTTATCAAACACAGAAAAACAGGAACTCTTCATATTTTTCTGCAATTTTTTGCACCAACAATTATTTTAGCGATTAATTGATTATCAAAATAGTTGGCAATCGATTAGTTGACTAATAGTCGCAGTTGTAATGATGACAGGCAGGGTTAACCATCCATCCTGTTCAGGGTCATGAACATTTCAAAACAACAGTTTTAGCAGAATTCAATGAAGACTCTTCAAATATACCTTTATTCAAAAGAGGGTTAGTATTCGTGCTAAGCAGTATTGCCAAAATCTTCTATCCCTACATAGATCACCTCCATAACACGATATATATCACAGAATAGCATATATCCATAATACAGTAGTTCCATAATTGTAATTCCATAAATAAATTGTCAATATGGAATAACCACATGGTAAATTATAGTTTTGTGTAATCTGTACTCAATAATGTACTGTACTCAATAATTTCTTATTGGAGCAACATTGGTACAAAATGAACAGTTTCAAGTGGAATTAGAGAGAAAAAATAAACATTCATACATATCAGATTTTCTGAGAAATTTGAGTTATGTGCTGGTTATTATCAACTCAAACAACCTAATTGTGTATTACACTAACTTTATCTTGTTACATTCTCATATTGAATTATTGCCCAGCCCTATGTACATTATGCTGCAGTACAACTGTACTAACTCACTTTTCTCTGAGCAATGTTTCTAGTTTACTTGCAAAATTATTCAGTGAACAATTAAAATATGCATGCTGATGCAAAGTTTTTGTCTGTTCACCTGGCAGGTCCATGGCATGTGTGTGTGCAGACACAACACAGCGGGTGACCACTGTGAGCGCTGTGCTCCTCTCTACAATGACCAACCCTGGCAGGCAGCCAACGGCATCATAGGGACACCGCATGAGTGCCAGAGTGAGTGATGGGGCAGGAGAGTCAAATGCAGAGTAGGACACACAGCATGTAGACGTATCTCGAAAATGAATTTAGTCTCATAAATCACATGTAACCTTTTAGACACTCGCGCATGATGAATAACGGAGCAGTTCCTCTTTTTTATGTGTCAGAGTTATCGCTGCTATCAGCAGGGCTCTGAGAGTTCAGCCGAGCAAAGAAAAAACATCTCAGTGCGTCTGATTGAACATGTCCATCTTAACCTAGAGTGCAAGTGTAATGGTCACTCCAAGAGCTGTCACTTCAGTCGTGGATTGTGGCTAGCGACTGGACGGCGGAGTGGTGGCGTGTGTGACGACTGCGGCCACAACACAGAGGGCCGCCACTGCCAGAACTGTAAGAAGGGCTTCTTCAGGGACCAGAGCAGACCAAGAACGGCCTCTGACTCCTGCAAAGGTAAAGCCCTTTAATCTTTTTCTGCAGAGTAGCTCTTTTTTTCCTTAAACCATAACTCTCTCTGGATGAATGCCAGCAGAGAATTCCAATTAAGAGGGGGAGCCTTTGATATTTTGAGGGCAGTAATGGAGATTTGATTTTTCTTTTGACCCTCCAGATTAAAGCAGATTGATCTCTTTTGATGAGAACATTTTCCCCAAGCACCTTTCTGAGTCACTGCCTTTCCCAGTGATTAGATAGTAAGATGATTCCAGTCTGCTCCTTAGCAGGAATGACGGCGACCGCATTGTTTTGGAATGTGACTGTAATTGCAAACAATGGAGGAATTTCCCATGGACCATGCGAGCACATTTTTCCCATTCTTGCCCTTTCACCCCACCAGGCATGCTGAAGCATTTTTAAGAACAAATATGCCGTTTTTGGAAACAGATGAAGCAAGTCTGTAACAAAAATCAATCTGTCATCACGAGGGACCATCAGGCGGCAGGTCTGACAGCGTAGAGAGGGAGTGATTTACTGTTTGTTTTTGCTGCAGCTGCTTAATGCATGTTGAGTACAAACTCCAAGCTTGTTGCTTGTTACAGGAGGATGATAAAATACAGTTAACTTTTATATTGCCACGGGAGTTCACTGTGTAAACTCTAAATGTGTTTGTTTGTGCTTCCACCAGTGTGTTTGTCCTTTGCATACATGCGGGCTCATAATGTATACTGAGTGCTTCTAGGTCTGTGCCAGAAAAAGAGACATGTCGTTTGACCTACAAACAGAAATGTTAACATGCAGCCCTCTTGTTCTGTCACCCCGCTCCTCTGCAGCCTGCTCCTGCCACCCTGTAGGCTCTGTCCTCTCAGGTGGTAGCACCCTCTGTAACCCTAGCAGTGGGGAGTGCACTTGTAAGCCCGGTGTCGGAGGCCCCCGCTGTGACAGCTGCATGCTGGGATACTGGGGGCTTCATGAATACGGCTGCCGTCCGTGTGACTGCACAGGGGACTGTGACCCCTACACTGGTGACTGCATTTCTGGGTGAGAGCCAAGACTTAATACCACATCCATATGTATTTGTGCTTGGATTAAGTGATGTATGGTGTAGAGGCAGAGTGCATTCTGGATGATTAACACTGAGCGGAGCCCTCCCTCTGACTGGTTTTACCTCTGCGGCACAGCTCAGATGTGGAGGTCTTCTATACAGCCACCGGCCACATGGGACACAGCAGCAATAATAGTGAGACGGCACTCTTTAGGGTAGAGGAGCTTTTCTCTGCACTGCACCACTCTGGTGAGTCACAGGTCATATCACACGCAATGCACTGCACACTTCATCAGCCCACACACATTTAATGCAGCTGTTTTGATCTTGAAATCTATACATCATGATGAGGTGATGCATATCAGTTTTAGTAATTATGTTGTATTTTTCCAGAGAAATGTGAGTGTGTAGAAGTAACCCTTGGCAGCCCGAAACTCTTCTGTGCTGCAGAGTACGACTATGGTAAGTGCTATTTGACAGGGGGAATTGATTCAGTATTGTGTGAGGTAATCCAGTGAAGCAGGGCAGACTGTTCAACAACATAAAAGAGTCTGTGAATGTTTGAAACCCACCAGATCTGTCTATAATAACATTCTAAATGTTGTTTAACAATAATAATGATAATACACTTTATTTGCATTGCAGCTTTCATACAAGAAAGTGCTTTAAAATAAAGACATGACATGGTGTAAATATGTAGACAGATTGAACATAAAAACAGGGATAAAAATCCATAATTAATGGAAAAAAGGATGCAAATGGAACACACTTGATTATAATAGTAAATATAAGATACATCTTTTTTTAGAGATTATACAAATGTTTTCAGAGGCTTGGTACATTAATTCTCCTCATGACTGGTTAACTTATTTGGATGTTTAAAATTCCAATTTAACCTTTTAAACCAAAAGAAAAAAGGAGCTCAATTGTAATTTGTAACTGGTTGACTTATATTTTGTTAAATGTTTGTGCTGCCATGACAGTGCTGGTGGTGAAGGTAATGTCAGCTCACGATAAAGGCTCCCATGCAGAGGTGGAGGTCAAGGTGAAGAAGGTCTTGTACCAGAACCCTCAGATGAAGATCCAGAGGGGAAGCGTCAGTCTCTACCCCGACTCCTGGACCACCCAAGGCTGTACCTGTCCCATCCTCAACCCAGGTCAGCTGCAGCCACTTTAAAAATGCCACTGAGGAGCTTTATTGCACAGTGCAGAAGCTTATTAACAAGTCGACTCTTGAGTAAACAATTTGCCAGCTTTGTGCTGAATAGAGGATCTTTGTCGCGGCTCATGGAGGCTTTGAGCGGGTGCCAACGTCCTCACATCACTCATTTAGATTGGACATTTACAGCTTAAAGATTAGAGCCGTCTCTCTGTTATGAGACTATTTCACATCTAACACTTTCACAATAATCATTTCTGGCAACATTTATCCAAGCCAGCCGTAGCAGCACAGTATTTAACTGGTTGATTATAGTTATATAATGACGCACGCACTTTTTACATAATATGATTTTTCTGTGTAGTTTTGGGACATTCTCGGTAAATTTGAAATTCAGTAAAGCTTACATCTGCTCTTTCTTCTCAAGGATCTGAGTATGTGGTGGCCGGTCATGAGGACTGGAAGACTGGTAGACTCATGATCAACACCAAGAGCCTGGTTAAACCGTGGAAGTCAAACCTGGGGCGCAAAATCCTCCACATCCTCAGAAAAGACTGTGGCCGCTGGTAGGGCATCTCCAAGACAGAGGATCCAGGAGTGTGAGAAACAAACAGAGGTACTGTTTGAATCTGGCATTGCTCAGACACTCAAATGATAGCACCATGCCTACTACAGGGATTTCACTGTTTCTTCTGTTTCTAAAGTGGAGCCACAGCCTCAAGAAACAGCTACAATGCCAAAGTGCTCTGGTTGTTTCCCTGTGGAATAAATAAGCACGTAGTGTAAGTAGATACTTCGGTGAAAGAGAACAAAGAAAGTCATAAACATATTCGTCCTGATGTTGGAATTCCACTCCTGTGCTACTGTACGATATTTTCCAGGTTATTTATAAAACGATGCATGTTAAAGAGTCAATTACATTTTATTTCCTGGCCAAAGTTGCTGTCAGAGTCGATGAGCCAGTCACGTCCTTCTGTATCAATTTCACTGAGAGCTGTTTACTTTGAAATCCTGGGAAGGCACGGACTGAATTATCCTTGTCGTCTCACAGATATTGCCGATAAATCACAAATGAAGTCAACATCAGAATGTGTGAGCGCAGTTTGTGTGTATTTGCTAGATGTCCTTGGCAGGGAGTCCGGGACTGTGCAGGTCAGAACAAGCAACTCCTGGATGAGAGGAGAGGATGAAAAAAACATTAAAGGAATCAGGCGGCTTAATCTGAACCGCTCTGCTCTGCTCTGCTCTGCTCCGGCAAACTCGCCCGCCTGCTGTCTGACAAGAGCAAAACACACTCCACTCAGGACATGAAGCCACCTAAAACACTCAGGATTGAGTTTGCTCTCAGAGCTGCTTCAGTTACAACAGGGGGGATACATTGTCAGGTTGCTTCAGTCAGAATTGAATCCGAGAGGATTTTCTGCCGTCCTCGATCGACCTGCTTTCACATGAAGAGGATTCACTTGAGAAGGCCTCTCTGAACCCGACCCTGTGGGAGCCACTGTGTGTGTGTGAGAAAGAGAACACACTCTCTTAACATGTGCTCCTCTATTTGGCCTGTGACTCCTGCTGCCCTAAAATAAATACATATTAAAAGCCTGCATTGACATCACAGTGAATCAGATCCAGAGTCCACAGGCCACTTTTGAGCCAGGCCCAGTTAAGAATAGTTCTGGTTCGCTGTCTCCAAGGAGAAGAACAAACTCTGTGAGGAGACATGATGCATTCCTCAAACATGACATCACCCCGCGTGTCCTTGTCCCAAAGACTTTACCAAAATAAGAGAACTGGGCTGGAGATTTTTTTTTTCTGTAAAGGACAAAGTGGTGATTTAGGGTGAAGGAATGTACTCAGCCATCAATGTGATGTTTGTAATGCTATTTCTGTGTCCTGTATGTTCTTTTTATTTTAAATCTAAACTACATAAACACATCAGTGTGCTCTTTTTAATGCTTCTGGGAAAGGTCTGTTTTCTTCACATGGTGACATTATGCTGGGGACTCTTCCTAGCCTGATGTGTCTTCCTGTAAAATCTTTTATACTACAGGTGGCTGACTGTGTTTTAGTACCGCCCTCCTTTGGATAAAAGTTAGAAATACAACTTCATCAGATATAATGACCATCATTAATAACTGCTAAATTGATGGTCAGTTAAACTTAAGTTTAAGTTATTTTGCTGTCCACAGACAATGAAATGATAATCATGTTACTAATTATTAGCTATAATTTATGTTATTTAACAGTTTCTTGTTGCTAACACTATCACATTTTACTATACTATACTATAGTAGTTCTACTATAATAGTATTTGTTGATAATTAATAATTAATTTGTTAACTTATCATCTTTAAACATTTTTTGGGGGAATTTATTTATAATAATTGAATTATTAATAAGTGATCCATAAAGCATCTAGTTGCATTAGTTTGGCCCTATTAAACATTTTACTGGTGAGCTATAGAAGTGATTATTAGTGCACAGATAATATCAATCCAAACAGTATATATATATATGTGCGTTACAAATTATTTAAAAAAACCGTTTATGAATGTGTTGTAATCACCAGTTGCAACTTTATGACAGCCATATCTATGTAATGTTTACAGAAGTTTTACAAAGCATTTCTTAATTATTAAAAAATACTAAATATAGCATGTAAAATGTTATATGTACCACATTCAACTGTTAAAATAACAAATTTATAGCATTACTAATCATTTGTAAACATTAATAATTATAATTTCATTTTTTTATTAAGTAAAATAACTAATTATCAATTTTTCCCTGCACTAATGATGTTTATGATAGTGTATGCTAAACTCTTGAGTATTTATAAATATGCACACAGTAATTGATGCAAGATTTATAAAGATTTATTTCTTATAAAACTGCCTCAAATTAAAATAGAGCAAATAAATATAGAAATATAAATATTTCATTGCAGTTTCCTTACAAGTTCTTAACAACGCAATGAAGCAAAGCATTTTCATGGCGAGGTGTTCGCCAAAACCTTTTTTGCATGTTCCTTTTGCATATATTTCTTTTGCATATTTCCTAAAAGCAGCAGATTAAAATATGACTAAAATGACAACGCTACATTTTTTTTTTTTTTTAAGATATGCCCTTTGTCTATTGGCTCTTCTCCTTCGGAATCAAATACTAGTAAGTAAGTAAGCTACTGCCATGACACAAGTCTTTTGCTCTTGCTACAATAATTACCTAAAGGTGCTGAAGCAGTGGAAATTTGGGTCAGAGAAATATTGCATAATTGCGATCAGTCTGCAGAGGTTTGTTGTCTTTGAGCTGTCATGCTCCTCCTGCTTCGCCTTGAGCTCTGGCGCATGCTCAGTAGTCGTCTCCCCGGCTCACTACCTCCTTGTAGGTGGGCCTGAGTAGGATGGTGTGCTCGTACTGGGCGGTGTAGCTGCCCTTGATGTCGCAGAGAGGTGGGTACGGGTCTATGATGCCAAGGTCACACAGATTCTTCAACGCCATCAGGTACTTGCTCTCGCCCAGGCGGTCCAGCCAGCGGCGGCAGAATGCCAAAGTGCCAAAGTTCTCATTGATCACATTCAGCAGATGTTTAGCCCTTGGAAGTCTGCAGCACAGTAACAACACAGAGTCAATAGTGAGACAAAGTGGAGATCGACTCTATAGATTTTGTCTTCAGAAACTCTAAAGGGACAGTTCACCCCCAAAAAAAAAAAAAAAAATCCATATTTTTCCTCTTGCCTGTCCTGCTATTTATCTAGGTCCTCAAAAAATACATAAAACAGATATCTTAATTGATAAACAGGTAAAAGGAAAAAAATATCTTTTTCATTTAATTTTGGGGTGAACTGTCCTTTTAAGATTCATCTACTGTATAAATGTTGTTAATCTCAACCATTGTTTCTCCAGTCAGGCATCATCAGTGTTTATCAAATCAACCAACTACAGATTGATTTATATTCAGTTCCTTGAACAGGAACATTCCCTCATATTTTCATTAACAATATACCTGCAGTCATCAATTCCACAGTTATTCTACGAGAAATATGTATAAACTCAGGCCACTTAGCTGTCAAACATCTCAGTTACAGTTTGGTTTAATTAACAGAGGTTCAGTGTTATGAGAAATTAAAATCGGCACCCTCACGATTCAAGAAAGCTGTCAAAGGTTTGTTCTTATCTCCACAATGTTATCCTTAAGGGTTATGTGTTTAATCTGCTGAATAATATTAATTAATTTTAATTGTATTTATTTGTGTACTTCTATAAGGATGTCTACTAGCATGAAGGGGTGTAAATCACAAGTTTTCTATTGGATCAATGATCACTGAATCAATATTCATCGAGATCAATGTCTCCTTGCACCTCTTTCCGATCCTTTCAATGTATTTTTTCTCCGTTTCTGATGGATTAAAATACACACTGGAGGGTGCCACTCTGAAGATCTTCATCACATTATCTGTTCTTTAGGCTATGTATATTAATGTATATTATTTGCACAAGTGTACACAAATAAAACTGAAGTAAAGGTAGGTAAAAGAAAAGACTGAATATGAAGAATAAAGTAACCTATAAATACATTTCTGAATCAGCATTTCAGCACAGAAATGGAATAAAAACAGCAGAACCTGATTGGTACGTGTCCAACGTTGAAGTTTTTCATGTAATGTGAGCACTCCATGTCATCATGGACGGCACCTCTTCCTGTGCTGCCAAATGTCTCAATGGCGTAAGCTTCACCTTCCTGAAAGGCAAGAAAAAAGATACAATTTATTATTTAGTTATTGATAGGGATGAAGGACATGCTTCTCAGGCTATCATGGCCCATACCAATAAGAAAACCAATATTGTAATATTTAAAAAATAAATGTATACACTGTAGTTAATGCACACCTGATGGTAAGGGCACTTTATAAACACAACCTGCACGTAAAATAAAGCACATCGTGACAACGGTGAGTGCAAGTGCATTTTCCGGATTTGTTGCGTTAATTACGACGTGCACAACCAATACAAACATGTTTTACTGAGCACTTTCCTGGAAATATACCATGAGGCAGACATTATGAGTTAAGGGGTTTCTATATTTCTTGCCTGTTTCAGTGCTCTTGACAGCTTAGGGGCATAAAGATGGCATCTGCACTGGTGTTCCTAGATTCTGCAGCCCCAGGCAAAGAAGCCCAGTTAGAGGTACAGTTACAGGTAGCTGCTGACTCTCCTATCTAATGTTATCCAGCTGTCATGATGTTGTTGGAAGGGGCCTCAGACTGGGTGTTTTTGGGGCAGTGGTGCACTGTATAGATTCTTTATGGAAGATTTAAGTTGGTTTCTAATTGTCACTGCACCATGTGCTACTATGAGTGGCTATTGGTGCCCCTTTTCCTACTTTATTTTTGTGGGAGGCATCAAACATTTATCTGGTTTACCTTACAACGCAATGTGCACACGAACACAGTGTTAACATTAAGTATATTTGATGTAGTGAGAAAAGATGGATGATTTCGTATTCCATGTCTCTGACCAAATCTACCTGACATTAATATTTTAACACAACAAAACAAAGAATAGTTCTGATTATTATATACTATTATACTATTAAAATCGTTTCTTTTCTAGTGAAGTACATCAAAAATCTCCACAAATGTGGCTTTTATAGAGCATTTTGCCAAGGAATTCAAATGAAATATTTTGACATTATTTGTCTGATCAGACATGTCAATGTATTAATACTTATTATTAATACTGCTGACAAGCCACCACCACCATCTATACTGGAGTTAGATGTTGAAGTCAGTGAAAGGAATTTGGCTTTGTATTATTAGCCAATAATTTCCTTCTAAAACGCATAATAATATAACTATATATTTATATATATATATATATATATGTATATATATATATTATATTCCCATTACCAGCCCATCATTTATTAGTAATGATATATATGGTGCATCCTTAGTTGTTGATGTAAAATGCAGAATTACTATGACAATCTGTGTCTGTGTCTATGCACCTTTATATGCAGGGCTGATGATGTTGCTGAAAGGACAAAAACACTCCAGTGGGAGTAAGTTTAATAAAAACCTCAAGATGCCAGCGGCTGACATATTCATGTGCAGTCTATTAAGGACAGTAGTGTCCTTTGTGGAGCAGCACCTCGTGCGGGTTGATTGGCTGAGTTTCATTGGCGTTTTCTGTGTCTCTATCAGCGCGTGGCTGTTGTTGGAGTCCCTGTGGTATTAGCTGATAACACTGCGACACCCTCCACACTGCACCGATAATCAGTCAAAGTGCTAGCAGCCCTGTGGCACGCCCAGCTGCCACTCCAGCCGTGCACTCTCTGATCACAAAGAGAGGGTAATGGCCCTGTTACACCAACACACTTCAGCTAAAAATACAACATGCAAAGCTGCCACCTCAGCAGCAACCCCACCCCATCCTCCAACCCTCCTGGAACCATCAGGTAAATGCTTAACGCAGCAACTTGCCAATTAAAATGCTCAGTTCTGTCCAAATACAGATGTGCACTGCAGCTGTTCATCCCTCTCTAGAAATGTATGATAGTGCAAAGGCATGTTCCTCCTTGGTGAAGTAGCGTTCTGTCAATGAACTCTGGATACCCACATTTCAGTGCTCTTAAGATGAAATGAGGGGCCGGAGTTTCAACACGTGTTGCTACTCGATGCGGCTGGTAATTCCATTAAAGGTGTAATTAAAGTGCTGACGAGGGTGACTAAGAAGCTGTTAGAGCAGTGAATTGGAACACTTCTCCACACCCCGTCGTAACCCTAACCAGCCACATGTTCTTCCAATTACACTCAAGAATTAAAAAGGGTTTATTTATATGCAAGGTCAGGCAGCTAATAAAGGTTTAATTTCAGGCACTCCAGTAAAAAAAAAAGATGCTGCAGTGTTGTTTTGTGCTCCAGAATCTAGTCACATCCACATTTTGGCACGGATGAAGTAATAATCCGCTGCTGTACAAACCTCCATCCTCGTGGCTTCTCCGCCTTTAACGATAGGGACCGTCTTCCCTGAGTGTATCCTGTACTGTCCGATAGAGTGGCCATTGAGATTCCTGATTGGCTTCACTAGGAATAAAAAAACACACACAGGTTTAATGAATAAAGCAGCTCTGTGTGTGAAAGAACAGATGATAAAAGACCTTGTATTACCTTGATATGTTTTCCCATCTATCTCTACTTCGTAAGACTCCATGACCTCCTGAATGGTCTCACCAACATCGCACAGGCGCACATCAATTCCTGCAAACTGAGGCAGACTTTTTTTTACTCACATCATCACATTTCTCACAAACAGGCAGCCCTAATTGTGATGTGACGTGTGTTATTTATAAGCAGAAACAGTGTAAAGCACACAAACTCCTGAGTCGTTACTAAGACATAAATATGGAACAAACCGCTAATAAAACAAAAAGCAGTTTCTGAATAACTCTAAATACAATACTATATAATAACCAATGGTGGAAAGTAACAAAGTACAATTTGTCAAATACTACAGTACAATTTGATGTCCAATTTAAGCTCCTTTATACGTCTAATCCACTACATTTCAGAGGGAAATATAGTACTTCTACTAGTTACTGTGATTTTAAATAATATATAAAAATACAGGACACAAATATTTATATAAAGCATTGTTGTCAGCTTAGTTATAAGCATACTCATAGGTTTATAAGCGTACCCATAACTAAGTAAAAATACTAAAAGTTTGCTGTATGTTTCTTTTTGTTTTCATGCCACTTTCCACTTCTACGCCACTACATTTCAGAGGGAAATATTGTACTTTTTTTACTTCGCTACATATCTGGCAGCTAGTTACTTCACCAATTTGGATTTTTGTAAAAAAAAACCATGAGAATAGCTTATAAAATATGGTGTCAAAGCAATTTACTTTTTCTTTTTTTTCGATTTTGAGTTTTCTTGTGTGTGTTGTTGTTTTTTTATTTAATTGAATCTTTTTGATTTTACTGCATTGGGTACTTTTACGTTTAATACTAAAACTTCATCTTCCTGGTAATATACTATATACTTTAACTAAAATATTTCCAATTTAGAATTTTTACTTGTAGTGTAATATTAGTACTTTTACTGCAGTATAGGATCTGAATACTTCCTCTGCCACAGATTGTTATAGATTTAAGGCCCCACAGACCATCACAAGTGTTCACAGTTATGTATGTTGATGATTAGATGTTCACGTTCATGTACGAGTTGTTTGAAGCTCTGCTGGGTTTTATGTGAAGTCATTATGTATTTACATGAATGATAAAGTTGTAAATAATGTGAAGTAAAGATAAAGTGTAGAGGCTTAGTTGTAATAAATTGGAAGATAGATTAAACATTAATGTAAATGTGTTCTGAATATGATAATTCTCCTTCCTTGCTAAGTAGTCAGGATTTGTTTGTAGCAGCAGTATATAGAGCTTTATTACCCTAATGCCTGTGTTTGTTGCGTCTCTCACAGCCTCCAGCAGCCGGTCAAACTTTGGATTGAAAGTGACGGTGAAGGCACAGTCTATTATTCGACCTGAAAGACCAAAAAAAGTTTTGTTACTTACAACACTTTCTGTGAAGTTATTATTTACAGGAACTTTCAGAATAAATTAATCTAAAAAAAAAAAAAGAAGTGGAAGTTAATTAACTTACGAGAACAGTTTATTCCATGCAGTATGAATTATAAAGTAATCATCACTTCACCATGTTGTAATAAATGCCAAGTGTGAAATGGCAAAGCAGAACTGAAAAAGCACAAGAACTTATTAGCGAGCTGGTACCGTTGATATGCGTTCCAAAGTCAATCTTGCAGACGTCGTCGTAGCGCAGCACCGTGGGGTCTCCTGCGTTTGGGGTGTAGTGGGCAGCACAGTGGTTGATGGAGCAGCCGGTGGGGAAGGCCAGGCCCGCCTTGAGCCCGTTTTCTTTGATGAGCCTCCTGGAGCAGTCCTCCAGCTTCTCACTGCCAGAAACAGAAAGCAGCACGAAGGGACAATGGATGACAGGACAATGAGACTGTTGTCAGGGCAGATAAAGCTTCCGTAAGAGAGTGAAGCCACAAAAGCAGTCATGCTTTTTTTTGATAATTTTAAAACGGTCTCTTGCAGGCGAGGACAAAGAAGTGCTGATATTTTCAGTATGTAATGAGCCCCGGCAGGTATGAGCAGATTAAAGTAAATTAATTGGAGCTCAAGGACAATATTTCATTGTATGTCTCACCAGATGTCAATCATGGTCATCCCTGGTTTAATCCAGCTCTGGACGTACGAGCGCACCTGCCGATGTGCCTCAGCTGCCTCCCTGAAATCACTCCACATCTCCTCGTTGGCCCTGTCCAGTGCACGCTTCTCTTCACTGGTGGTCCGCCACGCTGCACTGCGCCTGGTGGGGGGTAGTCAGGCACACCACAGAGAGGAGGAACTCATTATTTTCTCATTATACAAACACAGGTAATGAGCATACAACACACTCTTTTAGAAACTCTGCACAGGTGAAAGTCATGTTGATACTTTTTTCTGACAAAATTAATTTGCTCCTACGGCAGGAAATTAAACGACTCCGAACCTCATTATGTTGTCCAAATATGAATAAGTGCAAAGCAGAGAGAGAGCTAAATAAAAACTAAGCATGTCACACAGTGGTAGACTACTGCTGAGTGTGAGGGACGATGTGGAGGTCACACACCCGTCTTTCGATGGTGGATATTCACACTCCTCTCCCTTTGGAAAGTCTCCGCTGGGATAGAGCTCACAAATAGGGATTGAGGGAGGGTCAGTCTGTCCCTTCACTGTGGCCCAGATAGTGAGGAGGAGAAGCAGAGGAAAGAAAACACAAGTTATCCTCCCCACGTCCATGACATTAACATTTTAACCCAGCTAGAGAATACAGAGCAGTTCCTGACTTGCAGATCTAATTAAGTAAGACGCTCTTGAGTAAAAGAAACCACCTTGCTGGTAAAGTCTGTTGCAGTATAAAAGCACTTGTATCATATAATGGATTCAAATGATTTATATGTAGGGCACTTTTTAGGATGACTTTGTTCACTCCACACTGTAACACTGGCATTACTGAGTATGAGGTCATTAATTTTGTCCTGTCGACTCAATATGTAAGGTCCTGTGGTATTTTGTCCTACACCTTCGTGTCAGTCCTGCATTATGTAACTCTCATGACACTAATTAACCAAGTCAACCTGCACCTGTTGTATTTACATAATGAGTCACTCTGATGCAGTCAAATCAAACAGAAAATCTTATGTGCATCTGTGACGTTAAATATGTTGCCACTGTGATGTTATTTGCAGTTTCAATTCAAATTCTTAATCGAGGAAATGCGAATGCTCTTTGCTAAAGATTGATTAGCTGCTGACTGTGGTGATGCATTCACTGCACTGAGAAAGGGAATAAAAACCTGGCTTACATCCTTTCTTCTTTTTCTTCTTCTTCTTCTTTTTTCCAGCTGAGTTCTCTCCTTCATCCACATCTGTTGAAAGCATCATTAGTTCCAATACAGTTTGTAAAGTGAGAAATATCGACAGCAGCATGGGCACAGGTCCCAGTGTGCTACTGAAAATCAGATATCACATTGCAGATATGGACAAGCTGAATTTTGCTGTGCACTTTCAGGAGCTTAAACTTCAACACCATCACCACTGCAGATGATGATGATGATGATGATGATGATGAAGTGGTGGTGAGGAGTTACCTTCTTCTCCATCCTCCTCCCTCTCTTTGTCCTCCAGTGTTTGCTGCTCCAACTGTTTCGTCACATCACCAACACCTCCGGCTTCTCCATCCCTCTCAGCTTCGTTTGTCCCTGCTGCAAAGTCACACACCGTCGTGCATGCATGTGCAGGTGAACACACACCAGTGTGCACCAGTGGCATGCACACATACAAACACACACACACACACACACACACACACACACACACACACACACACACACACACATAGAGTCAATTATTTGTGTTTCAGTCATTTCAAGAAAGTGCTTCCTCTACGGCTCAACTTGGCAGGGTCTGTGCATAATTTCTTTCTATACCTTGGGAGTCAATATCCTCAAGGGCATATGTACCTTGCAGCATTATGACATTTAGCCCTTCATACACAGCGCTGTGTGGACCAAACTTATCTTAGGTCAGGTTAAAAAACTCAGCCTTTCTGGAATATTATTTTCCCACATTAAGATCCTGCAATTTTGCAATTATCATCATTCTTTTCTCCTTTTTTTGCATTAGAGTGGTTCTCATCTTATTCCCCTAAAACTGTGGATACTTCTATTACATAATTTCATGCAGCTCAGAGGGATTTAAAGGATGAAACATATTTAATCTTGAGTAATATTTAAAATCATTCCACCCATATCTTGAAATAACAGCTTTCAATCAGTTTTGATGGTAAATTCATAATTTTTTAGAGATTGTCCCGTTTCCATATGAGCGCCCTGAGGTCCGGCTGCAGCGGCTCAGAGTTGGGACAGCGGGACAGAAATGCCACCTGACAGGTTGAAAAAGTCTCCTGTCCCGCATATTTGATGCTCGTGCTCTTTATCGAGTGGCACAAGAGGTGACAATTTTGCGCTATTTTTTTTTTATACCCGATTCTCTAAACCTCAAAGTGATGCCTCATACCTGGTGCGGTGGTCTTATTCTTCTTCTTCTTTCTTCTCTTTTTCTTCACTGATTCCGAGGCGTCCGCGTCTTCCCTCTCCTCGTTCAAGTCGTCCCCATTGAGAAGTTGAGGCTCCACTTCATGCTGTAGCTGTAGCTCCGCCATGATCAGCGACTGAGAGATGAAGTGACGCATAAGCTGCTGAGAGCCTCCAGTGGTCAAAGCAGAAAAGTGTGCTGGAGGAAGCTGAGCCAATAATGAGCTATTAGACAATCCATGTGCAACAACTTGACCCGAGTGGAGGAAGACGATCCTCCTCTATCCTGAGGAGCAAAAACTTTCATTTATCATCAGATTTTTTTCTCTCTCCAGGGGAAATACTTTGGGGACAAACACATAGGACACCAACACAGTGTTCTGTGGAGGCTGAAATGCTTAGTTGTGTGGCCATCATTCATGATAAATGGCCTGTAAAAGCTGCACTGCATGCATCACATCCAGCCGCTGAGTTTCAGGTTACTGCGCGCACCTGTGACTGCAGCTCCTCACTGAGACTTGTGTGTGGCACTTCTCCTGTGTGTTCACATTGGAAAACAACTTATGTGCTATCTTGAATAATCTTTTGTTGGTAGTTTTATCACAGGAATCCTTAAAGTCGATTATTAATGGTGCGTATCGCGAGTATTTGGAAACGGGCGGAGAACTGTGTATCCAGGCAACAAACCCAGCACACTGAGCGGATAGAGGCTCATTTACAGAAGTGAAAGCAGGATTTTAAAGCACTACACTTCGGGTTTGTTGGTATGTTGTTTGCAAGGGCGTAAAGTGCGTTTTACCCTTTATGTTGCGACTCCTTAGTGGTAATTCAAGTGGATTTTCTTCAAGGAAATAATGACTTCTTCTGTTGCGGAACCCAGAACTGGCCCTTTGTATTTCTTTGACCAGGTGGGGTAATGATTGATTTTGCTGACTGTGGTTTAAAAGAAACAGCACGACATTATTAACCTTGTGCCTCATCTGTCCGCAGCCAACAAAACGAAGCCGGATTAAAGGGACACGAAGCAGCATTTTGCATTTTAACTCGGCAATTGAAGAAATTAAGTGCGAAGATGCAACACACAGGTAATAAAAATCACTTATTGCTGCTTTTTTGTTTGTTTTCTATGTATCTAATAGCATGCTTATTTTTCTAGCAATCGAGATGACAACAAAGAAAGTGAAGAGCTCTCTCAGAGGCTGTCAGGTGAAACATGTGGAGATGCTAAACCTGATACCTCTCCTGCGCTCAACATAAAGGATCCGATGGATGCATACAGGCGAGCAGCCCCGCAGTTATTAACCGAAGTGGCTCGACTACTTTCACAACATAAGTGGACTGAGGAGGGCCGGCTTCCTCACGGGATTGTAAATATTCTGAATTACTCCTGGAAGGATCTAACAGCTGCGGGGTCGGTTCACTTGAGAAGTTCGGAACAGACTGAAAAACGACCAAAGTCCAAAGGTTCCGCTAAATTGGATGCAGCTTGTTCCCAGCAGGTGTCCGCCAGTGACAAGAGGGAGGCAGGAGGGAGAGGAGGAGAGTGTGCTGTGGAAAATGATGCTCCCTCTGTGAGAAAAGCACCCGTCAGCTCAAATCCACATGTGAAAAAACGCAGACACAATTCCAATAGAGGTAAATAAACCACTTGGTCACTTTTGTATGGAAGCCCACTTATGTCAGGAAAAACAACAACGTGAGGAACAGTTAAAATACCTTTGATACACATGGTACTCAAGAGTAGCTCTATGACATGAGTCAAAATTGCGAGAAAGACTAGTATAAATCTTTACTAGGCTATAATAAATACCCTGTAATGAATTTTGACACATTTTCTAAATAAAAATAAAACATACTTAGTATCTTATAACTTAGACGTGTTTATAGTTTTAGAGACTGTTTTCATTCACTGTTTGTAAGTATACCAATGGAAAGTAATGCACTATATTTCATATAAAACCCCCATAAATGTGAGCCAGAAGGTGCAGGTGGCGACCTCTAGTGGCCGTTTGGGAGCAAAGGAGGAAGTGAGGCGATACAGTATAGAGCAACACATCCGAGTACAGAGGCGTTTGGGCGGAACCACCAGTTAGCTCAAATCCACGCATGAGAAATGCAGACTCAATTTCAATAGAGGTTTATAAATTCCTTTTGTATGGAAGCCCACTTCTGTCAGGAAAAGAAAACAACTGGATGAAAAGTTAAAGTACCTTTAATACTCATGGTACGTCAAAAGGAGGCCTATGGCACGAGGGAAACTTGTGGAAAAAGACTAGTATAACTCTTTACTCGGCTACTATTAATAGTCTAAAATACATTTTGGCCATTTAATTATCAAATTAAATCTGTCTAATAGACTTTTAAAGAGGAGGTGCAGGTGATGACCTCTAGTGGAGCAAAGGAGGAAGTGAGGTGAAACAAAGTCCGAGTAGGCCTACAGAGGAGTTTGGGTGGAAAAGTATTTTTTTTAAATGCAGGACTTTCATCCAGGAAACTACTGCTCATGTCAATTTATTAACTTATTTTTTCAACTTGTAAGTCAATCTGTGCGTAAGTATTATTTTCAGCGTCACTTTCTACTTTGCATTCGTAATTATAAGTAGGCCTTCATCTTAACCCAAACCTGATATTTTTTCTCAACTTAACCAAGTCACTCCGACTGTTTCACAAGAACATATCATATCATGTCATATTTTGTAAGACATAATTTGAAGGTTTGCATGAGAAAACAAACTTCTCATCTAATTTGTTCATCTCTTGGCAGAAACTGGCTTACAAAGTGTTAATAAATAATTTATTAGCCATCAATTAAGCCGCTCATCCCTCATAAAATATGCATTATTAGAAAATGGTTGAGTGGGTACAAATATGTAAAACTGACAATAAGGCTGCACAGACTACATGCTGTAGTTAAAACATAATGTAGGTTAGACAATAACACAATTAAAGTGATAAATTGAAAACCATTAAGTATATTCTCATGACCTTTTTAGACTGAACGTGAGGACAGCTTTGGTTGCAAGCTTGTGGAAGTGAGAGGATTAGTTTACCAGGTAGGACAAGGTAGCTGCTCGCTGGCCACAGATGTACTGCTGTCTGTTAATCAGTTACAGAGCTATCGTATTACATTATTTAGTTCCCCGATGCCACCGTCAGTGACTGATATATGGCCAGTATTGTCCGGACAGATTCAATTAAAAGGTGAATGTAAGAATTCAGCTGATAAATTGATAGAAATCCATATTTTCTCTCCCTCACAGCTCCTAATTCCTCCTCCATCAGTTTCTCCATCTCCAGCAGCTGCAGTAATCCAGGTACGACATGTAGCTGATGTGTTTATGACTCTTTTTGTCTGTCTCGCTGCCTCAGCGTGATGTAATTTATGTCCAGGTTGGATCATCCAGCCGAAGCAGCCCTCCTGTGATGAGCCTCAGCAGATCAGTTTGAGTCAGTGGGTGGTGGAGCGACTCCAGGCAGCAAGAAGTCCTGAGTATGTTGTTAACCTTTGCTGCTGCATTTAGCCCACAGCAAATGTGTGTCAAATTGGGGGGTTACGATCCAAAATTTCTCATCAGGTGATCAGATTTTTTTAGAGATTGCAATGTTGCTCGATCAGACGGTCCAGCACACTGGTGCAGACTGAGGAAAGTCAATAACTATTGGATGGATTTAATGCAGAGACCAGGGTCACAGAGGATGAATCTTAATGGCTTCTTTGATCCTCTGACATTTCATTTAGTGCCACCAGCAGGTTTTAAGTTTTCACTAATCAGGGGACACATCGCTAGATTATTATTATATTAGATGAACTGGCACACATTTTTCAAAAGATATTCATGATTTCCAGACAAATGAATGAATCTTATCGATTTCGATGACCTCCCGACATTTCCCTTAACAGCTAATGATTTTTGGTAACGATTAGTATTATGAACTGTCTATGGCGACATTCTTTGGAAAAGTCACAAGCAGTGAACAGTTAGTGGCCGTTTTCCGTCACCAAACAGTGGTTTGTCCACAGAGAGGGAAGACGGGACTTACACTGTAGACTCACTCTGCTAGCATTGTGAATAAACACATACTATGGTGGAACAAAAAAGAAAAGAACGATCACTACAGATGATGAAACTTAGTGTAACTTAACTTGAAAGTAAAAGTGAGATTCAAAAATACACCTGTAATGATAGTTTATCATTATAGATGCCACCAAAACAGCGAAACAGAGATCTTCGAGATTGTAACCTCACGTTAATCTGTTTTGGGAATAATGTTTTTTTACTGACAAGTAAAATATTTAATTGTGTACATTTCTTTATCTGTTCCCAAAACTTCGATATGTATTATTTTGTAATGTAACTATTGTGTTAAATGTTAAATGAGAGATCAGTTATTTAGGCATATAAATTGACCTCATTTTCACATAGAAAACTTCAAGCAGCTGAAGAGAGAGTGAACAGACCCCTCATACTCCGCCACTATGGTGATGCAAAGGCAAAACTAAAGGACAGGCGAGCGAGGAGAAAGGCCCAACCTGCTGCTCTAGTCAACGGGATGCCCCAGATACCAGAAGTGAAGCAGCAGGATCCGGTCCGGCAGAAACTACACTACAGGATCAACGACGGCTCCTCCTTCATATAGTATCCTTCTCTCATCATGTTTATTCATAAGTATATAAAATTCTAGTACTTGTCCCAGAAGCAAATGCTGTGTTCGACATTTTGCTAATGTGTCACTGCAGCTGACTTTTTGACCTTTGACCCGCACTCTCAGCCATCCGTCTGGTTGTGTCGCAGTATGCCAGAGCCACTCCGGTCTGCCCTGCGGAGGCTTCTATACCAATGTGTTCAGTGACAGCGAGTGTCCCGTTATTCTGGCGACCATCACTGCGTTTGGGCACGGGGCTGTTACACACCCTCTGAGGTGAGTTCAGCGCTGATATGTGAGAATGTGTGAATAAGTGAAAGGGGCGCTCCACTGGGAATAAGTCAGGATAATGTCTCCTGTGGCTCTGGAGAGAGCTTTCCAAAGTTTGGCCTATATTTATAGAGATATATTGGGGACATAATGTTTTGATATCTCTGCCTCTGCTGATTTGATTTTGACTTAAATTTAACAACAAAAAATGTATATTTTGCATAGGCTGTAGCAAAGTAGTGGACATAGCCTCTGTGTAAAGTAAAGCCAATGCGGAAGTGCTTTAGACCTGTATTCTTTCTCATGTACATTTGGGGGGTGGCTTCCTTGTTTGTTTTCATCTTAGAACTTTTACCCTTTCATAGTTTGCTTCACTTCATCAAAGTTAAATGTACCATTTTGATAACCTAAAAATGTCTTGGTCAGTGTTTGGTTTTACTAAAAGACTTTTAAAAGAAATTTTACAGTAAGTACATTTTTGTTTAAGTTTTTTGCAAGCCAAAATCTCAAATAAAATCACAGTTGTTAATCATGGATTCACCTGCTCCCACTAGCTGGTGCCAAAGCGTTTGCTATACTTACCTGGGTTCCCAGTCAGGTCCACCCTCTCGTCCAAATATGGTCACTTCTGGCTCCAAAAAACAAAAACACAAGATGGCAAAAACCACAAGCCAAACACAAGGCTTCAGAACAGTACTCCACAACCATTAACACACAAACATGAGATTGCTGTCGATGTTCTAATCATACTCGCTTAAAGAAAGCAAAAAAAACCCTCCAAAATGCTGAATGGCTTTAACTTGTCTTTCTATAATTCTGTATGTGTGACATCTCTAATGATGTGTAAAATCTTCCTCCAGCTCTGCCATCACAGCAGTGTGGGACCAGGATGGTGGATTCATGTGTGATGATCATGGGAACATAACTAAGGAGTGGAGCTGGCATACACGCACACTGACGGAGAAGATTGTTATACAGGTGCAGCCACTGTTCTAAAATAGCGACTTTTGACACTACCATAACTTTTTCTATAGTTACTGTTTTAGATCCATGTTTGTTGTGCAACAAACAAACAGAATCATATTGCACAGAAAGAAGGCCTGAGGTAATCTCCAGACATGAAATATATTCAGTGACAATGGCAGTCACAATCTGGGGTGAACCTGTCATGTGAGATAATTCTGAGATGTGCATATGGGAAATGTCACATTTAGGGTCAGCAGAGCAGGGCATGTGAGGCATGACGCATGACCTCCTGACGAACAAACACTAACCGCCTCTGACAAGTCCAAGAGAGGTTTTATAACAGGCCTGCAGCGTACACATTAGATAACCATGGATGAATTCAGCAAAATATATGAGTGCTCACAATCATTTCATTTTATAGACACCTGTTAATGTCTTTCTCGTCTCCTACAGTTGTCAGGTGTAATCTCTGTGAGGCTGTTCAGTGGGACTTCTGCAATGCTCAGCTTCCGGTGCAATAACGAAAGTGTTCAACTTCCTCTTTCTGCCCTGTCCAGTGTTAATCAGTCAGAGGAAACGGTGAGATTAAAATAACAAGAAAAATTAAGAGAAAGAAGGATAACATTCATGACAAACAACTTTAATATATCTCGTCGACTCTGGATTGACAGACTCTGCAGACTGAAGAAAAGTTTACCTCCGATTCTGCTCACGACCTCGTGCTGGGGAGGAAGATAAAATCCCCTGCTGTGGTCCTGGAGAGCAAGAGGAACCTGACGCTAACACCTGTAAGAGACTTGTATCAGCTAATGACATTGCCTCAGCGGAGGCATGAAACCTACAATAGAACAATACCTTTGAAAATGCCTTCACCGAGTCACTTTCCATACAACAGCTTTCTAAATAAAGGCCTTATGTTGTTCTATATCATATAATCTACCATGCGAGAAATGATGTATGGCAGGTGTGTGGGAGCTCCCGGGAGGTCCTCCAGATGGTCAGAGAGGTGGAGGGGCTCGAGGAGCCGTCAGCAGAGTGGAGAAGAGGAGGGCATGTTGGCAGGGAGCTGAAGAGGCTCCAGCAGAGGGTACGAACCACCCTAAACGGCTGGCTGGATTATTATCGCGTGGCCATTGGTGAGCACAGCCCTTTTTTTAGCTTTTCTGAAATGTGTGCTCTCGCTTCCCTGCTGGGATCAAACAGCAACCGGTGGGTGGGATGTACTGAACATTATGAGTTATTAAAATATGAAGTGCAGATAAAAGTGAGTCAATTTGACCCAGTAAGGTTGTTCAGAGTTTGGTTCAGTGAAGCAAAAAGTTACAGTATCATCTCTTCCTGCAAACTCAACATTATTGAATAGTTCCATCAGGATCTTGTTCACGGTCACTTGTGTCACTCGGTGTCTGTGTGCATTTCTGAGTGACCTCTTCCTCTCCTTCAGGTATCAGGTGTCCTGACACAAAGCGGATGCCAGATGCCCCACTGAGGACCAGGCTGAGGAGGGAGGTACAGTCAGCAGCTCTGCCCTCTCTGCGGGCAGATGCTAAACCGGTCCGGCCTGAGGAGGGCAGGAATGAGTTACAGGAGCTGCAGAGGCATCCGTCGGCAGCAGCAGAAAGACCTCTGGACTCCAACATCAAGCTGCCAAGGTAACTTTACACCAATACGGATTACTGAACGGGCCTACCGGGCACAGGCCCAGGGCCCCAAAGTGTCAGCCCCTCCACCTTTACTGCCAAAATGTCACTTAACCAGGGAGACCCAAAATGACCACAAAGAAACAGGAACCTACTACAAAAAGAAACAAAAAGACTACAAATAGATCAAAACAACTAAAAAGAGATTTTCTATCCATCCATCCATCCATCCATCTATCTATCTATCTATCTATCTATCTATCTATCTATCTATCTATCTATCTATCTATCTATCTATCTATCTATCTATCTATCTATCTATCTATCTATATGCTAGTGATTTCATTACTGAAAACAGAAGCACACTGTTTATTGATTAGCTGCTTTGACTCTGCTCGACTTTGCTCATACTGAATTATGTAATATATATATATATATATATAAATAATCTATAATATTTCACTGTTATGACCTTTATGTTGCCAGGAAAACACAGAAAAAGCAAACAAAGGAGGAACCCTGTGTCACACAGATAGGACCTCTCCAAATTTATGGCAACATCCAACCTGAGTAAGGCTTCTATTCCTGACAGTCACAGAAACACATTCAAATGTTATTGTGCAGAATATGACATTTACTGCAATTTATAAGAGCAAGAGTATATTTACACTGACAGCTTCACTATCACCCCCACCCCACCAGGTCAGTGATTATTCCAAACAGTGCAGATTTGCAGCCCTCCGCTGTCACTCGCTGTCCAGCCCCACCATCATTCACCCCCTCCACCCCTCTCACAGTGTGCCCCGCTCTGCTGAGAGCTGCCCTGCTGCGGGAGGGGGGGCGCAGGCGGTGCTGCTGCAGCGCTGCACTGATGCCAGTGGTGACGGACCTGGAGTACGATGCCTTCGTTATGGGCCAGCCTCCACACAGTCAACAGATCCTGGTGGTGTGTGTGACTCCGCCGCTCCGACCCGTCAACACGCATGCAGCACGCGGTCAGGACATGTTGGAGCAGCTTTACAGGAGGAGGAACAAGCACAGAACCATGCCTTGTTCTCAGGTGTAATTGCAGTCTTACATACAAAGGGCAGACAAAATAACAAAAACACAAAAAGCTGCATTTTTTTCTTTTCTTTTGATCATAGATTGCATAGACAAAGGGCCAGTAAAAGACATACAGCAGGATACAGTGCAGTGTATTTCTGAAAACTCAGTAACAGGTGCTGTTTCTAATCTAGTGCCAGATGGATTCATTTCGCCTGGTGCGCTATGAGATGTCAACAGGGAAGCCCAGCGGTGCATCGGAGAACATCCTGCTGCAGCAGCGGCACAACGCTGCTCCTGGGATGGTCCTGGTCAGTAAACTCACTGCAGGCTTGGCTGAAGGCTCTGCTCAGTGCAGGTTTTCACGGTTCCCACTGGGGGGCAGCAGCAGTGCTTGCCCAGACCAGGAGAGGTGACAGTATAGTGGGGGGTGGGGGGGGGGGGGTGAGATGCTGTCCTTTCCAAGACACCCAGACATTTATTATAAAAAATACTGTAGGCTGACAGGCAGTGAAGGATGGCGCTTCTTAATTACAAAAAGGTGGTCTAGTTTTTAGCCCAAAGTCATGAGAGCTGCTCCACTGATTTTTGCTGTAACATGAAAATCCCTCCTTCAGTCCATAAATCAAACAGAAGACACACGATTTTCTCACACGATTTTCTCACACTGTACAATGTGTAAGATCCTGTGTTGTGAAATCTCAAAATATTCGACTGACTGACTGTTCTTATGTTATGAAAACATAGAATCAACACGGTGATGCAAACCACTTCTCTATAATGTAAATACAGATAAATGGACAAATGTTTTTTTTTTTAAATCACATTGAAAAGTGCAGTTTTTTCTTCCTTTTGCCCATATTTAGTGTAAATTCTCCTTGTTTTTGTGGTAGATGTACATCAGAGGGAAGCTGCTGTTTGTGGGCTACATATTCGGTGGTGACAGCTGCTCTGTCAGGGACCTTCAAAAGCAAATCTCCAGAACCAGGGGTGACTACAGATTAGGCCTGAGCCTGCCTTCAGACTACCAGTTCAGGTAGTGCTGCACCATACCCAGTGCGAATCTGATTTACTATGAAAAATGTAGTGATGTAGTTTGAATATATGAGGGAATTAAACCTAAAACAAAACAGTGATCATCATCAAAACACTTTACTTAACCCTCAGGGCAGGTTAAGCGCATTTTACTTGCTTTTCATTTTTAATTTTTTGATCATTTTGGCTGTGTTCATGCATTTGAATTTTGGCAAGATTGTGTATTTTTATTTGATCTTGTTATTTCCAGCTCAGCTCCTGCAGTAAGATTAAAATACACTGTGTACCAACCAAAATTACACTCTTAAGGTTGAGCGCATAAAACCCATTCAAAATGCAATTTTTGATCTCACATTAAAGCATAATACATGCATTTTTTAAAATTAAATGTTGGTGTCAATCAATGAAAGTAGAATATAAAATGTATAATATTTTTTATAGCTTGCTTTTAAAGAGCACATTATATGCACTAAGTAGTACAAGTGTGTATAAGATTTAAAACATAGAAAATCTGAAAAATCTACAAAAACAGTCCTGCATTCAAAATTTTACTGAATTAAAAAATGTACTTGAAGTATCAAAAGTAAATGTACCTATTGGGCAGATTGGCCCCTGTCAGCGTTATATTAGTAGATCATTACTTATACTTATAATGAATAAATACATAAGCAGTACTTCAATGTTGTAGATGGTTGGAGGTAGAGCTAATTTTATCTGCTTCAAATCAGATAACTCAAAAAAAAAAAAAAGACTAGATTAATGAATGTCAACAAAGTGTATTTTGTATATAAACATGCATATCGTGGTTTTTTTTGTGTTGAATGCCTTATTTTGTGGTATGAAGGACTTATATCTTGTCCCACATTTTTTAATATTTTCAGTGAATTAAATATAAACTTTTGCGTAGTTGAATAACAATAATGAATCATATTTTAAAGTCTACATGGTTCATAAGTTAAATATAAAAAGCCCTTCAATAGAAATAATCAAGTAAAGTACAGGGATCTCCAAATTGTACTTGTAAATGTACTTTGCCCTTTCCTTGCAGTGATGCAGTTATTACCTCAGCAGCCGCAGATGCTCACAGCTCACATAATGCAACACGAAAAAGAGGAGATGACACAACACTGACTGCCTCAGTGGAAAAGGAAAAGGCCAATCAGAGGTATGTGACGGAATTAATATTCTTTATACATCCCTGCAGATTTCTGAAATGGAACATGATGAAACTGTAACTCATGTTCTCGTAATTGTTTTTACTGCCTCCGATTCTGTTCATGTTGTCATTTAACACAATATTAGATATGAATTAACACCTTGATGTTTTCTTCCTTAACAGAAAAAACAACCAAGATCCTGAAGTATCAAACAAACGACAGAGAAGCTTTTGGATCAAACCAAAGAAGACTTCAGCACTGCCTCGAGTTCCTGTCATCACACACTGAATATGCAACAGTTACATATAAATATCTGTAGTGTGCAATCAAACTCCAAATGCACCATTTGTTTATAATGCAGATTAACAGCACTGCTTTATCTGTATCTGAAATGCAATTATTTTTTTTAAACTTCTTGTCATAAGAAGTAAAACCCTTTCAGGCATTAGGGTTGAAGATCTTTTAACACAATGTTTCAGTGAGATTTTCATATTATTTAAATATCTATGGGAAATATTTGTATTTATTGTAACATTTTACAATGAGGAGATTTAATAAAAACACCAAGCTACCCTGTTATTTCTAATGTTGTTGATTTGATCTCCCATCTTTCCTGTAAGCCAGAGCTGATTCCTGTAAGGGTGACTGATTAATCAAACTGCTGACAAAGTTACGGTATGATTAAGACGTCACCCGTGTCAGTGATGAGTTTTTTTAGTTTCACTTCCTCAATGTTACATCTAATATAGCTTACAAAGCATCAGCTGGTTCCCACTCATATTTCTAGCCTTTTAGTCACACTTTTGGTGGTAATATTAGGAATGATGAGGATGTGGAAAGACATGCGTGGGTGGAAATTCCTGCGTAATGATGATAAAGTCTCAACAGAAATGTTAATCTGATGGGAAGTAGATTGTAGTTTACACAACAATAATCTTTCTAAGTAGTCAGAGTTTTGTCTTACACTCTTCTGACTTAGCGAATGTTACACTTTATTATAATTTAAAATGTTTTGTTTTGGTTGATCTGGCAGTCTTGGTCCCCTAAGGACCCCTAGTGGTTTGTTTATGGAAACAAAAAGGAAGCTGTTTGCTTCACAGTCAGTGCGGCTCCGGTGAGAATGAAGAGTTCAGCAGGAGCAGCAGCAGCACGATCACATGTGTTTCTCGAACAAAAGCGAAGAAAATGAGGATTTTTGACAAATAACTTGCCTGAAATCGACGGATTGGGATGTATCCGGATACAAGAGATGGTTTGTTGCCGCTGCACTGATTAAAAACAAGTAACAAACTGAAGCGGAGTGACTGAAACGATGATGAACACAGGTAAGTGGGAGGAAACTCGATAATTGTCACCGCTAAACAGATATATTAGAGATCTTGACGATAGTTTATTTCTCAGAGGCAATACAGATAAGCATCTTTACACAGGGAGACGCAATGCAACAGATGGACTTTAAACTGTAGGACTTTTAGCTGAAGCTAATCTGCAGCCTCCTCTGTCTGTGCTTTTTAATGTGTAGGTTGAAACCATAGACTGTATATAAATACAGCTTGAAAGAGCTAAACAAATAAGTGTATCAAAAGGTTTAAGTTAAAACCATTAGAAAAATCTGTGCGTTTATAGGCCTATGTGTATCTATGGAGCTGTCACTTGATCAGTTTTTCACTATTGCCTTGGTCATAAGAATTCACGATAAGGATATTACAGCGATATCTATAGAAAATGTAATTATAAAATTATCAGTGTGCATTTTGTCTTTTTTTTTTTTTTTAGCAAATTAATTACACTCAAAATAGGAGTGTTGTTAGGTGGAGAGAGAGAGAGTCTGTAACCACAACAAAAGTGTAACAATTACACTTTATGCATAGTAAAAAGGCAACCAGATGAAATGATGCACAAAAATTCTACAGAAATCTAAAAAAAAAAAAAATGGTACTCAATAAAAAAAACAATATTATCATGTGTTTATTATTAACATGATATCAATATTTCAGTAATGAAGTACCACCGTTTTTGCCAATACATTATTCTGCAACACTATTATTAATTGTAAGAGTAAGTGACTGGCAATCATGTGTTTTTTAAAAATTTTAAATATAGCATTTGGGACATACCCCATTCATTTTCCGTCTCAGTCAGTTGTTATTTGTATCCAGAATGTCCCAATCAAAATTCATAAGAATGTTTTTTGCAGACTTATAGATGTGTTTAGAGTTAAACCTGTGCCTTTCTAAATGAGGAAATATGTGCTGAGAGAACAAACAACATCCCTTGCTGTCAGTGTGTTATTGTTTTGTCCACTACAGGAGACTTTACAGACACCAGCTCAGCCAGATGTACCAGTTTGCATGACTTTTTTTCCAGTCCCTGAAACCCCAGACACCATTTCTCTCCCACCTCCCATCTGCTCCTCCTCCTCCTCCTCCTCCTCTGCCTGTTTACATGCACCATTAGCCGGATTACTGTGCTTTTGTGTGGAGTGGCAAGCATAAGCCATGTGATATTTGAACCCCCGGAGAGGTGGTTCAGTACTTTACAGCAGTTTAACACTAAGCTGTCACTAGGTTAGGATCAGTGCGATGGAGCGAAAGAGTGAACTTATTAAGGCAACATCTGTCAGACAACTGAAAAATGCATCAAATATACCATCTGGACATCCAGAATGTACTTTTTTATTGTGTCAGATTAGATCTTTTTGGCGTGTTTTAGATTTTAAGCTGTTTTACAGCCTGTGCTAGAGGCTCTGATTCAGACAAGATCACGTTTTCACAAAATCTTAAGTGCATTTTTTATGTTTTCTCTCCCCAGGCGTCCAAAAGCCACCTGTGGCCCCAAAGCCAAATCTGGCCCAGCTCCAGAGGTCAGGGCTGTCCCCCTCAACCCCCAGAAGAAACCTGTCGATCCCATCTCCTGGCACGGCGAGGAGGGTTAAACCAGTACTGGCCCCCAAACCCTGCCTCTCCAAACTCGCCACTGCTGTGGAATCCAAACCACTTGCTTCAAAGAACATGCTCCAAACATCTGTAACAGATACCCCACGGATCGAAGGTCTTCTTAACTCCCAAAATGGAATACAGCAAGAGAACAAAAAGCCAGATTGGGACTATATTATTCCTATTTGTCTATGCAGCCAGGAAAACTGCTTGTGCATCAGGAACACGTCAGCAAACAAAAAGCTTCCCTCTACGTCTCAAAGTAACATCGGAGGGAAAACAGTGATGAGCACTTCCAGCAATACCCACCTCACAAACTATAAACCTCTTCATGAAACATTTACGTTAGACAGAAATCTCAACACAGACGTCAATATCTCCAGTCCTGATGTGACTGTAAGGTCGTCCCTTCCTCACAGAACATGGAGCGATGAGGTAAATGGTAACATAATCACTCAGAGTGCACCTGGGCGAGGACCAGAGGAAGATGCTCTTGGCTCAGAGCAAATATCTTCTGTGCCCCTGCCTAAACCAGTCCCAGCAGCCTCGAGGAAGCCCATCCCTGTCCCCGTGCCACGGAAACCCAGGATGGCTGTGCTGGCCCGCCAGGAAAAGGTGGAGGAGGAGAGTGGAGAGATTTTAAGTCCAGAAGGGAGGGAAATGGACGTCAAAGAGGTGAAGGTGTCACCAAAGGGGAAAGACAGCTCATCACTGTCTGTCAGTGTACCTGTTAGTAACGAGCAGCCAGTTAATCTGTCTGTGAGGAAAGCTTTCACTCAGCCAGCTCCTCCGCCCAGGAAAAAGCCTCTCCTCTCTGCACCTGAGAAAGCACCAACCTCTGCTCCTCCAAAGGATGTGGAGGAGGAGGACCTGGGCTGGGACACAGGCATCCAGGAGATGGAGGTATCTGTAGACAAGGAGGATGAGGAGGTGGAGAAGGAGGGAGCGCTTGATGAGGAGGCAGTCTACAGCGACTTCACGCATAGTCCTCCTTCTAGCAGTCAACCGGAGCTCAGCCAGCCTCCTGCGGTCCCGGTGGAAGCAGAGCACGGGGTGAAAGTAGCTCCGAAGAAGCCCAAGAGACACAGCAGCCCGATGGCATGGATGCAGAGGAAGGAATCCTCTGAGGAGAAGGAAGAGTGGAAACTAGGAGGTGAGGAGAAAAGGCAGGCCGATTGTGTTATGAAGGAGAGAGTGATGAAGGAGCTGCCTTCGCCTCCAAACGAGAACACGAGCAGGAAACTGTTAACACCTGGAATCACCAAGCCTTCTCGGTCCAGCAAACAGAGAGCCAAGTCGTTTTCCGGTGCTGACCTCCTCCGCTCCGAAGGACAGAAAAGGAACTCTTTCCGGAAACTGCTGGACTTGAAGCTGTCTGTAAAGATGCTCCCAAAGCTGATAGTGAAAGGAGGCCAGAGCCCAGACTGCTCTGCGAATGATAATGAACAAAGTGTGGACCAAGACGGGAGTCAAGACTTTCACGAGTGCCTCAGGGCTCAACGTAAATTCTCCTGCCCACTGATAGGAGTAGAGCAAAGCGTAGATGGAGATGAGTTTTCTGCTGGAGCAGAACAGGAGCTGTACTACGAGAACATGCCGCACTATGAGGAGATACCAGATTACATGAATGTGCATTTAGCACGGTCTCCTCAGGCCTCCACGTCTGAGGCTTCAGCCTGGCAGAGCTCGATGTATAATGATGAGGGCATTTATGAAGAGCAGGAGCCGTATATGTCCTTTGAGAAAAACACTGAACACCAGCAGCGTGAGACGTCAACAGACTATGAGAGGTAGATTATGACGGGTTTCATCTCTGTCTCTTTGTCTAGTTCCTCTCAATACCTCTCATCCTGACCTGTGAATATATTTGGGGATTTCTCTCCCTGTAGGAAAACATCTGATGCTGCTTAAAAACATTCGTCTGTAAAAGATCTAGTTAGCCTCAGAGTGACTGTGTATTATTTGTAAAAAGGGAAGATCACAGGAAAGCACTTCACCTTGAGTCTTTGTTACGGATTCCTGTCAGGGGAGTTGGACGAGTATATGGCACGTGTGCTCAGCCTTTCAGGTGCTGAGTGATGTGGCTTGACCTGATTACTACCAGCCGCGACAGCATGTGGCTGCTGTTGTTTCACATTGTGAGTCTGTGTGTCATCATGGTAAAATGTGGTTCTGTAGCAGCAACTACTACTTAATCATCATCATCATCATAATAGTTGATACAGTCATGAAACTTTACAGGTTTGGAGTTGAGATAAAAATGAAAGCAGAGTTTGAAGACAGGTGTGGTGTGAGCAAGGTTGCTGGAAGTAGGGGTGTGTGATTTGGCATCACAGGTGGTGGGATCCCCATTAAAAGATGATCTGTTCTTTACACTGCACATGCATTTTTAATAATATACTCTTCATGTTGTGTGTATATTTAGTTGATGATCAGTTTTCATGCTGCTGCACTAGTTTTATCTATGGTGGGAGGCATCATGTTTTTGAGTTGTCCTTCCATTCCATTCGCAATATCTCAGGAAAGCCAGGAGGAAATTTCTGCAAAGTTGGCACAAATGTTCACTTGTACTCAAGAATGAACTGATTAGATTTTGGAGGTCAAAGTTCAAGGTTACTGTGACCTCACATCACATGTTTTGGCCATAACTCAAGAATTAGTTTTCAAAAGGTCATGCCAAAGTCTAATGGGATAAAATGATAAAGTGATGACATTTCCAAAAGGTTAAAGGTCAACTTCACTGTGACAACATAATGTTCTGCAAAAACACTTTTCTGTTCATCATTGACGCCATAACCCATTAACAGAAGGGGAGTCATTCGTTCGGATTCTGAATTGGTGACACTAATGGTGGGTGCCCACTTTGAGTCTGTAGTGATTGTATTTATCATCTGTTTTGCCAGGTTGAAGTTGTGTGTGATGCATCCATTTTGTATTTTATTTTGTAGCTTCTTCTTCTGCAGCCACATCCATCTTTGAAACATTGTGTACTGTCATGGATAGATACAGTACAAGTCTGGAGAGAGATGGATATAAACTTGGTTAGTTTATGGAGGCATGCAACATCGAGGCAGTATTTCTACTTTGTTTTTAATTTGAGGCTTAGGGCACTTCTCCAGTGTTATCTAGCCATGCTGGCAGTTTTTGTCCTGTTTGCTCAGGTTTTTGAGAGTTCTTTCATTTAAATGTTTGCCTTCACTCAAATACAATTCCATTTAATTTGTGATGCTTTTGTGAAGCAATGAAAAATTACTTTTTGAAAACAGTCTGTCTTCCCAGAAACCATGTCTATTTAACTTTGCATAAGCTACAGAGTCCACTGTCAACAGTTTTAATTGAAAATCCTTTTTTTAAATCAAAGAAACTACAGCTATAAAACACTTAGGCTTGTGAATAAAGACGCCCGTCTGTTCCTTTACCAGTTAAACTTTAAATGTTGGGAAACCCAATATCTCTCTGTATGGTGAGAGAGTATGTTTTGAGTCTACAGCTCCTTTAAAAGCTTGAATCGGCAGTTTGATGTTTCATTATCTCAGTTAAACTTAGCATGTTTATATTATTGGTAGTAATGTTTGTAATGGTAGCTTTATGCAAAGAACTCATATGGAGCATTATGAATGAGCAGTGAGCAAAAGTCAGTTGGATAAACACGATTACAGTTTGTGTAACTGTACATTAAGCTTCGCACAGCTTATCGTGTCGCCCCTCATTAGCTCAAACTGTTCGACAATCACATGTTAAAAAGACGCCAAACAGCTCACAAACAGAGACTGGTCAGACTTAATGCAACAGCGTGTTAGACCCTCAGACTTGTTGGGTGTGCTGCTCAGCCTTGGTCTGTTTCTTTTTCTGCAGTTTTGTTCAGGGAGGGGCTGCTGTTTCTCATGTGGAGCTCCCTCAGGGAATTGTGGCATTTTAGATATGTAGTTTCTCTCTGGTGCAGTTCCCTTTATATGTTTAAAGCTGTGTGTTATGATAATGTAGTTCCTCTGTTTCTGTTGGACATGGCAGCTTTTGGCCGAACTGGTGTGAGGCATGCAGCTGCAGCCAGGCTGAAGTCATTTGACTGTGTTGATGGTTATCATTAAATGTTTTTTCCGGTTGTGTCAAGTGCCCCCTTTCCTGTGTGCTCTTTGTTTTATGACTCGATCAGGCTCTTGATCAGAGCATGAAATGTTCAAATGCTGCAGTAGCTGAAAAACTCTCTCCCTAAGATTAAGTGCTGACCCAGGTGTTTTTATATCAAACCTCATCTCTTTCCCTCTATGAATAACATCCTCCATCCTGCGTGACATAATAACCTTGTGGCATGTGAATAATGTGTGCTGCATTTCATGTTTTTTAATGAATGACTGCAGCTGCTTCTGTTTGTCCAAAACACTTGTACAGTGGTGTGTTCATGCTCGGGCCTCTGCCTCTATGTATTGTCCTCTGACCCTTACATGCTGCCCCTTCTGACAGAAGCTCTGTCGACGAGGAGGTGACGCCCCTGGATGATGGCCCATCGGATGATGACGTCTTGGTCAACACCACAGAGGACGAGGATGATAGCAGCTCCGTCTCAAGTAAAGGAGACAATGAGCAGCCAGAGGAGACAACGGTGAGAAGCGGACGCTGTTAGATTTATGACTTCAGTCTCTGGAAGTGCTGTTATATTTCCTTGAATCATCTCACAGGATTTGTCCTTCGCAAGGTTTCAGTGATAACATTTTTTTGGTCAAATTGAGAAGAACTTTTCTTCTTTTTGACACTTTTTGTTTGACCTCAGGTATATCAGACTGGAGCCAATACTATTGCTACCTGAATATATAATGATGCACAGTGTGTATTATTATTTATTAAATCTGTGTTTTTGCACATTTTCTTAGGCGCAGAGTGAAAAGAAGAAGAGCAAGATTCACCACATTGCCACAGAAATCATGAGCTCTGAGAGTGTGTAAGAGTCTTAACTTTTCTTTCTTCAAGTGGAGATTTACACATCTACATCTACTCACATCTAGGGGTGTTTAGCCATGGAGATAGTTTTGGTTTTACTTTTCAAGGTTTTGACATTTAAAAAAATGTCAGCAACATTTCATTTTAATAATCAACATGCGTGTCTATCAACAGGTTTCGTAGGGATGGTTTATCTGGTATAAAATGAAACTTACAGTGAGGTTCCTAAAGTACACTCTGCTTCATTGTCTATTTTTCTCTAAATAAGACCATAATTTACAAAAATAAATCAAAGCTGTATTGAAGAAGGCTTGAAACTAGTGATTAAGACCATAAACTCATTAGGAATATGTTTACCGAGGTAATAAATCAAGTGAGAAGTAGGGCCATTTTCTCATAGATTTCAAAGACAATCAGACTTCTTTTTGCAGTCAGTGGAGTCGCCTCCTGCTGGCCATTAGAAAGAATACAGTTTAAAGACACTTCAGCATTAGCTTTACTTTTCTGAGGTCACCACTCTCTCAATCTCAATAGCAAATAAGCAAAAATGATCAGCATGGCTAAACACCAAAATATTTATGAGAACTTACAGGGTTATTTTTGTGCTTTTGGGGAAGCAACTCCTTACTTCTGCTATAACTTTACTCATTCTTTAATTTTCTAGGTTTGTTGATGTCCTGAAGCTGCTTCATGTTGTAAGTACCCTGAAACATCACACTTAACTAACTAATATTATTTCCTTCACATAAAAACAAGCTGATAAAAGAGCAAAGGAACATTTTGTCCGTACTAAAATTATACATCAAAAGACATTTAAAACCACATAAGTGAGAAAAAAACATAGGGAGAGATCATTTAAAAAAATATATTTTATAAGCCAGCCAACCTTAAAACTATTGTAGAGGATTCAGAAACGTGAGTAGCACAACATAAAAACTGAAATATTGAACCCACAATGATATTAGATGTTTTTTCAATTAATTATCATCCTTATGAACACAACATATGAAGTGAGTCAAATGACACACTGCTGAGAAAGTTTTACTACGGCTCTCTATATGTTTTATCTAGCTCTAGTATCTTGTGTGAGCCCACATTCTCCATATGTGTCTGATTATGCTCGCCGTTGGGGCACACCCCATGCAGGATAACTGTGTGTGCAGACCTGACTCCCCTCAGTCTCGACCGCACGGCTCACATTCCTCACGGTTTTCGCCGGTTTTCTGACAGTAACACGACACGTCTGGACTTCAATGGAGACATGTTGTCTCCTTGTGATGTTTTGAGAAATTTAATCTGAAACAGATCCGAGCCACCGAAATGATATGAAGATCTGGTTTCTGAGCTGTATGTGCTTCCCTCAAAATATATATGAGAAACAACATCAGGACAGATTGTAGGGTAACAGAAGTTTTTTTTCTATTGTCAGATCAGATGAACTCTGACCAACTTTTAACCATTACTGTAAAAAAGTATCTATTGTTGAAGCTACTGAGGCGAGGACTTGTTTTTTAAAAGGGGATTTTCTTGAACTTTAAATATAATTCAACTGAGCAAATACAAATAAAAAAAGAATAGATGAATTATTTAATTTTTTATGGAATGTATATAATACTTAAAATACATATTCAACCTATAAAAGTATTATTATTATTACTATTGTTATTATTATTATTATTATTATTATTATTATTATTAATAATAATAATAATAATAAAAATTTCGCAAATACATTATGGCAAAAATGTTGTTTTCCTGTTCTCTTTATTATTTTTGTTTATTTATTTATTTTTTTATGTATTTTTCAATTCTCTGTATTGACTTGAAAACTTATAAATAAAATACAAGTGACAAAATAATAAAATAAAAATAAAAATAAATTGGATTAAAATAAATTGAATCAAATACGTTGTAGTTCATTGCCACAACTTACTGAAAACAACAAAACATATATTCAATATTTTGGGAAATTATGTTTTATATATTCCAGTTAGTCACTCAGCAAAACCAGGTGAAAGTGCACCAGTGTAAAGGAAAAGGCTGTACTGGATTCATAATACAAGATAAGGCTACAATTTTCTTCCACTTTCAATTCCACTTATCTTGTTTTTATAATTGTTAGAAGCCATAATCGTAACTGAAAGTAAAACTCTTTCATTCTCCCAGCCTGATGTTGGATTATCTCAAAGTTAATGCTCTCAACTTGAAAGTTAAAGTCCTTTTTAGTATTTTTGTGCTTCTTTATTTTATTTTATTTTTTTACAAAGGATGAGTGTGAGCAGATGTTTGGAGAGACAAAGGTCTCGAAACAAGATTGTAGTGGGAGTGAGTCATAAACAATGACTCCTCACTGCGCAGAACAGACAGGAAGTTTTTGTGTCTCTGTAGGCTGGAGAGGAATGAGTCCAGTAATGAGGATCAGTCATACCAAGTTCAAAAGAATGTAGAGGTGACTTAGTATTTGTTCTTTCTCCATCTCTACCAGGCACCCAGCCAGCTTTTCACAAACTGATTGATGATAACACAGCATGCCATTTGTTGTGTGTTTTTATCCAAGTTATCATTGGAGCCATATTTTCTGTTAAAGCTCTGTATAGTGTTTCTGTCAGGTGAAAACCTTTTGTCTCCATAATGTTAACTTTCCAGACAAAGAAAGATAAGAAAAGCTTTGATTTATGGCTTGAAGAAAATGTGTTGTTTTGTCTATCCCTCTTGCTTTCAACAGGCTTCATAAAGTTCAAAGAATAATAAAAAAAAACATAGTGTAACCTTTTTGTTTGCATTGAAAACATGAACATCTTTTATAACTGAAGTGTTACATCTTTGTTGTTGTCTGTTTCACTTTTATCAAAATATATTCACTTAATGGTGATTCAGTCGTGCCAGCATTGTAATCTTTACTTATCTCGTGAATCATCCAGATTTTTTCTAATTCCCCGACAAATCCTTTTCCACATGACGCACCTCCTTCACCATCAGGTCACACGTGTTAACCACATCGGCTCTCTGCTGGGTGCTCAGTCTGCTAGCGAGTTTATTTGCCATGTGTCCTCATAAACCACAAAAAAAACTCCACATCATCAGAAAGACAAGCAGAAACAGCAGCCTCAGGCTCTGCTTTTTTAGTCCTGATTCACTGTAATGTGGAAATTCACAAATACTTAATGCAAGTCAGGTGTGTGTGTGTGTAGGTTAGGGGTCAGCAGTATTTTGCTGAACAGGCAATTTAAAAGGCTTTTTTGTTCTTCATTGAAATTCAATAAGACTGATTTACTGTCATATGATGTCAGACGTCAGTTTTTATGAAAATATAAGGGGAACCAGTTTGACATGCTTTTGGGGCTGCATTTGAAAATGCAGGAACTTAGATTCTAGGTTTTCCCCTGAGTGCCTGAGTTCCTGTATTTGACTCTTTTTCTGTCTGACTATCTGACCTCTAGGACTTCCGTGATGCTGCGTCTACGGCGTCTCGTCAGAGTGGGAAGCCTGTGATTGAGGAGCGTCTTCTCAACCAGATTCTGTACTACCTGCCGCAGCTCTACGAACTCAACCAAGACCTGCTCAGAGAGCTGAAGCAGAGAGTGGCCAAATGGTACAGCAAAATCGTAGCCATAGTTCCATTTAATAAAAATAATAATGTGATGTGTTCGTGTATACATATACACAGTGGTGGATCTTTTACTTACAATAAGTTATAAAGTAAGTTATTAGTAATATAAATGTAGTAATACATACTAAAGTCTTAAAACACACTGTTACAAGTAAAAGTCCTGCATGGAAAATCTTACTTAAGTAAAAGTACATTAAGTAAGTATTAGCATCAAAATATACTTAAAGCAGGGTTTTTTTTACAAAGACTTAGAAGTTTGGAAAATTTTAATAACTATGTTTTCAAGGTTAGGAATATACTTAATTTTGAATATATATTCCGTAAAAAAGGCTTGATCTTCAACATAATTTGTTTTTTTCATCGACACAATAACTTATGAAAGGATCGAAACATAATCAGAGTTGAAAAGTTCGGGGGTAGATACCTTGAAAGTGCTTGAAAAGTGATTTAGAAGTATAAAGTTGCATAATATGTAAATACAAAAGTGTACTTAAGTACAGGACTTGAGTAAATATACTTTGTTATACTCCACTACTGCATATGTATATATGTACAGTACTGTGCAAATGTCTTAGGCAGGTGTGAAAAATGTCTAGAAGAATTGATTCTGGTTTGAAGGCAAAGGGTGGTCACACCAAATATTGATTTGATTTAGATTTTTCTTCCACTCACTCACTTTATATTTTGTTAATTGATAAAAATGACCTATTAACATTTCTATTCTTGAAAGCATACTTACTTTAAAGATTTTTTTCCCACAGCTCCCTAAGACTTTTGCACAGTACTGTAAGTATATGTGTGTAATAACAGTGTCTAGTATATCTCATTACACTTTATTCTGTGTGCAGGGACGAGAATGCCCAGCTCGCAGACATTTTCCTAAAGAAAGGGCCCTATCTGAAGATGTATTCTACATACATCCGCGAGTTCGACAAGAATGTGGCTCTACTGGAAGAGCAGACGAAGAAGAACCCGGCGTTCGGTGCAGTGGTACGGGAATTTGAGGTAACGAGGCTTGCTTAACCTGTTTTCTCTGTCTGAGGGGGGAGTGTCCATTTGGCCACTGAGGTTTCATTGTTTCTGCATGTATAGAGGAAGTGGGTTTGTCCGAGAAAATTGTGTAATTTGTGAAATGTTTCATTCTTTTCTTCAAGGCCAGTCCACGCTGTGCCAACTTGGCTCTGAAGCATTACCTCCTGAAGCCTGTTCAGAGGATTCCGCAGTATCAGCTGCTGCTCACGGGTACATCTGTTTATTACATTAGTCACTCATCACGTTCAGTCAGAGTATCGTTAGGTCAAAGTCAAGTCAGTTAAATTTAATAATTACATGTTGGACCAAGCTGTGGTGTCTCATCACTGGCACCATGCTGCCCTCTGGTGTCCAGAAAAACAGATATAGTTTGGAATTTCTGTCTCGCTCCTTCAATCCCCGTATAATAAGATTTTTGAAGTGCAGTCCAAATCAGATTTGGTGACATAACACAAGCTTTAACATGACTGAGCTTAGTGCGACATGAGTCTAATGGATCAGGGTCGGTCCCCTGGGGACCAAAATGTGAAGAATGTTTGTCACGTCACTCTTGTGTAATTGTATTATGTAAGCACCTGCAGACCTTTTTATCCAGGATTTTAATTTCACATTACGTTCCAGGAATGTACTGTACAACACTGACCACTTGTAACCCAGTGTTACAAAGTAGTATTCAGTGTTGGCTCTGACTCATACATGTTTCTCATTGTGTTTCAGACTATCTAAAAAACCTGTCTGAAGTCTCAGATGATTATAAGGACACACAAGGTAAACTGAGGCCCTTTTTACATCTGTATACTGCAAACTCAACTGATTGTATCAGTGGAAAGGAAATATTGTCTGGCATGTATGTGATGTACATCTTTTCACATTTCTATCTTCTCAGCTGCTCTTGTGATAGTGAAAGAGGTGGCCAATCATGCCAACGATATCATGAAACAAGGGGTAAGAACCATTTGGCATTTTCTATTAATGTGTGATAAATGCACCGTATGGGTTACAAATGTCCCTTTTAATCTCCTTTTTCCTCTCAGGACAACTTCCAGAAGCTGATCCAAGTGCAGTGCAGCCTGAACGGCCACCATGAGATAGTCCAACCTGGGCGGGTAAGGCCGAAAAATTTGAAATCTTAGAGTTGTTTTTTATTGCATATAGCTCCAATAAATGTAAAGTCTTTGTAAATTACAACAGCAGATTTTCAAATTCGATTTCAGATTTTTGAACCATGCTTCATTAATCTTGACAGATATATTGTCATTTTAACCAGCCCTATTTGTGTTCAGATACTACATGTTTAAATTTCTATTTTTCTTCTACTTGAAGTGCTTCTAGTGCATGTTGGCTTAAATTTAAACTTCAGAATTCAGACTTGACCTTCAAGGTAGAAGCTGCAAAACAATATCACCTCAGTGTCTTGATTTTATGTTTCAAAATGAACTCACATCATTGTTGTACATTGTTTACACCAATTAAAAAAAACAAACATATGAATGAATTCACAATTTTGTATTGAATGCTGACTGATACTATATTATCAGTTATTCTATTATATTATATACAGTTTAAGCTTCTTGCTGTTGTTTTGAAATCCAGTAATAATCACATTAGCAGAACTACCACTTTATTTTTTTCATCATCCTAATGTTTTTTTAAACCCTTGTTTATGATATACTTCTTTATTTTAGTTCAAGAACCAGACAAAACCTATCATGCTTAAAGATATAAGAAATAACAAACATGACTGGCTGTGATGTGATTATTTTTGTTTCCTCCAGATCTTCCTGAAAGAGGGCATCCTGAAAAAGCTATCCAGGAAGGTCATGCAGCCCAGAATGTTCTTCCTGGTAAAACACCTTGCTCTTCCTTCTCTTATTTCATCCTTGTACAACATAATCATAATACAGCAATGGCTGTTTTGTGAAGCTTAGATTGTGACCAGAAGCAGGTCCCATGCAGATTGTTTCCACCAAACATCCAAGCTTTTTTGTAGTGTATAAGAAATGGACGAAAATGCAATTATATTTTTTGTAATTTCTCCTTTAGTTTAATGATACTTTGCTGTACACCACGCCGGTTCAGTCGGGCCAGTACAAAGTCAACAACATGTTGTCGCTGGCTGGGATGAAGGTGAGAACTTCTCTCCTTTATTTCTTTGCACTCTTCATCTTTTCACATATATATTATTACCCCAGGACATCTTACATGCTGCCACCACAGCTCACAATGAAAATAATTACAGGTTAGCAAACCAAGCCAAGAAGCCTTTCAGAACGAACTGAAGATCGAGAGCGTGGAGCGCTCCTTCATTCTCTCAGCGAGGTAATGATCAGAAACAAAAGATATTTCCTTGAAGTATAAAAGTCTGTGAATACTGTGTAGGTGTGTAGTCAAGCTGTGTTTTCTCTCCACAGCTCTGCCACAGAGCGAGATGAATGGCTTGAGGCTATTTCCACAGCAATCAGTGACTACACCAGGAAGAAGATCAGTTTTATATCTGGCAAGCCTCTAGAAGAGGTAAGAAAGAACTTAAAGTGAACATTATACATTTCCTGTTTGCAGTGAATCAGCCTCTGTTAAAGTCATGATTAAAAAGTCTATTTTATAGTATTTCCAGCAATTTAATTTTGTCTGCTTCTGAATATTATTTCTTAGTTTCTTTTGTTCGAGTTTCTATTTTATAGTGTATGTATGAGTGACGAGAGTTAACTCCTTGTGTTTTTTAATGCTCAGGTAGAGCTGAGGGATTCTGATGATGGAGTTCCTCTGGGTTCCAAAGCCCCGATATGGATCCCTGACCCACGGACCACCATGTGTATGATCTGCACCTGTGAGTTCACCCTGACATGGAGGAGACATCACTGCCGCGCATGTGGAAAGGTAAGGTGACACAAAGTCTCCCATTCAAAAGTTAAATCAGCTTCTGAAATATTAATCAGCAAAAGGAGATCTCCAAAATAAAATGACTTTTAAATTGTACCTGAAAACAGAGTAGCTGATTAAAAACTATTACACGACGTCACTAGGAGAGCAGAGTCCTCCTCAAGGCCAATTTTGCAATCACATGCTCCTGGAATGATGTAATTTCACGTTTCAGAAGGTCATTCTTCTGACTTGGTGTGTTCATTACCTTTAAGTCACAATGTGGCCACATTGCCACGGACACTACAAAGAAGAAGTTAAAACACTTGACAATGAATTTTATTGCTCAGAGCTTTTCCAGTATTTGCATGACAATGAAGAGCAGTGGAAACAGATCTGCTCACGAGCCATGAAATGTGAACAATTTCATTGTCATTGTTCAGACCAAAGGGCACATTTGCGTGAATTTTCCCAACCAGGAACTCAGTTCTACCACCACATGAGTGCAGCAAAAATTGCCCTTTCTTGCAATGTTAACGTCAGTGAAAAATAATCTCAATATCCACCCTGTGATTTGGATACACTATTTAATAAAAGTATAAATAATAATAATGTAATGGGTTCTTCCTCGGCCCATGCTACATTCTACCACCAAGTATGATGGAAATCAGGCTATTTTTTCCATAATCCAAGTCCAAAACATGACCTCCTTAATGGAAGTAAAATGCTGTTGGTAAAAAATTAACACATTTTATGTTTCATCTTCCCATCAGGTGGTGTGTCAGTCTTGCTCCTCCAACAAATACCCCCTTGAATACCTAAAGAACCAGTTAGCAAGAGTTTGTGACCAGTGTTTCCCTGTTCTTCAGCAGCAGAAAAGTAAGTCTTGCTTCCTTCTAACATTTTTTGCAAAACGTTTCAAACAAATCCCCATATTTTTATGCTGCCATCGGCGTAAACATCAGGGTGGATTAAACAGAGGTAATCCACGTATTGTGAGTATGTTCTATGCATTAAACAGCTGCATGTTCTGTGTTCTGCAGGCGAACGAGCCCTCTCTGCCGTATCTCCTGGAAATAGAGCTACTTTTGCTTTCTCCAGGAGGCAGAAGAAGATACCTGCAGCCCTCAAATTGGTGAGTAATGCTGCGTGATGATCAAGATGCATTGTTGATGATAATGATCTCATCAGGTGGGTTTTTGTTTGTTTCAGGTGACAGCAAGCACAGACAACTACTCCATGAGTGGGTATCTGCAGAGGTCAAAGGGCAACAAGAAGCAGGGGAAAAGGCTGTGGTTTGTTATCAAAGACAAGGTTCTGTACACGTACGCTGCAAGTGAGGTAAGATCTCCTACTTGTATCATTGAAAACAGAGTCATTTCAGTCGTTCAGTTTCAGTTAAAACATAGGGAGTTGATTTAATGTCCATCTAACAACTGTTTTTATTGTGTCTTCATGCAGGACGTTGCAGCCTTAGAGAGTCAGCCCCTGTTAGGGTTTATGCTGAAAGTCGATTCATCGCAGAAGTTGCAGTTTAAGCTTTACCACAAAAACACTCTTTACTACATTTTTAAAGCAGAGGATGTCCAAACAGCACAAAGGTACAATATAAGGATGCCTCTTATTGTTGCACATGGTGACAGATATACTAATACTAATAATCTTTTCTTCTTTTTTTTATCAGATGGATCGACTCCTTCAAAGAAGCCACGGTGCTTTAATGTGGGTGTAGCTGTTCAACAAACCTGTTTTTACAAGTTTTACCTCAGTGCTCTCTGAATTCTGCACAAAGCATCTGGAGACACCATATTAGTTGCACTGAAATACAATCCAAATGCATTATCTTATTGCTTTTATCACGCATACTGTAGTTAACCTTTTACATTGTTAGGAATTAGCCATCCTAGTTTTGTGTGTTAACAACGATCTTTTCCACAAGGATTTATGCTGTTTTGTCTGCAATTTTAGAATATAATGCCACAATCATTATGTAGCTCTTTTATTTTTTCCTTGCTACATCTAAATAATTTTTAGTAATTTGCTTGGATCTCTGAAGCATATGGGGGAAAAAGCCTATTGTCAATAGATTTGTAATAATTACTGTCAATAATGTTGATCCATATTTATATAGTATTGTTTAGATGTAAACAGATAATAGAGATCTTTCTTGTTTGGAATAATTACTTAATTTGAGATCCATACAGCTGGCTGTAGAACACACAATGTACACTCTTCATACTTGTGTTAACTTTCACCTTACATTATTAAGCCTTTCTAACCGAGTCTAACTTTGACTTTAAATGTTGTATCAGGGTGATTCACTGTTCACTGTTATATATAATGTACATATCACAGCTGTACATAGGCCATATCCCTCCCACACATATCCTCTGTAAATAAAGACAATTGTAAATGAAATGTAATCAAATTTCCATGAATCTCACTTTTATTATTTAAAATGTCACGAATAAATTTTTGTTTTACTGTGTTTTTTGTCATGTCAACTGTAGGGGGAGCAAATAACTAGGCTGCACATTAATATGGTGGAAAAGTAATAGTCAGCAAACAGGGCAATACATTACTTAAATACTCAGTGTACTGAAACCAAAAAAATGTTTTCAGTACATCACATCCTTTGTGTAAAAAATGGTTTAAATTGCAGACATATCAGCACTGTACAACTGTAGAGTGTTGAATAGTCAGTGAAGAGCAGTAGGTTGGTGTTGTTCACCTACTATATTCTCAGTTTTTATTATCATTCAAAATTAAAAACATTTAACCCTGAATTCATAATATAACACCCAATGATTATTTGATGTAATGCTCCCTGTGAATTACTCCCAAGTAAGTGTGGTACCAGTACCTCAATTTAAGCATAACATTTTTAAGCATTTAAGTGTTTGCTCCGACTAAAATAGGGAAAAGAAAAGTTTTGCACACTTTGGCCCTCTATGCATGCCTTTTGTCAGATGACATTTCATGCCCACACAATCATGTGATTGATGCTCAAAAAAGGCAGTTTCCCCTACTTTCAAGCCTACTTCCAGATCCTCGTTACAACCCGTGGTGTGCATTACTTTTCTATTATTTTAAATTTGCTCTGACAAATGTGACATGCAGAACTATTAATACAATTACTTATTATACACTGGGTGATAGATACGCCATTACCCATGTTACAAAAACTGAAGCTAAGTAACCTTAAAACTACATTTTGACAGGTTGACAGACACACACCAGAGCAAGCGATGGATCCCAGACACTGAACTGCGCATGTGCGTGGATCGTTTTATTGATGAAAAAAGGTCACGAACTCTGACCCTCCCACTATCTGGAACAAACAGTTAAAATATTAATTTATTGAAAACTATACATTGCCTGACCCAACGGCTCTCGGCAGGTAAGAATGTTTCCTAATGTGGACGCATAAAGGTGTTGAAGAAAGAGACAGGACCGGCCACTAGCACAGGAAGGAGGGAGTGTTCAGTCGGTCTGCAGCAGCGGAGCAACCATTACCAGCTAGCCCACAGCTAGCCTACAGCTAGCCTAGCTCGCTAGCACTGACGTACGGAACCCCGCGCTTAAATACTAAAGTCGGCAGGTAGGCAGTAATGTTGTTGTATGTATTCGACTGTATAGTTGCTTCCGTAACCAACGTTACAGGTTAACGTATAGCTATAATATTGTTAACGGACATGCTAGTTAGCCAACAAGCTTAGCCGCGTCAGCTAGCCGTTTTACTGTTAGCTGATGTTAGCTTGTGTGCTAGCGCTGCTAACTAGCCTCCGCAAACTAAGCAGCCATTTAATTAATCGGAGTCTGAGTGTGACAGCGGCACGCTGTAGCGTTAAGACACGAGTTGTCGTGTTCAATTGATTATTGGTGTGGAGGTCCAATGCGAGAATTAATGCGATGTTTGCCCGGTTTGTGAGAACCGAAGTCCCGCGGTGGACTCTGCGGCTCGGCATCATGGGCCTTGAACCCTAGCGTGCTTTAACCCTTCAATGTTGACCTTTCACCCACAGGAAAAGAAATACCTTTATCTTCCGTATCGATTTTAAATAGCTGGCTGTCAAGAGCTTGTTTGGGTTACTACTGCGGGTTTACCGGCCATTCGTTGTCACATTACAGTGATATTAAGCCGCATTTTATAACAAGGCCACCAATAGTACAGTTTCGAGCTAGCGCCGGCTACAGTAGTTAGCATAGGCCAAAGCTGACAAGCAATGCAATAAATCAGATGTCTGTATTTTACCTGTTGATTCATTACAGACAGCTCAAGCTAAATTTGACATCGTGCAGAAATATAACTCACGTTTCGGCCAGAAAAATCTTGCAGCTAAAGGGAGAGGTGATTTTACACTAGCTACTAAACAGAAGGGAAAGGAGTAGTTGTAACGTTAGTTAAGTGTTTTTAAGACGAATTGGCTCTTAGTGGTCATATTATTAACATAGACTGCATGATTATTAACAGCTCTGAACTAAGAAACAGTCTATCCAATTTAAAAATATTTGACTCCGAGCTCTGGGTGCCTCGACACACTTAAATTTATAGTACGTGCTATTTACACATGTGGTAACGGTAAAAGTTTTATGAAATTATTTATCAAGTCTTAATTACATGCAGGGTTCAACTATCTATTAAAGCATGATGGTGGCATTATTGATTCTATTAATGTGTACTGTCAATGTTGTCTGGACGAGATTAATCGTCTGTATCATAGACCTCCACTGTTTCCCAGAACCCTCAAAACATAATTGAGCCCTACTTTTATCACTGGGTGACATGTTCCTGCAGTACCTCACATGTATGCACTGTAGTTTTTTTTGTTTTTGTTTTTTACCCCAATCCCACCTGTACCTCTACAGATCTGCTAAAAAAAGGTCCACAGCAAAAGCACTATTTACTCCTGTTTAATTTTTGCTAAAACCTATTGCGCCCAGCTGTTTTACTTAGTACTTACTTTACTTAAGTACCCAGATTCTGAAAAATGTGATATTTTTATGACCTGTTTTCAAGTAACAGGATAATTTGGAATGTATAAAGAAGTGTCTATCATAAGAAAATGACTAAAGAATAAAGTTAGCCTTATACTCATAGGTATTCTCCTGACCAAATGTTTGCTTTAATAAGATATAAAGTAAAACATATGCTCTCTCTACAGGTGTGCATGCCTCATGGGGCACTGATGTGAAGAACAGTGGAAAAAGGTGCATGCAGTATCAGAATGGATGGACAGACTCAAAGGATTCAACTTGTGTCAGCAGACAGCAACATGGCATTAGGACACAGAATTCAGGTGATGTGACATCCCTTCAAATTCAAAATTCAATTCAAATTCAAAATTGTTGTTAGCTCTTGAAGAATGAGACAGCCCGATGGCTGTAGGAGTGAAGGATCTTTTGAATCTCTCCGTCCTGCAACGGAGAGAGAGGAGCCATCTACTGTTGTTTTTTTGGTCCATAAAGGTTTTGTGTAGCGGATGATTTCAGGATATTTCAGGATGGCCTCGAACATCTTGACAGGTCATCTCTCCACCACCTCCTCCAGTGTGTCCAACCTGGCTCCAACCACAGAACCAGCTTTTTTGACCAGTCTGTCCAACCGCCTTGCATCTCTGTGTCTGATGCTGCCTCCCCAGCAGACTGCAGCATAAAACAACACACTTGCCACAACAGACTGATAAAACATCTGCAGAATCTTACTTCAGATGTCTAGAGATCTGAGCTTCCTTAAGAAAAAGAGGCGGCTCTGCCCCTTTTTGTAAAGAGCGTCTGTGTTTAGGGACCATTCCAACTTATTATCCAGGTATACACCTAGATACTTATAACTAACTACTTATACTTCCACCCCAAGAAAATGCTCTTCTTTTTTAAATGTATGCAAATAAACCGTATTTGCACATTTTTGGCAAAATCACATCCAAGTTTAAAAAGTAGATGATGGTTTAACCCAATACTGTATCATATTTCCACAATTTATATTTTGTAATTTTATTCTTTTATCATTAGCTTAACTTGTCCCACAGTCTTTCTTCATATACAGTCAGCACTCACTCATGTGTTCTTTTTTTGTTTTGTGATAGATTGTAACTGATCAACAGACTGGCCAGAAGATCCAGATCGTCACAGCACTTGAGCCATCTTCCCCTGGAAAGCAGCAGTATATCCTTGCAAATGCTGACTACTCTCCTGGTGGGAAGGTGATCCTAGCCAAGCAGGAAGGCTCACCCAACAAGGTCATCCTCACCTCTCCAGACGGCTCTGGGGTTAACCAGCTGTTGTTTGCCTCTCCTGATCTGGCTGGGCAGCAGATTCAGGTATTGCCAGAGGACATTAGTGTGTTCTTCAGCTTGTTGCGATAAACAAGTTACTGATAGGTCCTGTGACTGAAACATTAACATGTTTTGTCCGTCTAAACTTATTGCAGTGTTTGCTGTATTAAATTATCCCATTATCTCGGGTTGTTTTTCAGTTTGTGACTGACGGGTCGGACCAGTCCATTGGGAAGCCAGTTGTGGAGTATTGCGTTGTCTGTGGGGACAAGGCCTCAGGTAGGAATTGAGTTTAATTTGCCTTAACATTATTCTTTTTTAGTGACACACTTGAGAAAGCATTTGCCAACCTGACCCTGTTTTCTGTTTCTTCTCTTAGGGCGTCATTACGGAGCTGTCAGCTGTGAGGGCTGCAAGGGCTTCTTCAAACGCAGCATTAGAAAGAACCTAGTGTACACATGCAGAGGCTCTGGAGAGTGTGCCATCAACAAGCTCCACCGAAATCGCTGCCAGTACTGTCGACTGCAGCGCTGCATAGCTCTGGGCATGAAACAAGATTGTAAGAGAGTGTAATATTCCACTTGTACAGTTGTGGCCATGTCATTTAGGAGTCGAGTAGATAAGGTCTGATGTCTTTTTTTTGTCTTTAGCGGTACAGTGTGAGAGGAAGCCTGTTGAAGTGACAACCAGAGAGAAATCTGTCAACTGTGCAGCCTCCACTGAGAAAATTTACATCCGCAAAAACCTGTGTAGCCCTCTAGCTGCCACACCCACTTTTGTGACGGACAAGGAAACTGCCAGGTACAGCCACTTTACAAAATAGAATATTTGTATAAAAACATTGTTCATTTATTATAACTCAATGGCAGTCTGAGACTGTGGGCCTCCCCTCAGACAAAGCATGGAGAAAGGCGTGCCCTCACCTTAGTAACTCTGTTTGTGCATGCCTATGGAATCATGATTATGTTATTTAATCCCATAGTTACTTAACAGTTGAGCCAAGATAGCCTTATAATGCTGTTTGACATAACTTCAGATTATACCAAATGCAGTACAACAGTGTATAACAGTCTTTCCTAAGGCATTTCTTAGTTTCTGACTCTGGGAATGTGGGAACAACAGTCAAATTTCCCTGAAACTACTCCTTAAACCAAGTCATACATGTTTTAGGCTTTTTCATATGAGTTCCTTAACAAATGTAATAACTAGTGTGATATTTTTTCACTTCCATTCACTGAGACTCCCCTGAAACAGCTGGGAGCTCCCCTGAATAGTCCTGCCTCCCATATTGAAAACCTCTGCTCTGTGGGCTCCTATTGGACTCCATATTGGAAGTTATTTCAATTGTTTTGTCCTCACCATTTACATATATGACAGAGAAAGAAAACTAGAAACACCTCTCAACATAATGCATTCCACTACAACACCAGCCCTTACTGCAGCCTCAAAAATTACCTTAGCGTAACATGTCTCTTGGACATATTGTCCTTAAATGAACAATATAAGATTAAGAAAGATGGGATTTGTTGCATTGGAGTAGATTTGATTAAATTAGATTGTACACATGTAACTAATAAACTGAGTTTGAGTAATGTCTTAATTATACCACATGGTTCAGAATTACATAATGCAATGAGAGACGTTTTTCCTCTACCTTCAGGTCTACCAGTTTGCTGGAGTCAAGCATGTTGCTGAACATCCAACAACCCTTCTCCAAGCTGGAAAACACCATCTTGATTCCAACATCCCCTGACAAGGTAACGCTGACACAGTCAAGTGACAGCACACTGAACTGAAGTATGACATGTCATGTCTAGCTATTGTGAAATATAATGGCCTCTAACAACATATGGGTTTTAAATACATCAGATTGATAACTTGTAATTAGGAAAGTAATAATTGCTTTGTTATTAAATATGCATGTGTCTAAATATCTGTGTAATGTGGACCAATTCTGTTTTAAATTTTCTTTCTTGAAGTAGTTCAGTGATGAGCACAAATGTTTTGTTGACTGGAGCACTGCTAACAAATTTAAAGGTGTGTGTTTATGAAACATAGTTGATAATGACAGCTACCCATTCCACAGGATGACCCATCGCAAGGTGACCTCGGCACGCTGGCAAATGTAGTGACGTCCCTTGCCCACCTCAACAAGGCCAGGGAGGCAAGTGACGGCGGCAGTGACCTGATGGGAGTTGAAACCCTTAGCAACGGGGACAGCTCGATGACAGACATCCAAGGAGACGAGCAAACTGCAAGTGATATCACTCGGTGAGAGAGATGCCGTAAAGAATCAAGAGGCTTTGATACTAACCAACAGTTGTTTCTAGATACGTTGATACGTATACAGGAGATAGACAGGACAAGGAGACCCAGGGGCTGTTATTTTCTGTTTGTCACAAAGCTTTAATATAATTTCCTGCAGGGCCATGTGGTTTCTGACTAAGCTCTTAAGGGCTTAATTAGATTCACCCATAGTCAATCAAAATGAACCATATGTCAAGGGTGCAGTACAGTGCTGCTTTGAGTTTTATCCTATATTTTTCTCTTTCTGTGTAAGCTAGTTAGCAATGTATTAGATCAGGAGTGTTGACTCATTTTAATTCATGACACATGTAGCCCAATTTGATCTCAAGTGGGCCACACCAGTAAAACATTGCATATTAACCTTACAATAACAGCACATCCAGTACCCCCCCTCCCCCCCTCTATTGTAATGAAGTTGCACTTCTTTATGATTTGAACAAGTTGTAGAGATCTAGACATCGTTTTTATTTTTCATATATTTCCGCTCCAGCATTAGCCTGGGTATACCCAGACTGCCTTGCGCGCTCGAATTTGATTTCGAACCTCCAGCCAGTCTGGAAACGAGGCGATTATCTTAGCCCTGTTTTAGGGATCCAATCACAGAGCGGGGAGGGACGGTGAGACGATGACGCGTACTACTCGGCACTTGGAAGCTTTCCGGATCCAACATGGCTGCTGCGGACGCGAAGCTCTCTTTAGCTGTAGATGGTGTTTTAAATAGTTTAGAGCGAAAGTTGAAAGGCGAAAGGTCTCTCGGCAGCTCCGCTGTCCCCCGGCTCGTAGCGAGATCACCGGTAGCGGGGCTATTAGCGCCGCACGGGCGGTTTCTGCGGCTCGTTGCGCCGAGCCGGTGAGACCGCCGGTCACCGCCGGTGATCTCGCTCCGAGCCGGGGGACAGCGGAGCCCCCAGAGACCCGCAGCAGCTTGTTTATTGCCCATAAAATCAGTGGATGTGTGTGGCTGAATGACATGAGGGGGAATAAAGCGTGAAAATAAATAATCTTGCAGAAAGCGAGAACTGGAGAAGCAAAGCAGCAAACAACACTCTCACAGACACACACACAACAAACATCCATCTCTGTTGCTCTACTACGTCATCTGGTATAACTGATCTGATTGGCTAAGAGCTACCTACAGACGCTTTGATAGACATTCTAAGCGTCCAATAAACGGCTCCGGAGGATCGTAAACCACACCTCCTCTACGGAGAAATGCATTGCAGGTGTCCAGACCTAATCTCCAATGAGATTTGGTCTGGTGTTAGCCAGGCTACTCCAGCATAGTAATGCTGCCATCACCACGCCACCTAATGTGAATGGTGTTGAGAATGCAGGTTTAATTAATTACTAATTGATTATTAACTTTTGACACTTTTATTTCGCAAAAGTAAATTCCTGTGGGCCGTATTGGACTCTCATATTTGACAGCCTTGTATTAGATAAACTCAAAATGTGGATCTTTTAATGTTAATTTGATCTGTGTGTATGTTTCTTATGATTAGAGCTTTTGACACCCTGGCCAAAGTCCTTCACCCTGGTGATGGCTCAGCAGGAGATTCCTTGGAGGCCACAATGCAGCTGATGTCAGGAGATCAGTCAGGTCCTGTGGTGGAGCTGGAGGGGCCTATTCTCTCTGACAGCCATATCCCTTTCAAGGTAAAAGTCCAGCAACTGACCTTTCCCCTTCAAGAAGTTATCCAATTGAGATTTTACTGAGTTGCACATTTGTTTAAACACTGTCATTTTTCCCCTCTTCACTCTATAATGGGCTCCTACAGCTTATGATGCCTTTGCCTGTGCCAGAGTACCTCAATGTCAACTACATCTGTGAGTCAGCTTCACGGCTACTTTTTCTCTCTATGCACTGGGCACGCTCCATCCCTGCCTTTCAAACCCTTGGGTAAGCTTTTGTCATAAGATTTTTAATTGTTTCATAACACCTTTTTTAAATATCAGCATTGGACTGTGCCATTACATTTAAATTATGAAATAACAATTAAGTGTGTTTTTCCTTATGTGGCCAAGAGTTCTCTGTAGTAAAATGAAATTAATCTTATTCTATTTATTTTGCAGTGGTCAAGACAATGACATTAACTTAATGAAAGCCTGCTGGAACGAGCTGTTCGCCCTGGGTCTGGCACAGTGTTCCAATGTTATGAATGTTGGTACAATCCTAAGTGCCATTATCAACCATCTGCAGACCAGCTTACAGGAAGGTATGAGGGCTCTGCAGTTTATTCCCTGAAATGTTCAGAAGCCAAAACAATGTTTATGTTGTGCAGTGTGATGCTAATATGGGGAACATGGGTTAATCCCATGCCGACTTTGAGATCTGTAATGTTTATTTTTGGGGGGCACAGTTTGTCTTGCATATCCAAATAAACTATACCTTTTTCTTTTCTTTTATCTCCTACAGATAAGCTGTCACCAGATCGAGTGAAACTAGTAATGGAGCACATTTGGAGGATGCAAGAGTTCTGTAACAGCATGACCAAACTGACCCCTGACTCTTATGAATACGCCTACCTCAAAGCCATCGTTCTCTTTAGTCCTGGTGCGTAGACAACTGGCCGGTGTGCAAAATGAAAATTACATTTTTAAGTTCTTGTTAGAGCAGAATCAAAAGTTGCACATATGGCCAAATGTGCATGGACCCTTGTATGACTCTGTGCATGTGCTGTTTTTGTATCAGATCACCCAGGCATAGATAATACCCCACAGATCGAGCGGTTTCAGGAGAAGGCCTACATGGAGCTGCAGGACTATGTAACCCGGACCTACCCTGAAGACTCTTACCGGTCAGTAGGCTTTACCTGTGTATTAAATAGTGACCGCTCACTGACAGGAAGGGGATGATTAGAGAAGTAGTAATAGAGAATTGCTCCATATTTAGTGAGTCAGATTTGTGATGGTATCATAGATGTACTTGCTACAGTGCACATGTTCAAATTTGATGTCTCATTTCCCCCTCATTGCTCTCAGGTTATCCAAGCTGTTGCTGCGTCTCCCTGCCCTCCGGCTGATCAGTGCAGCTGTCACTGAGGAGCTGTTCTTCGCCGGGCTCATCGGAAATGTGCAGATCGACAGCATCATCCCTTACATCCTCAAGATGGAGTCCACCGATTATAATAGCCAGGCGGTCTCTGGGGTCTGACACGCTGTGTCATTTGTAATTGCAGCATTGGACTTGGAAAACTGGACAGCCGGCCAATCTGAGTGCTCCACAGACCGATCACCAAGTGGTCACAACATACTGTATTTATGACACAGCGTCCTATGGGAATTCTTACCTTGCTCCTACTTCTACTACTCCTCAGTCAGTAGAGCACAAAGAGGAATGAATAAAATGAACTCCAGTGGCGAGTGAGCCTGCCAATATCTGCCCATTCAGGAACGAACCCTTGAAACCTGCATAGTAGATTGCGCTTTTTATTGTACATAGTATTTTATGCTTCATCGCCTCCAAGCCTTTCCTTTTTCTGCCGATCTTGTTTCTACTTTGAAGGAATCAGGTTTGTTTTCCACTGCTTTCTGACATGGTCATGCATTTTTTTATTTTCTAATGATTACGAGGAAAAAAATTGTCATAATGTGAATTGATTTGTGAGGTGTTGTTATCTCAAAAGGTTATAACCTTTTTATTTCATATTTGTTTGCCAATCCAAAGGATCAGGCAACATCACTTGTCAAATAATTGACATCATGAAGTTGTTGTTGTGTATATAGATTTGTATATAGAATGCTCCAAGAAGGCTAAAATGGGCAGCACTTGGTAATAAATGAATTCCATCTTTTGGACAAAATGATCTGGATGGAAATGGTCAAGACATTTGAAAATAAAAACACCTTCTCCTAATATTTGTCTCTCTAAATTCTTCATGATATGCAATGTTGATATATGATATGTACTGTTGTACAAGAATGAAGTGTAGCTTCTCATACTCTGAATTTTGTTTGTATGTCAGTATTTTGGACAAGCTGACCCCCAAATTGCCAAAAGTATGATGTGTTGGACCTGTGCCCAGTCATCTCTATAAACTGGGAGTTCAACAGCTTGGATGAAGAGATTCCTTTTTTGCCTCACTTATCAAAAAAGACAAATGGCAAGCTGAAAGTATTGATGTAATGATATCCAAAATTGAACAGAATGTAATCAATTCTATAAACAATGTATTGGCATTTCAGGTTCAATGTTGCCAAAAGTTAAAAAAAAATGTAATCCAAGTCAGTAAATCTTGAGACCAATGTATATGAAAGGTAGAAAATTAATTTAAACTAATCTCTAAATACAAGTCTAATCTTCAAAATACAGAGTTTGAAGGCACAAAGCATATCTTCTGTTCGATGTCAGATATTTGTGAGTTCAAACACGATTTGCCTCTTGGTGGTATCTTTTCAGAAGAAAAATTCCTCTTGTATGTTTATTATACGTGCATTTTGGTAAAACCAGAGTTTTTCTCTCTTATTTAAAAAGGCAGTAGTGTATCATGCATGATATCCATAAAATACACTTGCATAGTTTTTGCCATCATTGTTAAGAGTTCAAAGACCTCAACGGAGTATGAAAAGCCTTAAACATTCTTTAGTTGACTAGTATTCCAAGCTAATCAACCTTCGACCTTTGCCAATCAAAGACCCTTTCTTAAAAAGAGTAGATCATTGTGTTATTGGTAGACAACATTTGAAATAACATGGTATCAGTTAAATGAACAATATTCCACAGTTAGACTGTTGCTTGCTTGTGTTTATCAGCCCACTGTGTAGATCCATGTTCACAGATTAACTGGACAACTTTGCAGAGTAAAACCTGTCACAGCTCTTTGTTCCAGACTTGAGTTCAAATAAATGAAAAACTAGTAACCATGCTTTCTGGAACTTGCCCCTTTCTATGAACACAGCAGATTGTTTACATGTTCCTCCTGAATTAACAATGTAAAATCTGTATCCTAACCTGCTGACATATTGTACCGTTTCGTGTCAACGTGAAGGTGGAAGACGCTGCAGGCTGCTGTGCAGAGGGGGCATACTTTCAGTGTGTTATTGGCTTATCAATTTTTCATTAGTGCTCTGTGGATATGGGTGAACAGGGGACAGCACCTGTAAGCATTCCTGTGCTGTAGTTACCCAGTCAATGTGTCCAGCTGATAAAGGCACTGATACAGTGCCTTGCAAAAGTATTCATACCCCTTGGATGTTTCACCCTTTTGTTGCTTTTACACATGAAATCATGGTCGATATAATTTGGCCTTTTTAAAAAGAATTTGAAAAAAAACCCTTTAATATCAAAGTGAAAACAGATTTTTACAAAATAGTATAAATGAATTAAAAATCTATAAGTTAAAATAAATGATTGTATAAGTATTCATACCCTTTAAAGTAACTGACCTAATTCAACAAAGTTCCAGCTAGTTGATGCCAGCAGTGTCACAGTTAGTGAAATGGAGATCACCTGAGTACAGTTGATGTGTATCAAGTGATTTAGTATAAAAAAACATGTGTCTGGGAGGTCCAGTCTCTGATACATCCCTATTCCTGCTACAATTGTACCATGAAGACAAAAGAACACTTCTAGTAACTCAGAGAAAAGATCATTGAACAGTATAAGCCAGGAGATGACTACAAAAAAAAAAATTAAACTCACTGGACATCACAAAGAGTTCAGTTAAACCATCATTAAGAAATGGAAGCAGTATGGCACTTGTTTAAATCTGCCTAGAGCTGGCCGTCCTCACAATCTGAGTGACCTGACAAAAAGAAGACCCTAACCCGAACGCTTCCAAGGCCTGCTGCTAAGAAGTGTCCCAAGAGCATGATGCTGCCACCACCATGCTTCACGCTGGAGATGGTGCGTTTGTGGTGATGTGCAGTGTTTGGTGTTCGCCAAACATAGCATCTAGTCTGATAGCCAAAAAGGTCAGTTTTTGTCTCATCAGACAGTAGAACCTTCTTCCAATTGACCCTGGAGTCTCCCACATGCATTTGGGCGAATTCCAGGCGAGATTTGATGAGCTTTTTTTCTCTCCCGCACAGCTCCGGCTGGTGAAGAACCAGGGCAACAGTTGTTATATGTACAGTCTCTCCTATCTGAGACACCAAAGCTTATAACTCCCGCAGAGTGGTCCTAGGTGTCTTGGTGACTTGGTGACTTCCCTCTCCAGTCTTCTTCTTGTTAGGTCACTCAGATTGTGAGGACGGCCATCTCTAGGCAGATTTAAACCATACTGCCATACTGCTTCCATTTCTTAATGATGGTTTAACAGAACTCTGTGGGATGTCCAGTGAGCTGGATATTTTTTGTAGTCATCTCCTGACTCCTACTTTTCAATGATCTTTTCTCTGAGTTACTAGAAGTGTTCTTTTATCTTCATGGTACAATTGTAGCAGGAATAGGGATGTATCAGAGACTGGACCTCCCAGACACATGTTTTTTTATACTACGATCACTTGACACACATCAGCTGCACTCAGGTGATCTCCATTTCACTAACTGTGACACTGCTGGCATCAACTAGCTGGAACTTTGTTGAATTAGTTCAGTTATTTTAAAGGGTATGAATACTTATGCAATCATTTATTTTATCATATTTATTTTTAATTAATTTATACTATTTTGTAAAAATCTGTTTTCACTTTGATATTAAAGAGGGTTTTTTTGCAAATTCTTTTTAAAAAGGCCAAATTATATCGACCATGAATTCATGTGTAAAAGCAACAAAAGGGTGAAACATCCAAGGGGTATGAATACTTTTGCAAGCCACTGTAGGACCATTAAAACTTGATGATCAGATGAATTATATTGTCTGCTGCTGTTTTTAGAAGTCCATTGTCCAGTGTAGCTTTTTAAAAAATGTCTTTTTTTTTTTAAATATGCACAGCCTACTGCATCACTTCATTCGCCCTCTTTGAACCACAGAGAATAATGCATGTCACTGTATGGTGCACTCACTATATGGTCTGTGCAAACAAAAGAGGACAGCCCAAACATTTTGCAACTGCAAAAACAAAAACTTATTGTGTGTAACTGTAAAAGGTTAAGCGATTTGTGATGCAACATGAGCTTTTGTGTTCACGGCTAGGTGGATTAACACACACTAAAAGCTTGGAATGACCGAGCTGAATGAATGTGAGTGAAACAGCCAGTTGGACTTTTCCCATGGCCTCTTGGGGCTTTGGGTTTCAGTGCTTGAGTGAAAATGCTGCAAAACAAGCTGTCTCTTGTGTTAGCCTCTATATCAGCAAAGGAGATGTCAGCTGTGTGAAGTGTTATTATAGGTGATTATCATACATACAATGAAGTAAATAAACTGTAAATAATCACCCCCAAAACTGCAAAACAAACAATTATCTCCAGAAAACACCACTATAGAATACTATACCAATAGCACAACATACAATGTATAACATTGCATGTTACAACAGCATTCTTCATGCATTTTGATATTTGCTCAATAAATCTTTAAAATATGTTTTACTTGCAGAGCTTGTAACACATTTTTACTTTCTCACTTCTACTGTTACTTACTGTTTGATTGATAAGCGCATTCTTTTTAAGTCATATTTGTCATATTAGCCTTTAAGGCTTTCTGACAGAAATATTTAACAGTAGTAGTATTGTATATGTGTCAAGCACAGGGCTTTCACTAAGAAAACCAGGGCGTGTGTGTCCTGTGATAAACTTTTACTTTAAAAAAAACTTTTTGAGACTTAGTTGACTTATTATTTTCTGTTATGATTAAGAAAATAATTTTCGGTCTCTGACTGATAAGATTCAGAAATAAAAAACATGGTCAGGAAACATAAAACATGGAAACATAACTACTCTTTAGGTTGAGAAAAATATCATAGTTCGGGTTAAAATGGACCCTTTCAAAACATCTACAAAGTCTCAGAAAGTCCATCTTGTGCCCCCAGGTTGGGAACCAGTGCCCCAGAGGGCTCTTCATCATGTTTTATTGGCCATAGGGGCTCCAAGAGGGCACTTTTGCATGTTTCTTTCCAACGTTGGGGCACCAATGGGGGCTAATCCGTTCCTGAGTCCACCAGTGATAAGACACCACAGAGTAAAAACACACGTAAAACCACGAAGGAGATACTGATGGGATGTCATTATTTATGAAACTCATCTTGATCACAAACATGCCTCAAAGAGCTGATAACGTGGCTATTTTTTATCTATCAGTGAGAGGCACGTGCGTTGAAAGAGTTAACCCCTCCTCGCGCAGCCACCCTGCAGACAGAAATAGGCGGAGTTTGGGTTCACACATAGTTTTTGTATGTTGAAGAGGGCAGTCAGAGTGTGTGTGAGAGAGAGAGGGAGAGGGAGGGAGAGAAACAGGGGCTCAACATGGATACGAGACTAGGCGTGAATTGTGAACTCGCCCCGGTGTTGAATTGAAGAACCAGCGGCTCCAAACTGACCACAAACACGGGATTATTATGCCCAGCGCCAACGTGTCCGTGCGAAGTTTATCCGAAGTGGAGAAATACCTCGGCAGCCGGATGGTGAGTATCATGTGAGTGTATTTTGTAGCATTGTTGTGTCATAAACGACAGGTCCCTTACTGTACCAGCGATACATTGTTGTCTGTTGATCTACGCGTCATGTGAAAACAACAGCTGCGATGTTCAGAGCTACACGTTTCCCCCAACAAAGAGCCTCTAACCCCGGGATACATCTGGGCAAATACCGTAATAAAAGAGCAGATGTCCTTTTGGAGAAGTTGTACTAGTACAAGGATGTCTTGAAGTGTCTGTCACTGTAAACTCTGAGTCGGGACGTTATGGGTTTGTCCACATATTTGACGCCATCTAAACGGGACAGGGATCTGTCTGTGCTGCTTCACACCGACATAGGGCTGAAACTAACGATTTTTTTCACATATCGATTGTCGATCATTTTATGGGTTATTGTATTCATATTTTGGGCTATAACATGTCATAAAATTGTGAAAAACACCCATTTCAAGTTACTAGAGTCTAAACTGATGTATTTTAATTACTTGTTTGTTCAACCAAAAGTCCAAAAGATTTTAAATTCAAGAAATATGCAAAATGTTGTCATGGGTGAAATTTGATTCAGGTTTTTTTGGGGGGGAATTTAGGTTTAAAAATGATTAAAATGAATAATTATCACAATATAACTTTCTGGTAATTGACTGTTGGATTAAAAAACGTAATGTTTCAGCTCTAATTTAAATTTGCCGGTATTGTTTGACTACTGTAGTCCCATGGAGTCATCCTGTTGTAGTTACTTGTGTTTTCATTTGAACAAGTGAATCAGGTGGATGTTATACCTTTATGCTCTTTTTGCTGTTTGTGGTGATGTAGTATTGCATTGCAGGTGTTTCTAGTATCCTTCCACCAAATAAGACGTAAAAAGCATTTCACACAGCCCAATACAATAGAAACTGAAAGCTGTTAGTAAGGTATTAATTGTAGTTATTTTTGTGTTCTTTCTGTTTTGTGGACACTCAGTGACTCAGTGCCTGACCCAGATTTTTAAAAGTAGAAATGAAAACCTCACCTCACCTTATTTCACATGAAGGAGTGACTCATGTTAATGAGGGCTAAGCTATATGGCCAAAATCTTCTGTCGGTCATTCCATATCTCTGTAAGGATATATATCACAATATGGCATGTTTTCTGCTAATTCAATAAATAAATAAATAGTATAAATGAATTTACAACATGAGAAAGCCTATTTCCACGTACAAGGATCAGAACAAAATGTCTCATTCAATTGATGGGTAGCTCTTTTTTGACATTACAATTAAAACAACAAATATGTATGATAGAAAATGTTACCCAACCCTAATATCAGTATTTTGTTACATCCTGACATTAAGGATATACAGATGTAGAAATATTTTATCAGAAACAAAACTGAGAATATAACTTTTTTCAGAAAATATAATTGATTTTATCATTGTGAGCACATAATCTTTATTCTTACGATATGATAGCGCACTATAATAAATGTAAGTTTTGTAAATAGTTGTATTTTCATTATTCATAGTCTCACAGAGATGGATTACTGTCAGAGCTTATCTTATTTTATGTCTTTACACAGCAATGTTTTCAGGACAGTCAATTTTATTAATGTATCCCAAATCAAAGTTTCCTGAAAGTGCACTAAAATCTCTCCAATATTTGATTCTATCTATTCTTAAACCCATGACTCGGATAAGAAAACAAGCCAACCCCCAAACACCTTCAGAACTGAACTAACAGGTGTTGGGGAAAACCATCCAACCATCATCATGTTAATGTACCATGCTCAGAAAAATCCCCAAATGTGCCGTGACGGATCAACCTGAGAATGCATTTAAAGCCAGGGGCTCTCAGTCACAGTGGCACCGAGGAGAGGAATGCTCTATCAAGTGTGAGTCTTGTGCAACCAGAAAGTCACTCAGGTGTCGTGCGGCAGGTTGTTTCTCTCCCTAGTATATGTATGAGCTGTCAGGCCTGCTGCTCTTGTCACCAATAGTCTTCAATGAGATCATGCATCCCAAAGTGAGCTCTGGCAGCTTCTCCTCGGCCTGTATAGCTTTTTATAAAAACTGCCCTGCTGTCATGTGAACAATTCCAGATACTTCAGATAACAATGCAACTCTAACCATTATAAATGAATGAAATCAATAACATTCCCCCTTTGGAGTAGCACTTGAATGATTAACACACAAATAATTAGAGCCAGCTACTCAAGTACACAATTAGGCAGTAGCGGTATAACCACCAACACAATATAATAACAACATATCTGACAATTTGGCTAGTTTATTACCACTGGACTGTGTAATTATGCTTTTCCTCCTTTTGTTGGCAGCAAATTACATTCCAGTTTTGTTCCTCAAAAAAGCCATTGTGCAGCAGATATAGTGGGTTAGAGGCCAAAGATGATGCAACACCTCAGTCTGGGTCTTTAACCCTTGCATCATGGCGGCTCGTGGAGATTTGCGTGCCATTTCTCAGTGACGTGTCTGTCCTCGCATGAACCTTGTTTTTCACCTGTAGTGGCTCTGTAGCATTATTGTCACCTGACGAAAGGCAAACACAGTAGCCATCATATCAGTATAATTAGCAGTCTTTTAAAATGCTGTGATATGAATCATTAACCGGCAGCTATTGTCCCCCTTTTTATTCTCTCTTTTTATTATGTTTTCATGACTAATGAGCTGCTCGACTCTTCAAGCACTCTGATACGTCATTGGCTCCATTCACTCTCTCGCTTTGCATTGTCGCATTGAACATAGCTGCATATTTATCGTAATTAAACCCATTCAATATATCCCCAGTCTATGGGGGCAAGCAGACGCTGGGAGTGTTAATAGGCTATTGATTTAGTCCATCCTGGACCAGCTTGTCTATGAGATAATAGCAAATACGTCTTAAGCAATTCACTCGGCCGACCTCCCAGGGATTACTCATTCAGGAAACTCGAGACTTCAAACTCTGTCCCTGGTTTTGTTTCCTCTGTTACTTTTGATGATGCATAGTGTTTGGCCTCTAAAGAAAGGTTTTGCAATCAAAGTGTGGCCGTGTAGGCAGCTGTGGGATGCAGATGAGAGGAGGAGGGGGAGGAGGAGGAGGAGGAGGAGATGTTGGGTCAGCTTTCTGACTACAATCAAAGATGTGCTCCCTGTCGCTCTCACTCTCTCCCTCGCTGGTATTCTTCCCGTTTCCCTGTGTGAGCCCTGAGTGGGAGAGTGTCTGTATCCATGAGGATCAGCTGGAGGGAATACCAATAAGCACCGCAGGGTTCTTCCCCTCTGTGGCTCTGTTCTCTGCTGAAGGGACGGTTTTGTTCCATCTCAATGAGTGTGCCAGCTCTGTTGCTCTGTGTGTGTGTGTGTGTGTGTGTGTGTGTGTGTGTGTGTGTGTGTGTGTGTGTGTGTGTGTTTATTTGGGGTACACAGAGGCAACGACGGAGAATAAGCGATACACCACTAACAGCCTCATCATTTTGATCTAATTTCCCCAGATCACTGCAAACACCTGTGCTTGTGCATGTGTGACTGCATGACCTGACCCTGCACTGTAAACTGATGGTTTCACCAGATTACAGCTGCAATTGTGAGTACTTTCAAACATTGCTTCCTCGTTATGGAGACAATGCTTTCCTGTTTGCATTACAAAATGTCTGTGGCTTTATTAACCCCCCCCACCACCACCACAACAGGGAGGGACAGCGAGTTTAGCAAGAAAACACCCTCAGTTTCTGTTCATCCTGCTAATCTGAACCAATATTTACTGTATTTCTCTGCCACTGCACCTCTGAATAATTTGTGTTTTCAGCTCACTCCGGTTCAGGACTTTAATGCTGAATTGCTGCTTTGCCTGTTTCCTCTGGTGCTGCAGTGAGGTCTGTTTTTGCTTGAAAAATTGAATCACTAACTAGATCATTGATCCGAGAGAGCACACTGCAGTGCAAGATAAGCAGCATCTGCAGTTTCTAGTGACTCCCCCAAACTATGCCCCAAAATGTAGCAAAGATTTGGACAGATTTCTCAAGCAGAACAACACACAGCTCTCCCTCGTTGGGTTAAGACTGAGGCTAATGCAGTTGGATCTTTATGTTCTGCTGTCTAGGGAGGTCAGAGCATATTAAATGGGTCATGGTGTTGGACAGACGCTGTGTGCTATGTAGGACAGCGTGGGGGGACAAGGGGCTCGAGCAGGGCTGAGGTGTAAGGGAGGCTCCCTGGGGGCACACGGAGCCTCCTGTTGGCGGAGATGATGTGTGCCGCTGTGCTGTTTGGGAGAGTCCTCCCTTTGTTCTATTCCTGTCCTCTTATCTGTTTCTGTATTTATTTATTTTGTCTCCCACTTTCTGTCTGTCTCTCTTCTCCTGCTCCACTGACACACTAATAAAAATGGGTGAGTCAAACAGCAGTGGGCGTATGCCTGGCTTCTTAATTTCACAACATTTTCTCACATATTGATGGTGGTAAACCACATTTTAAGCATATGATCAGACAGATTGGGCTCACACAGTCCAGCTTTTAAAACCCAAAGAGTCAGTCAGTAATCGCACATACAAGTTCAAGGACAGACGTACAGGTCGCCTCCACTCTATCTCATCAAACGCTACACTGTGATGAACCTCTGACCTCTCAGTTAAGCACTGTCCACTTAACTGTCAGACTTCACTGCTGCCATCTGCCATCCTTTCCCCCTGTAACTGGGCTTTCACCCCTCCCATCATCTGTAGCCATCCCCAAAGACCTTCAGTCCTGGCCCTGTTTCACCCTCCTACCTCAGCAACCCCTGGAGATCGCCTGCAGAAGTGTTTGGGAGTAGCCGAGTGAAAAGTAGGGCAGCTCCTTAGCAGATTTGGGAGGACATTTTCATCAGCATGAGTCTAATTCATTTAGCAGAGCCACTCATCCAGAGAGACCCTCAGAATTTTTTTCCAGCAGTTAGTCAGCGTGGGTGTAAATCTTGAGTCGGCAGTGGAAATGGGTTTATTAAATATCTTATCAAAGAATACTTAGATGTCGTAGTCTTTTTTGGGGGTTTGAGTGTGCGTAAAACATCTGGGTCGTGTTATTCGTGTTATCCGAGCTGCTCTCACGAATCCCTCCTCTTCCTGTCAAAGGCCATCTTGTTTTTATAAGTAAAGGCTTACTCCCCTCATTCTAGCTGTGTAATACATTTTTGGCTTGATATTCACTACTCCAGGTGCGTGAGTGTGAATATAGAAGTTGCATCATATTGCTTTCCAAAACGTGCTGTGGGCCTCAGCAGGGATCCATCAGTGGCTGCCAGGTCACAATTTCATCTATTTTACGCTCATCTTGTATCCATGATATCGCACCTTGAAGCAATAAGCACACAACCCTATGTTCTGTGTTTGGCCTCTAGTGCTACAGAACAGAACATTTCAAAGTTAAGGCTAGTGGTGGGAGTGCCTGAGGAGCTAGCTCACTTCCAGTGCTGCATAAATAGCATGCAGTCAAAGCTGTCTGGTCAAACAGGCAGCTCTTTGTGTTTGCTGTTTGAAAATGAAAAAGACTGGGTTATATGAGCAACCTACAAACAAGCCTGCACTACACTTCCTCTACAAGGAGGAGGATATTAGGCTCCTTTCTTTTGTATGACAAACAGGTTTGACAAAAGGGCGGCTTATGTGTGAACTTGACTGTTTTGACAAGAGATATTGCTTACACTCTGTAAGGAGAAGCATTGTGATTGGGCGCAGGGCTCCTCGGGCTATACGTCAGGCGAGCGAATCCATATGCAGTGGCTCGCTCATCAGAGTCCTGGACAGAGCAGAGGTAGGACATGACAAAGTGTGCTTTTTCTCTGCAGACAAAGAGTCTTGTGTTGAAGAAGGACAGATGCCAGAGAGGGGGAGAGTGGGAGGACGACAGAGGCTGAAATACCCCAGGCATGCTCTAGAAAGAAGCGTGGCATTCTCTTGTTACACACTTTACATACAGCAAATAAGTAATATGTAATATGTATGTATACAGTATAATTATAGACACTATAATATTGAAACTACAGGGTTTATTTACATGTACAAACAGGACTAGAGTTTACAGACATGCTAGCAGTTGGTTGAGGCTGTGCTGAAAAGCAGTGTTGCTTTGAGGCAAATACTAGAGCTGGCATAGTAACATGCTGATGTTTAACAGGTTTATTGTTTGCCTACGAACATTTGCTAATTGCCCCCAAGGGACAGCTGAGGCTGATGTGAATGACTTTAGATTTGCATGTATTAAACATAAGGATTGTACAAATTGCAATATCAAAAGATCAGGAAAAACAGGAAATCACAGGAAATAATCTACTCATTATCAGAATCTCTTGTTTCACATAGACTTCCCGCAGTTATTGTGTTCATTATACATATTAAATACCATTTATCTGTACTTAGTGACATATTTTATATTATATTCAATGCATAACAATAAGTCAGGAGTTGTCAGTCTTCTGAATTATAGAAGGGAGGTCCCTTAAAAGAAAATGCTGGGAAAGACTGCATAGTTGTTGAGATTTGCAGTCTGGATTGCAGTGGTACACAGACAGAAAGACATTGCCCTTCATAGCCTGACTAAATCCAGCTATAAAGCAGTTTCTGTGTCTAACTTTAAGGCGAAACCACATTCGAGTAATAAGTAGATATGTCAGAGATGACTGTATCACCTTCACAAACAAGTTTGACAAGTTAATTGTTCAGTCACGATAACAACAGCAAATAAATGGGAATGTGTAACTGGATGACTTCCAGTTTGGAGACGGGAACAGTCCTGCTGAATGGGTTTTTGTTGTATTATCTGACTAGTCATACTTAATCACCCTGTTATTGGTAAAGCTCGTCTTGAGTTCCACCTGACAGTCATGTGAGGAGGAGCGTCAGTCTGTGGTGAACTCTGCATGCATTGGTCAATTGTAAAGGTACTTAGCTTGCAATATGTAACCATTACGTGGTGATGTGGGAATGCTAAGCAGGATTCAGTCCTAAGTCTGCATGAGTTAGCTGTGATCTGTTTATTTGCTTGAAACTAGCTGTGTTACATTTGTTAAGGATTAGTGCAGCTTTGTAGAGCCCATAGTGGTTGTTGTACAACACTTTGTATTAGGCCTGAGCAGCTTACACCTCCTGTCATTCCACTGTGGTCGATCATCTTGCAAGAGTCTGTGGCTTGTTCGGTCACTGTTGAATTGCAGTTTCATTGCACTTGAAGGGAAACTTCTGTTTTAAAAATGCTGCAGAAACATGATTAAATGATGTATTCACAGCTTCCGCCAGTTTCCTCTTTTTGTATAGTGTTTAGCCTTCCTGCCATAGTTAAACTTGCTTACTTGAGCCAAATTTGTACTGTTTCACTTCCTCACGTCTGCAGCAGACCTCTGTGCTCGACAGTGAACTATTGACATGCCAGGCAGTCGCTGTCTGTATTGTTGAGCCTCTATCAGAAAAATGGAGATTTACTGTAAAAATAGGGGACAATGTCTGGCAAAGGGATTTCCTGAGCGTTGTAGCCTTATGTGACATTATCACTGACCTACATTAGATGTGGACGCTCCACTTCTTTCACACACAGTAATAGCTGTTATCTGAATTTTGTCATCTGTGTGCTATACTGTAAACAAACAGGATTACATTCTGGCTCCTAAAACGTAACAGATGTGCCAAATAAGAGCCTTACATATTCGCACAGATGGTCTCATTGTGGCTGTAGCAGGAAAGGCAAGGAGTTGCTATGTAGAATTATTATATATTTAAAGCAAATTCAGAAAAAGAAACATTGAAAGAAATATTTTATTACCCGGGTCTTAGTTAAATTTTTTTTGTCATCATTCCTAACATTTAAATCACCAGCTGCTTTCTCGAAACATGAGAAAGCAGCGACTAGACACAGCTGTGGTTGAGTCCACAGAGCAAAGCAACACCAGCAGATCAGGTTTTTTAAAACAACCCTCAGTTTAACCCAATCATCAAAACTATTCATTGATGAATGAGGGACAATTTAATTTAGTTTCAAATGTTGTTTATATTATTATTATTATTTTTATTATGATTATGATTATTATTAAACAGTAATGGACAGTTAAATATGTTCACCTTTATTTACCTTTTAAATAGGTTATTTAAATAATCAAACCTGTCTGTATAAAGAATCTGCTGATTCTGTGAGATAAGATAAAATACTAACATATCTTATCATATCTTTTAAAAAATCTGAGGGAAACTTTGCTTAAGGCTCCAATTTGTAATGCAATAAACTGGAAATGGAGTTGTTTAACTTTTCCAGACGACCTGTTTTGCTCATTAGACAAAAGGGATGATCTCCCTGCAAACGCTCCATATCTAATACAGTATCTGAATCTGTTTCTTCTCCTTGCAGGACCGGAGTTCTGAGGGCAGTTTCCTGAGCCTCTCTGGGTCGATGCGTCGGGGTTCTTCAGAGAACAATCTGGACCTGGATCTGAGTGATGGAAGTCCTGGTTCCGCTCTGGGCTTCGAGGTCCATCGTAGTCGCTCTTGCTTGGACAACCTCCAGCAGAAGATACTGAAAGTCACGGAGCAGCTGAAGATCGAGCAGACGGCCCGGGACGAGAACGTGGCCGAATACCTGAAGCTGGTGAACAGTGCGGACAAGCTGCAGGTCGGGCGCATCAAGCAGGTGTTCGAGAAGAAGAACCAGAAGTCGGCGCAAAACATCGCCCAGATGCAGAAGAAGTTGGAGCAGTATCACAGAAAGATGAAGGACAGTGAAATCCTCCACAGCCCGTCCCCTCACCCATCTGGTGTGAAACACAGCACCATACCCAGGGAGTCTCCCAGACAGCTGCTGAGGGACATGACTGGCAGCGGCCGACACCCGACCATGGACAAGATCAAGACCATCGGCCCTGGTGTTTCCCTCTCCCCTCCTTTCTTCTTCAGCAAGCCTCGAGAGTTCGCCAACCTCATCCGGAACAAGTTTGGCAGCGCTGACAACATCGCCCACCTCAAAACCACTCTGGATGCTTCCTCGCCGCTGCCCACTGACAGCGCAGTGAAGGGGCTGAGTAGCAGCACCTCTATGGTGGGCAAGCCCAAGTATCCCAGTGATGATGAGTGCTCCTCAGGGAGCGCCTCCATTTCAGCAGACAGTAATGGGAACCCAGCGGGGGGAGGAGGCCTGCCAGCAGGGCAGGCGCAGCAGGCCGGGGGAGACAGCCAGAGCCGGCTGGCCCTGAGCCTGGAGGAGGTGAGGGAGATCCGAGATGCCCAGAGCCAGCTGGAGGAGGATATGGAGGAGATAAAGGCTCAATTCAAGAGAGAGTATGGCATCATCAGCCAAACACTGCAGGAGGAGAGATACAGGTATGTGTAAATAATGTAAAGAGGACACAATATAAAAACTTACTGGAGAGCCAACTAACTCACAAACTGTGAAATAAAACAGTTTGTGTCCAGCCTGGATCAGAAAACATGGGATTCAAGCAATTACGATTTGGCTCCTCTTCATATGTCACATGCAGGCTCATTGGAATACCATTGGCTACTATTGCACCATATTTTTTCTCTCAAGAATATCTGAACAGACTGGGCTTTTTTTTTTAAGAAGGAGGCCTTAAAGAGACAGGTGCTAAAGTGTTTCAGACAGAGGGTGAATGCAAGTATATTCTGACAGACAGTCTATGAAGATTTTATAAAAAATAACATTTAAGTATGTAAACATGTATGAACCTGAAAAGGAGACATGGGAAATATCTTCCCTTAAATATTTAATTGTTCTTTACTAGGCCACGCCTAATAACTAATGTTATTCTCATATTTGTTCATCTGCAAAATATAAACAACCATAGAATTTGGAGATGCCACTTTACTAAATGGTAGATGTAATTCATTACATTATCCCACACAGTTTGTTGGTTGCAGAAGCACTTAATATACAGTATGTTCAAATTCCAAGAAGATGTTCATTTATAACAAATATTTCTGCATCATCTACCAGGTACGAGCGTTTAGAGGACCAACTGAACGACCTGACAGAGCTTCACCAACATGAGATGACTAATCTGAAGCAGGAGCTGGCGAGCATCGAGGAGAGAGTGGCCTACCAGGCTCATGAAAGGGCCAGGGACATACAGGTGCGTAATAGTGATTCCAATATGTAGTGGTGCTTGAGCTGGAAACTGCAGACCATGTGACTCACCTGTGTGTCATGAGGCTGGTATATCAGCAAACAGCTCTGATAGGAGTGAGTAAAATAAATGGATTTGTATTAAAGTGAAATCTCACACATCGCTGAAGTTTAATAGGTGTTTCACGATTTCCGTTCTAACCCCCACCTTACCGGTGCAATGATAGCCTGCAGCTGCACTTTTCCAGTCAACATGAGCACTGCTGGAGTTGAAGATAATGGAGAAACAGCTATAATGGTAATAGAACTCTAGTCTTCCTGCAATGTTTTTGCCTACCCTGCCAGTTTTGTAGCGGAGACTAAGGTCAGTTGGCATATGTTGCACTCTCTGCTGTATTTCTCTGGCATAATTTATGTCAGAAAATGATTACTGGCAGGGTCAAGCTGTCAGCTATAAATAAATATTTTACTGATTAAATTCATATTGTGCATTTGTACCAACCCCATCACCAGAAGGGTTGATAGTGCATCAATGATTGAGATGATTGTGTAGCAGTGGTATAAAAAAATCTTTAAATTGAATTATGAACCCAAATTTGAAAGTCTAATCAAATTGGTAATAAAGTTATCGTTATTAAAGGATGAGGACATTACCATATACAGCTGTAGAGGTGAATGTATTAGGGTGTAATGGCACCCTTCATCAGATAACACAAGATTCAGTCTGTTTTGTCGTTTGACATTTATCTTCCCTGCCCCTGTGTCTCTCCATGCTGATACATAATTAATCTTCAAGAGGAATCTGAGTAATTGAGGATTAAAAGGTCAGCAAAATGCCCTTTAGCCATTTGGGAAACAATCAGCCCCTCAAAGTCTCTCTCCATCTTCCTCAGGAAGCTCTGGAGTCGTGTCAGACGCGAGTGTCCAAGCTGGAGCTCCAGCAGCAGCAGCAGCAGACGGTCCAGCTCGAGAGCCGTGACGCCCGAGTCCTGCTGGGAAAAAGCATCAACATCATGCTTGCCATCATCACCGTCATCCTGGTTTGTGTCTCCACTGCTGCCAAGTTTGCCGCTCCACTGATGAGGAGCCGGCACCATGTTGTCGCTACCTTCCTGGGAGTTTGTTTTTTGACCATATTCTGGAAGAACTGGGACCGTTTACAGTATGCCATAGACAGGTTGCTGGTGCCTGCCTGAGAGTGAAGCGTGCACACTGAAAATAACACTGCAGAGGCATGGACACTGTCTGTCAGGATAGGACTGTCGAAGAGGATTGGTTGTACAATCGTCAGAAGACACGATCGCCATGCATTCACAAAGGTCATTTAAAAAAAAAGTCAAACTGGAATGAAATTTGGTCTTTTTTTCTTGTCTAGAACTTGAATGTGTGTTGCTAACAATTTCATTTAACCTTTTAAATAATATTTATATAACAGTCATTTTTGTTACTTCTCCAAGGATTGCTATGAAATCATCTCAAGACATAAATAGTCAATTCAAAGATTAAGAAGGGTGGAGAGACGTGCACATGAGATACTCCTCCCCACGGTTTTGGGGAAATAATCAATAGATGAGGTCAAATTTGGCCAATGATTATTCTTTCTCCTTTTTGCTTCAGCTCAACTTTAATATCTATCAAACTGTTGAAAACATGTACACACAAACAAAACCTCAAGCTTGGTATCTTGTTAGCACAGTTATGAAATGCTAATGTCTTTTATAGAAATAGTTGGAGATTTTGGGAAATGTGCTTATTCTCTTTCTTGAGAAGATCAATTACATTCATATCTGTTAATATGAAGCTACTGCCAGGGGCTGCGTGGCTTAGCTTAGCATGAACAGGTTTTTCTTACCAGTTAACATGTAATCTAACAATCTCGTTTAGAGACGTGGTTTCACAGGGGAAGTTAGGGTCAGGCTGTTTCCTGGCAAGGCCTGACTCCAGAAGGGTGTTTGTTTATCAATGGGGCTGTGTATCGGCAAGAATCTGTAGATATGATACATATGATGAAAGTTGGGTTACTATTCAATATATTGCTATAAGCAAGGCAATATATTGCGGTTTGCATAAAATCCTTAATACTTCTGCACCACCATATGCATGAAATCTAATTTAGAAAAAGGTTTTTATGCATTCTGTGCAGTGAACTCATTTGCATTTATCACAGTCCCTGTAACATCCAACATCATAGCACTTATTTTTGTGCATGCACTCTGTCTGCTACAGATCTTGCATGTAAACTATTAATTGAAGATCGATACAGTGTTTTTGGGAATCGATACAGTATCACAAAATGTAATATTGTGATAAGGAAGTGTATCGATATTACGCTTATGTCATCTTTAGGTAGCTTGATTTTTGCCTTGTTTTTAGAGGTTCAGAGGTGGATTTTTGTGACTTTTTCACAGAGACAGACGAGCTATTCCCTCGGTTTTTAGTCTTTATTCCAAGCTAAGCTAACTGGCTACTGATTGTAGCTTCATATTTGGACATGAGAATGATATCAATCCTCTGATCTAACTTTTTATAGATAAACTCAATAAGCACATTTCCTCAAATTCCTCGAGTTAAACTATTCCTTTACATGAAGAATCTACAGACTGAAGCACAGAGGCAATGGACATCATGTCTTTTTTTATGTGTTCATTATCTTTATTCCTTATTGCCTTGTCTGCTCTGTGTGGTCAGTCATCTCTTAAAGGTTTTCTGTTTACTGTTCCTGATGTTTAAAGTGCAATATACTTGATTTCTACAAGCACTGTTTTTAACATGATTCTTTTAGGAGTGAACGTTTTATGTCGATGTTTTACAGTGACAGGGTGCTGGTGCTGTGGGGGTTGGGTAAGGAAGTGTCATTAATGTTGGCATGAGAGATCCATAACCACTGAAGCCACTGCTGGGCTCTGATAAGACCAGCTGTCTCCTCTCTTAAGGGCCAAAAATCAATCCCACTGCATTACAGTGCTGGTAGCTCGGTAATATCAACACACACTGGCTCCCCGGTGCAGGCGCACATGCACACACACCCGAACAACACAAACACAGAGTCTGCCATTTGGCTGTCTTTGTGTCTTACTGGTCTGATGTTTGTCTTGTATTAATAATGTGATTGAGAGGCGATGGATTAAACTGTGATTAAAGGCCTTTTTTGAGGAAAAATGCAATTCCAATTTTTTTTTTAAAAAGAAGCATCAAACCGCCTTCAGTACTCTAATGGTGACTGAGGAGCATGTTACAGGCTCTCAGTTATGATCCACGAGCCACTTTTTTGGATTGAATAATGTGTTATTTTATGTTTGTCTTATGAACATTGCCTATGATGATCTCACATGAAACTATGGACCACTTTTTAATTGTTTGTCTGCCATAATAACATGTTTGTGTTGATGTTTGTTGTCATCTCTGTCGTTCTACTGACTGTATCATAATTCTGTGTTCCTGTTTTGACATATTTGAGGAAGTTTACCGACAGAACTACAGATCTGGTTTACATTCTCATTCATCTCCGGTGCACTACGTGATCAATCAGTTGTATTTTCATGCATTACGTGCCTTTGTCTGACACTTTCTGTTAAATTAAACAAGACTTTTTAATCAACTTGTGACTGATTTTTAGTTTGGGAATTTGTTAATGTTTTTGGTCATGTGATTATTTTTTTAGCTGTGATCAACAGCTGTAGCTCATTCGGTCGGTCCTTCCACAACATTTCCCCACCCTTTGGCAGGCACAGTGTTCATCCTAGGAGGCTGAAAGTGTGTGCGTGTGTGTGTGTGTATGCATGCATGAAAGGTCCCAACTATTGAAAATTCATACTTGCTTCTCACATTTCAAGTATTGAGAAATCACTACTGTGACCAAAGTGGGATCTGTGGCAAGTTTTCAGATGAAATGTATGAATAATTATAACCGATAGTAAAGTTTGGTATAGCTTGCATTTATTTTATGAGTCTTTATGACTTTCCACAAACTATTTTGATTATTTCGACTATTAATGTTATTCATAGTCCCAGGCTATGCTTATTATTCTTTTTGTTCTTTTTATGGTAATTGTATATTATTCAGAGAGAAACACTTCCTCTTGATATTTTTAAAAGTGTATGTTTTGAAATTCATCTCAAATTAGATGTGTAAAAAAACATCTAACTATTCCAAGGAACCTGCATGTGAGAGTCCCCAGTATTAGCATTCTGGGCTGAAAAAAGAACCATTGGTGTTGACAACAGCCAAAAATCCAAAATTAAGTGAAAGGCAAAAGGAAGTTTCTTATATCTTTGAAACTTCCTTAAAGTAACCTATTTATATTCAGAAAACACACTGAGCACATTGTTCTTTGATAAAACTGCAGATTTTTTTTTTTAATTCTCCTTTAGGCATTTGCACTAGAAGAATAAAACCTTAGAAAAACTTAATATGCATACAGCTTTGAATAAGTTCCACTCTATTAATATTAATAGCACACATATTTGCTGTTCTACTGGTACTAGATACCCTATCCTTCACCACCACTAGAGGGTGTAGGTGTTGCACTGCTGACACAACAGAGACCAAGAAAACATATTGGAAGGCTGCAGCACCTTACACAGCCTTCATGATACCAAACCGATTTTATGCATGTTTTATATCTAAATAATTAGCCTTTTTTCTGTCAAAATCAATGATTCAACTTCAAATCAACATTAAGATTACAAAATCATAGAAAACAAAAAAAAAAAACACTTTACTTTGGCAGCTGTTTCACAAGCAACGTGGAAGAGCAGTGCCCTCTGCTGCTGCCACAAATCAGCACTGAAACTGCAGTTTTTCAACACATTTCTACAAAAGTGCACAGCTGTATTGGAGCATTTTTCTGTGTATTTTTTATTAACATTGTATCAAAGTCGTGTTGTTTTCCATGCTGTGAACGGAAGTGCTTTCTGTAGACTGTAACTGTGACTGGCATGGCTCCCACCAGGGAGGATTTTGGTACCCAGGATGCTGATGATTGCAGAGAGATGGAATAAATTCAATTACAGTCACTTTAATGATCTCTCAGCCAAGCTGGCACAACATGCAACAGCACAGCTCAAATAATATCATGCAGCCACTCTAATAAATAATGACACACCATGTGAGATATCACCTTCAAATTAAGGATACCAGACTTATTCAGCATCTCAATATTGCTGCATATCAGAGTAAAGGACACACACACAGACACACATTCTGACAAAATGAAGCCCATGCATGGTTAAACTCAGCCCCACTGCAATATGGGTCACCTGGCGCAGCTGTGTGTGTGGTTTAGTCTGCGTGACTAGTGCCTGCCTGCATGCCAAATAGAGGCACAGACACACGGTGAGATACAGGAGCAGGAATGGGGATGATAGACAGATAGCTTAACTGGGGATCTCTGGCACTCACACTGTGTTCCTGTACTTTATGAGAGCTTAAGTTTAAGAGTGAAATTGTGTGAGGTGTGTGCACATACACACATCTATGTGTGTGTGTGTGTGTGTGCGTGTGCGTGCGCGCGCGCGCGCGTGTGAGTAGGAGGATGGGCTGTGTTTCGCGCATTTGTGGAGCAATAAGGGCCTCTGGGGGAGAAGAAATACTCAGATTGGTGTGACGCAGAGATTCTGACTAACATACACACATGCACACAGCCACCCACGCACTTACACACACACACACACACACACACACACACACACATAGAGGCTTAAAATGGGGATTATGGGCTATATTTGTAGGTGTGAATGGAGAGAGCAATATTTCATTTCCCAGTCTCTCTCTCTCTCTCTCTGTATTTTGTGATGTGAAAAGTGTGCGCTTCCTTTTGATGTGTGCTAGGATCCTGTGTGTTTTCCACTGTGCTCTCTCTTATGGCTCCTGGAGCTCGCTGGTCTATTCACTGGGCTCCATAATGAGCTGCTAATTATCCCAGGACCTCATCAAGTCTCTTTGGGCTCCGCGGCTATAAGCCTCCTCCTCACACAGGTTGGCATGGTGACCGTAGGGGATGGGACCTGCACAGAGGAGGCCACCAAAAGGAGCCGCAGCTTCACTCCTGCATCTCTTCCACTGAGGGGGAGTGAGAGGGACACTTTTTTTTCACTACCCGAAAGACAAAAGAGAGAGTGGGAAGTGTGTGGATAGAATTAGCGTGGCTGATTTAAATTTTGTGCATTTTGTGTGTGTGTGTGTTTATAAATACACTCACCAGCCACTTCATTAGGTACACCTGTTCAACTGCTTGTTAATGCAGATATCTAATCTGCCAATCACATGGCAGCAACACTACGTATTTATGCATGTAGACATGGTGAAGCTACCTGCTGAAGTTCAAACAGAGCATCATAATGGGAAACAACGTGGTTGTACATTTACTCAAGTACTGTACATAAGTACAATTGTGAGGTACTGGTATTTTACACAAGTGTTTCCATTTAATGTAACCTTATACTTCTACTCCACTACATTTTGAGGCAAATATTGTACTTTTTACTTCACTACATTTAGCTTTACTTACTTTTCAGATTTAACATTTAAATCATGATCAGTTTAATAAGATTAGATTAGATTTTTTTAAAGGATATAAATATCTAAGTAGTTAAAATGAGCTCTATCTTTACAAAAATACAACGATGCTAACATAAATGCATCAATATAAATAATCTAATAATATATTTGGAATATAAATAATAATCAGAGTGGGTCCATTCTGCATAATGGTTACTTTTGCTTTCGATACTTTAAGTACATTTTGATGCTGATACTTCTGTACTTTTACTTAAGTAAGTTTGGAATGCAATGTGGTATTAGTACTTTTACTTCAGTAAAGGATCTGAATACTTTTACCACCGTTTCTACCAGATGGTAGTCTGAGTATTTCAGAAACTGCTGATCTTCTGGGATTTCACACACAACTACCTCCAGGGTTTACAAGGAATGGTCCGAAAAAGAGAAATGCCAAAATGCCTTGTTGATGCCAGAGGTCAGAGGAAAATGGCGAGAATGGTTTGAGATGATAGAAAGTTACAGCCAGGGTATGCAGAAGACCATCTCTGAATGCACAACACGTCCAACCTTGAAGCATCGCCACTTTAAGAGGTACACACTTCACCTAATAAAGTGGCCGGTGAGTGTAAATGCATAGCCTATGTGAGTGTTTTGAGCCCTCAGTGCATGAACTCATATCATGGGAAAGTTCTGACCTCTCTGGCAACTTCCATGCTGATTTAGACTCTTCTGGCAGCACTGGGCCCTTCCCATTTCCTGTTTATGGTGTCATGGAAACAGGCCATGTTCCCTTCCTCTGCTTTTGCACTATAACATAAAAAATGTACCCTGCATCTGAGCACAGAGCCGCAGCCTCATACCTCAACAGGAGCAGGCTCTGCAGCTGTGACGCTGCGGCGTCTGTGACCAGAATTAGAACCTGCAATGACGAATACATAGAAACGGCCTGGCGGAGATTTATGGCAACATTTATCATCAAGGTCTTCATATAAATCACCTCTTAAAATGCCCTAATTCAAAGGCACCTCCAGTTTCCTTTAGTTGCTAGGCAACCACAGAGCGCCACAGCGATGCTCGGAGTTAAAGGCTGGCAGCCCGGTGGCGTAAAAAGGATTGTGGGGTGAATCACTGTCTTTTACAGCTCTGAGGCTCCATTACAAGGCCAGCTGACAGTGACAATGATACACTGTCACCGGAGAGTAATTATACAGCCTGTTGGTCCCTCTGGTGCATCCACAAGCAAATTATGTTAGCTGAATGGCTGTAGTGGATCTTGATGCCATTTGACCACTAGACATGCAGTTAAACATTATAATCATTAAAACTGATTGAACAGAGATTTAACGACATATGGTGCTTTTGCTTTGAGCGCTGAGCATTTGGCTATTGGAGGAACAATGTTTTCTTTTTGCTTTGTCCATTAATATGAATTATGTTGTTTAAATTCTGCTTGCAGTATATGAAGTCAGATATTAGTCTGTTTCTGTTTTTAGGCTCAGGTCTCTTTTCTTTAACCCTCATCCTGCAGACTGCGGTAGGCCACCTGCACAAACCGGAGTGTGCTTTATTACAACTTTTGCTTTCAATTGTGGAGAGTGAAGCTTGACGTGTATTGTTACGCAGGCAAACTTGATGACTTAATGCAGGTGATGGGTAACGACAGCAGCCAATGAGATGCTTTACGTGTCAGTGGGCGTGTCAATCAAGTTTTCTTCAATCCTCCGGTTAACTACTGGGCATGCTCACCTTCTCAAACTGTTTTCTAAGTGATTGCAGATTAAAGATAGTATTTTTATTGATTTATTTATGGACAAATGAGTCTGCAGCATAGGTCTGCAGGCAGTCTAGCTACTCTTTAAAAAATGTAGCTTACAACTTGCTTCTAGCTACACAAAGACTGGATGCACGGTGATAAGTGTATGTAGCGAAATGCTAATTTTCGACACCATTTTTTGTACAACTAGTAACTTCGGTGGAGCAATGTTTTAAGCTAAATGCTATGCTATTATGTTAACGTCTGGTATTTAGCACTTAGCCCAAAGAAACAGCTAAGGCTAATGGCAATGCTATTAGTTTTGCAGAGCTTTGCTTATAATAAAAGTACTGGACTAATTTGTACTAATGATGTACTGTGAAAACACTCCATTGCAAGAAAAAAATCTGCAAGTATCATCACCCATATGTAGGGTACTTAAATCCACAATCACCAAATGTGGAGAGACATGGCTTCACTGAACAGGAAAGGTGAGTAAAAATCCATCCATCCATTTCAATTTGCTTTTCTAGGGTTCGGTTGCGGGGGCAGCAGACTAATTTGCTACCCCGAGCACCTCTAACGGGAGGCGCCCAGGAGGCATGCTGATCAGAGGCCTGAACCCCCTCAACTGGCTCCTTTTCACACGAAGGACAAGCAGCTCTACCCCGACAGCCCTCCTCATCCTCTGAGGCTGAGCCCAGCTTCCCTACAAAGAAAGCTTATTCTTCTGGTCACTACCCAAAGCTCATGACCACAGGTGATGATCGGAGATGGACTGTTAAATCGAGAGCTTTGCCTTCTGGCTCAGCTCCCTCTTCACCACAACAGTCCAGTACGGCGCCTGCATCACTGCTGACACCAAACCGCCTGTCCATCTCATGCTCCGTGAGAACCCTGACCTCAGACTAGGGGGGTGTTGACTCTCATCCTGATGGTGTGTAAGTAATAATCTTCGAAGTAACTAATATCGAAAGCTAGGAAGTAGAATATTAATAAACATGTTAGTAAAGAACAGGTATATATATATATATATATATATATATATATATATATATATATATATATATATATAATTCAATTCAATTCAATTCAACTTTATTTATAGAGCGCATTTCATGCACAAGGCAGACTCAATGTGCTTCACAATACACATAATTACAGTTAAAAACAACAACAACAACAAAAAACGCAAAAAAATCAAACAAATCGATTACAAATTAATTGAAGAGTGCAGGTAGACAAGCTATGCTATATTCACCACATATACACTTACTTACTCACACATGTGCACCCACTCCCACAACCACACATGCACACAATTCAACCAAATGCTAATATATTTGAGTAAATGTACTTGGTTACATTCTACCACTGATTTTATGGCAACCAATTCAATCGTTATAGAGACGTTTCACTTAGAAAACAGAAAAAGGTCAACTTGTTTGTGACAAACTATCAGAGAATCACTGAGGAGGATTTTTTTCCTAAGAAATAGGAATGTCTGTACAAAATTGAGCAATAATCATGCTAATAGTTGATGAAGTAATTCAATTTAATCCTAAGTGAGTACCCACCAGCGGGCTGACCTCATCATGCCCTGGCTCAGACACATTTAACTCCAGAAGTAATCAATTTCACATTTTTGTGCAAATCCTTCTTCAAACACTACAAACACTTGTAACCATCATTCCACTCAAGATTACATGAATGGAGAATGTTGAATGTAAAACCACAACCATGCAGATTCTTTAGGAAACTGTTGGCCCTTTGTATGTTTGCGTCTGTCTGTGTCCATTTGTGTAACATCAATTACAGGCTTACATTCCTGAGTATACTGTAGCAGTGTGCGCCACATATGACATTTCTGCTCTGGAGAAAACAAAGACCACAGTATGACTGAAAGGATTCTCTGTGTATGACCTCACACTGTGGGACAGCTCAACAAACAGCTCATCTCTAACACACTCCCACTGTAGATGATCAGACATTGGTCTATTTGGTATTTGCAGATATTTTTGCAAAAACAAAGCTATAGTAAGGGCGGGGACTGCCACAAAATTAGTGGACTGATTGAGCTGAAAATGTATCTTTCAACAGCCCAGCATTTAACAATCATCTAAGTGTACTTTGGCAAAAAGCTCTCCATCCCGTCCATCTGGTTCAGCATGCAGTTTGAAACAAAAAGTGAGAATTATTTTAGTGTTTGACGAGGGTTTAATCTGGTATCTGCATTCCTTCTGTGCCAGCTTTGCTCAGCAACCAGGATGCTGCCACACTAGAGTGACACGGGTGGATTGAAGCCAGACATTGTCAGCTCATTATCAACACCTTGTCAGCCAACTCTCTTCACAGCTCTCCCTGCCTGTGTGTGTGTGTGTGTGTGTGTGTGTGTGTGTGCAGCTGTTATTGTGTGTGTTAAGGACACTGTGGGATGACTTCAAGTTGAACGATGCCTCCATTCTCTCCTTGTCTGGGGATTATAGCTGCCTGAGGAAAGCTGCACAGAGCCACATGGAGGTGAAGGAAGTGCATTTAAGTGGACATCAATCTTTTCCATCTGGTACCTTTTATCCCTTGTTACTTGTTGTCTGTCCCTGAGACATCACTTGCAGTTTATCACAGGTACAAACAACCACATGTAGACACCCAGACTCTCTGGTCCTTCCTATTTCCGTACCACTAACTTCTGTTTTTCTCTTCTTTTTTGACATTTCCTCTTTCAGGTTTCATATGAGGGTGTGTGTGTGTGTGTGTGTGTGTGTGTACATCTGTGTGCACTTCCTGCTCTCTGACAGTGCTCTGATAGGAATATCCTCCTACTGGGCCAGCGGACGGTTAGGCCTGGCCCTCCTTTCCTCTCTCTCTCTCTCTCTCTTTATCCTGATATATTTTCAGACTGTTTCACGGCACACCTCACATTTCTGGCTGCTTATGTACTTCACAGAAGTTGCCAGATGTGACAGCAGCTGAAGAAAGAGAGCAAGCAAGCGGTGAGAGACAGACAGAGATAGAAAGAGGAAGTGTGTGTGTGTGTGTGTATGGAGGGTTGTGATAAAAATGTAGTGTGTGTGTGTGTGTTTCAGATGCTGTTCATAATATAGTGTAGTTTACTGTTCATTAGCAGTTAACAAAGAGAGAAAGAGACTCAGCGAAGCGAGGAAACGAACAATGGAGGGGAAATGATCAGTAATCTGCAACTGTCAGCCTCCACTGCAACAGCCTGTCTGGACCTCATTATAGGTAAATTCATTTGGCTCAGGGGCTGTGGCCGAGTGTTTGAGGAAGCATGTTCATGTGTGCGTAAAAGTGTGTGTGTGTGTGTGTGTGTGTGTGTGCAGGAAAACATGCATGAATGGTGAACGCTGCAAGAGCAAGTTTGCATATGTTTTGCTGCTGTGATCCTCAGAGCTCCTTTTGGAAACCTGTTTGATGTTTGTTGTCGTGTATTTTTAATCCCAGACTTTGTTTATAAGAAACTAGACAAGCCAATTGGAATCTGCATGAAAAAATATATATAGATTTTGCATTTGGCAGCTAAATGCATTGCCATTCAGTGGAGATTTGCTACTTTGCCAGTTCTTTCACACTGGTGGATTGAGCTCTCAAATTATTTAACACTTGATCACGTCTACCATGATATCAAAAGGAAGCTCCAAGATTCCCATATGAATTTAGATTTTTGAAAACTATTTAGAAACCTAATAGCGGGTTGTTTTTGTATGTACACATCTATGGTGTCTCTTAGTCAGGCTGTGTAGGTGTAATGATGGTTATGCATTTATGTTTGTATTTATTAACCTCTCCATTAGCTGATGGAGATACATCATCTGCTATTGCTGGCCTCCACACATAAACATAACACAATGACAAGAACACATTTACTCATGCAAAAAGAAACAGGACACAAGATGAAAGGTTGTACCGTACCCAAATTACATGCATTAATATTCATATATTAACACATTTGCTGAGTGATGAGCTCTTGCAACAGTACTTGTATAAAGATTTAGTACACAATATGCATTATTCTCAGGTTACATTAGGTCATTAAAGAAATTAAGTTTACTTGACACGGATCATAAATAATAAACATACATTTCAAAACTGGAAATCTGATTCAAGATATAGCTATTGTAAGAGCTAATTTTGATCTCCAGTAGGGCTGGGCGATATATCGATATAAAAATATATAAATATATTTTTAAATGTGATATGGAGAACATATTGCATATAGCGATATAGTTTGCGCTGTGATCCTTGCTCCAGGCAAGCTGCTTTCTATATAAATGCTGCCCTTAGTTTGTCATATTTAGTTATTTTGTAATGTTCATTATTCTTTTGTCATATAAATATATATATTTCAGAAAAAGATTGGCCTATTCTATTCCATAGGCTATTTTTATTTAAGATATTTTTATTCAAATTTGCACTTTATGGAGCTTTGGTTTTTAAAAAAGGTTCTCCTGTTGTTATACAATATTTATGTTCACTTAAATAAACGGTTTCAATAAAACTACTTGTGACATGTCATATTTGGCTTTGACTTTGACTGAACATTTGCTCACACTATGCGATAAAAATATCGGGATATATATTGTATATCGATATTCAGCATAAATATATCGGCATATGACTTTTGGTCCATATCGTCCAGCCCTAATCTCCAGTTCCCAGGTAGATGAACAACAATACAAACAATACATAATAAGCAATTATGAAGTACTGTTCACTATGTAAACAGAAGATGCATGTGGTATTTAGTAGAAACATTTATGTTTTTTTGATGAATTAATTATGGTTCTTAAGTTAAAATTGATGTTTGCATTCTTAATTGTCCTTTAACTGAGTTTATTTTTCTGCATGGAGTGGAAGGGGTTTCCATTTCTTGTTGCTTTAATGGAAAAAGCTGACTGAGCAAATTTTGTGCATCTAGAGGGGACGACACATTCCCCCCAGTTGAGGTCCTTTTTACTCTGCTATTGTTCTCAGAGCAGAGCACAGGGAAGTACTTTGTGATGCGTGTAAGATCTGATGTGAGCAGTTGTGAAGTTTGTTTTTTCTTGTTTTAAAAAAAAAACTTGCTTTAGTTTGTGTTTCAGAAATATGATGTGGAAGTGAAGTCCACTCAACTGTAGCTCCTCACAACCCTGCACGTTGCTTTAGATTAGAATCAATGACTGTGCATTAGTTCTAGTTGGAGAAAAAGGGGAAATGGGGTCTGCAAAGAGGGAAGGAGTTGAAGAAGAGTGCAAAAATAGAGTGTAAACCAGGCAAGGAGAGAGAGAGAGAGTGACTGTGTGTGTGTGTGTGTGTGTGTGTGTGAGGTCTGCGCAGGGAGACGGAGAGCTTGCCGTCTGGAAAACAGCATCTTTCCCTCCACTCTGCTCCTCCCCTCTTCCCTCTCGGCATCTCTCCCACGCTCCAGAGCTCAGCCTTCAGCTCCCCGGATCCTCCCAAATTCTCCCGAGGTACAGCCTGTTTGTGTGTGTGTGTGTGTGTGATTATTGCATTGAAGCCTGCGTGAGTGTGCGAGTACTTGACGCTGTGCTCAGTACTTTCCGTGTGTTTCTCTCTCTCTCTCTCTCTCTCTCTCTCTCTCTCTCTCTGTGTCGCTGTCTCTCCCTGCAGCTGAGGTGGGCGTGTGGAGCCTCTGACCCTCTCTCGCCCACTCTCTTTCTCTGTCTCTCCCTCTTTGCTGCAGCTTCAGGGGGCTATGGATGGACTGCGTTTACCTCCACTCATCGAGGAGGCTTTGGACTCTACAGGTCTGTGTAGCTGTTTTGTCGCTGTGTATGTTTATCTACGACCCTGTGGCTATTTTTAGCCCCTGCACTACAGATCAGATATGATAAGCAGGAAAAGACAGAGGGGTCGATGTTTGTCTCTGCTGAGAAAGAGTGTTTACTCCTAAAGTGAGGGATGGGGTGGTGAACTGAGGAGGCGGAGGAGCTCGAGAGAGGTGGTCAGGTGGGAGGAGGTGGGGAGATTATTGTGGGAGCTTGTATTTATTAGGAGCCGTGCTCGAGCTGACAGACTGACTGACGAGTGGGCATTACTGTCAGCTATGGCATCTGTGGACATTTGATGGAGGCGACATGCTGCCAGGTAATAATAGACGGCTGGGAACCAGAAGCAGGAAATAATGTAGTCATTAGTCGAGGCTGTGTTAGATGTGCTGCATATGTTATTCTGATTGAGAATTGATGCAATGTGGAGTCATGCAGAGCTTGGTGTTATTATAGTTCAGCTTCTTATTTACACTTTATGCTCAGGTTGTTTTCAGCTCACACATTTATTGTTGTGGTAGACTTGCTTTGTATTTAATAGTATTATAGCATAGTACTAATAAACAGCTGCTGTGAAACTTGTTTGCTAACTTCATGTTGCTGTATGACATTTGGCACAATGCATCTTCAGATAACTGTGTCCAGGGAAGAATGCGTGGAATGTTTTCTTGTGTGTTCCAACAAGGAAGAAGAGTGTGTTTTCTTCATGTTTTGAATGGGCGTGCAGACAGAGCCACTCTGTGTGGGACACCGCTAGGAGGATGTTTATTGGTGGAGAGGGGCTCAGAGAGAACCACAGGTCAACAGCCCTTTGACCAGCGGCCAGGTTGTCAGAATGTGGCTTCCTTTTCCTGTGTAGTACTGCCCTAAAATTAAACTTTCATAACATGATGTATTTGGCGGATTATCTCCCAAAGCCTCCCTGCTCTTCAGTCAGCTGTAGACTTATTAAACCACTTTGTTCGAAGTGCTCAGTGAGTAATTTCCTTTATTACTTTTTGTCATGCTGATGCCCGCTTATTGACCATCATAACATTGGATGCTGTCTCAGGAGAAAAGTCTTCCTCCCTAACAAGCTCGTTCCTGTTATCTTAACTCTGGAGACCTTTTTCCTTTCATCAGCCCAAGGCATGCTTTGAAAGACGGAAAATTCAACATCTTGTGATGGCAAGTGTCTTGTTTAATGTAGCGTGAATCCTGATCATAATAAGAATAGACATATAGCAAGAGAAAAGTGGATTGAGCGATGGTTAGTATTAACTTGTGTCTTTTTGAATTACATACACTCAGGGTCTAAGTGGATTAAAGTGCTTTTATTCTGTCCTGGCTGAGGTAAATGCTGGCCAGACATCAGTCCTAGAAAAAGATGATTTGTAAGTATTAATATAAGTAGTAGCTCCGAGGCTTTTATTTTGAAAGCTTTTTCAATCCTGCTGGGAAATAATTCCACACTGCACTAGAGGAGATGCTTTTAAAATCACCTGCCACATCTACCAACAGGGGATACAGAAGCTTTCACGCAAACACACTCTACCACTGATCAATAAAACACCATCAGAGGCCGACTTGACATTTGCAAGCTGTCTGTGTATCTTCCAACCATCAGCCACCATATTGTTCCTCCCACCCACTTGCACGAGTCGCCGACCGTATCGCTCTCCATCCTTCTCTCTGCTTTCCCACTCAATCTCTCTTCCCCCTCTTTCAATCGCAATCCTCTGCTCTCTTCAGCGCCCACGCATCCTCCAACACACACACGTGCACGCGCCTGCATAGACACACAAACCTTTGCACCTGCCAGCGCCTCAGCCCACACAGCATTTCTCTCCCGTCCTCTCCTGCATTTCCCTCCGCTCCTCTCCAATGTTGTACCCTCACGTTGTGAAATTCAGCACCGATACTCCCAAAGGGTGCACAAACAGGATTTCTCTCAGCTCCCCGGAACTAATAAACAGCAAAGTTGCTGCCGTAGACAAACTTTGTTGATCTGGGAGTTGGAGAGACCTGTGAGAAAAACAACAATGTGAAATTCTCACATCAGTGTTTAATAAGGCTAGTCAAAAGAAAACAAATCCTGCGTGCTTTTCCACCCTCAGGCATCCCAGCTTCTTCCCTATCCCCATTTCCCCCCATCCGACTTTAGTTTTGAGAAAGGCTTTCAAGGTCCCTGACAAAATAATGTGCCACATGTTTTTTCATTCTCTCTTGGCTGCATAATGGAAAATGCATAAAACTTTCGGGTGAATAGAAAAGGTTTGTGAACTCTTGTGCGGCTCCTTCCTGCAGCTTATTCTATGGATTTAAAGAAAAAACTTTTCTTCTCCCTCGCAGAAATGCAACCTATCATTAGCACGCTCTCTCTCTCCCTTTGGGTCTTTATCCTTTTTGGACTTGGCAGCTAAATGATGAACTGTAGTACTCCCTCTTTCCTCTCTGTGCTTTAAGAGATGTTAAACCTTCCACAGAGATTGCTTCCAGGTGGGAGGCACTGATTTGTGATCAAATGTATTGTTACTGCATCGTTTGTTTTCATGGTTTGTTCTGTCACTATTCATATCCCCTAATGAAATGGCAACACAACAATCACTCCAGCACCATACATAGTACCATTAAAAAAGCATCTTTCCTGAATCATTCGCCTACAGTATGTATGCAATGACATAGTTTTTGTGCACGCTCATCTAATGAGGCCAAATTAAAGCTCATTCCACAATGCATCTCTATTCTGTTGACCCACTTTCTTATATTTCCCTTTGAAAGGGCAAACATGGATATTCCATTTAAATAACAGAGCGGCTCATTAAGTCAGGCCAACTCTTTGGTGCTTGTGGTTCCTGTTTCTTTTCTTGTCTTCTCCTGCTGCTGTTGTTCCTCACTCTCCCTGGAGTTTTCCGGCTCAAAGTACAGAGAGAGAGGGGGAGAGAGAACGAGATAAGCTCACATTAACCTCATGAGATTTCCACCCCTGTAGCTGTTGAGTCGCATGCAGTTTGGAGACAGAAAGTCTCATGTGATGCTGGCCTCAGTATGTGGGTGTTATGAAGGGACACCTGATAAAGTCACTTCTCTGTGGGGAAAAAAAAATTGCAAAGAGAAAGATTTGCATGTTAAGCAAAAGTGTTGACAAAACAGCTCGATTACCACAGTGACTTTCCATATGGTGAAGCCCTGGGTTGTTGTGCTGTGCAGAGGTCACCATAGAGATGAACTAGTTAATAGCTTCACCTGACTCCTTCTAGTTTCATGAGGAAGTAAGCAGCTCCAGTGCCCTCAGGCCAGATCACAACTCCTTCCTTGCATCTCTCTTATTGTCTTCTCCTCCTTCCCTCTTTTGCTCGTGCATGGTCTCTCTCCGTCTTTTTCGGCTCCCCCCTCCCTGTCCCGAATTATGTGTTGCTGAGGAAGTGTGCCAGTGCAAAGGGAAAAGCTACAACATCAGTGCTGGGCTGGCTTCAAAGCTGGGGTAGGAGGGGGTGGTGTGCATTATGCATGGCTTCCTACACAGCTGCAGAGATCTATGACATACATACACATTCCGAGCACATGCAGCTTAAACATAGCTTTGAGTGATCATGTATGTGTATATAGGCTCATCAGAAGTGGGCCTATGAGATCATACAGCATATGATTCACAAACCTTTATGTCCACACAGTAGAGCATACTTGTGCATACATTTATGCACTTTATACAGAGAGTCACAAAATTCAAACACACGGACAAAAACCCCGCCAGCACCACCTGTCTCCTCAATCCCATTTTCAAGCTTGGTTCAGCACATGGCACCCATCACACTCCACCTGTAGACAGCCCCCCAGCTCCTGTTTCAGTGAGCCGTCATTTCTTTTCACAGCTGATTTGAGTCCAGATGTTCCTCTCAATACAATGAAATTAGATATTTAACCAGCAGTCAGGGGGAGAGAATGAAGACACAGTCACCTGATTATATAAAGCTGTATGAAAAATGAAGACTACAAAAACGCGTTGAGGTAAATTGACAACTCCTTTTGTAGACTTATCTTGTTCAGTACATTGCTATCCACTCTATCATGCTGTAATTGAGTTTCGGTTTTTGCTGCATATTTAATACCCTGAACTATAAATCTAACTGCAGAGTGTTTTATGGAGAAAAGCTTGCCTGTGGCGCCAGGTAAAAGCAGCTCTGTCCCACTTCCACGCCTCTGCTAGCACCCCTCTGTTTGCTAAAATCCTCACTCTCCTCCTCAATTTTGTAAAGTGCAAATTTCATTACACACCTCACTCCATCACTGAGCACCAAATCAGAAGCAAAACAAAGGGCTAGTGTTGCCACATTAATGCTTAAATTTAATCTCAGACAGCTATTCCGAGATGCTGACAAAAAAACACTCAGCCTTGCTTGTTGTCTGCTTTCTAAAGTGGCACAATGTTTGCAGTGACATACTCAAATGTGTTTTGCTGCAATGTGATTATGAAGGAATGTGCTGTGGCTAGATAAAGCCATCCTCTCCCCGGAGCTGTAACACTGCTCCTGAGATGACTCTCCTGCCCGTCCCTGCTCTTGTATGCAAGCAGCGTCCATGTCTAATGCAATCCCTGCGTGACTAAAGACCAGCACTGTGCCAAGTATGCGGTGGAGTGATCACAGGTGTCACTGCAGCTGATTCTGCCGCACAATGTGTTTGACATTCACTCACAAGGTGAGGTGATAAAGCTTCCTTAAGGACTGAAATGATTAACAAACTGTTGGGAATAGCTAAGAAGGCAGACTAATGGGAACACTGGACAGATAATCGGGATGGCTCTGTATGGAGGTTTTATAGAGTTGATAGGTTCAGAATAATATGTTGAGAGGTACCATAATAAAAGAGTTAAAGAAAGAGGACTTGACCATTATGTCTGTCAAGTATTAAAGGCACTATGTGGAATTTCCAGAAAATTAAAAATGAATAGTGGCCATTAATAACTGTGGTCAATGTTGCTTACATTTGTTTGCGATTGCTTGCACTTAATATATGGTAAGCTCTTCACTGTCCATTAAATATAATTGTTGTGTTTACAGACTCTCTCTTCACCTTCATACGCTTGTATTTTTAGTGCCAAAAAATTTTAGTTGTAGTGAAACTCTGATATTCTGACGGCCTTAATCTGTCCCTCATTTTATTTGGACAACTGGCTCCTTTTGTACTAGTTTGCCATTTGCAAATTACTTTATCAGTTATCATTATGAAGCAACTAATGCCAAAACCATTCTGCAAGGCTCGCTTACAGCTAGCTCGCTAACCTTAGCTTTGGTTGCAGATAGCAATTGGCTGTTCTGTCTTGCATTTCTTTTGGCTAGTAAAAAGCAGTGAATAGTTATAGCCTACTGGGTGATATGATATGATGATACAGTATTTTAGCGAGCAAGCTAGCTAGCTGTATCTTATGCTGCTTGATGTCTAATGTGGGTTGCTTCATATCATGAGTTGGTGACTAGCTGCTGATATTAGACACTGTTGTGTGCTGGTTGTTTGTTGACTAAAGTGGACTCCATTTCTAAGCTAATGATAGCTAGTGTAGCTGACTGTTGGCGCTGTAGCAGAGCTGAAAAGAAGCAGTTCACTCAGGAGTGTGCAAAAGTGTCACATTCTTTGGATTTTTCCAGTAATCCCGATAGAAATCAGTCCACAGGCTGTTATAGGCAATTTAGAAAGTTGGATAATAATCAGATTTAATCAGATTTTAAGTCAGATTACAGTCTGATCACACATTGGTGATACAAAGAGGTTAATACCTGTAAACTGCACATGGTACCTCCAACAGTTGTCCAATAATTTGTCAAAGCCCAGCAACAGAACAGAAACTGTGGTTAATGTGTACAATACTTAACTCTTGCCATGTTCTCTGATTACAGTGTCACATTACTGTTTGTGATCAGAAGTAGTTTGTGCCCATTGGAGGACAGTTTGAAGGCTGTCTACAAAACCAGAGAACTAAAATACAACGTTACTTTAGCTAGAGCTTTCTGATGGATCTCACCCTGAGCTTAACATCCTGAAGGATTTGGATGTGAATGATATTCATTTGGGAGCCTTTTGTCTCCTGATGGCCTTTGCTGCCTCTGGCTATACAAGTAGCTCCAGCTCTCTCCCTGCCACACGGCTCCAGCTCTCTTCTTTATGACTAACTCATTACGGCAGCATCAAAGTTTAATGACAAAATAGCCCAGTGCTCATGAAACCTCTCACATGCCTCTCAGGGGCTGCATTGTTTAAATTAACATTATTATGAGACAGGAAGGATACTGCCTGCTGCTAATGTCATACAGATATGATTAAAAAAATACTTGCAAGTGCTTGGTTCTGATGGAAATAGTTCCATGTTGTGCGGGGAACAACAAGGCAGAGAAATAATTACCACAAGAGATGGAAGCTTCCCCTGAGCCAAGATTACACCAGTGAGCATCACTCTTAATTAGGTAGATCTGTAGTTAATGCTTTACTGTGTCCCCTGCTGCACCTTTTTGTCGTCACATCTCTCTATTCTCGTCTCTCTGCAAACACCATGCTCCTCTCCTATCCTCACACTGAGTACAAACAGCAATTTTGAGGCACTCGGAGACCACTCCAACATGAATGTGTGATGCTACACATCAATTTATTTTTGAGATTGGACTTGACCCCAGCGGGCAAGCTGTTGAGAAATGAGAGAGAACTGATTGCAGGCCAGTGTGTGATGTAATCACAATTTCCAGGGATGAGACAGTCACTGAGGCACAAGTGATCATTTTAACCTTAAACCGCACCTGAGAACAAACTAAAAGTGCGAATATAATCTCCATTTAGCTCTCGGCCTTTCCTGCCCGGCGGCAAATCTCATCTGACTAATGGGAAAAGAGTCAAATGGGAATTTACCGTCATGTTGTTTTGCTGTAAATGATGCACTCCCTTCTAGATTTCTGACCTGCTTTGCATTCATCTTTGCAGCTCTAGCAAGCAACAGCTGCGATGATGTCAAATCAAGTTTATTACTATATACAATGTCTCATTGGGCTTTACAGGCCCACATTAACAACAGCTCCGTCCAAGCTGTCTACACGGATGAGAAAAACCAACACAAAAAAAGCAAAACGGCAGACAACCATGTAATGTGACACGTTGTAATACAAGAGAGGGATGTGTGTTTGTCACATCTCTGTTACTATGAGTGGTAGCTTGTGTTATTATGGACTTGGAGGTGCATTGCTGAGTGGTGAGTCATAGTGATTGCTTCAGCAAACAGGCCCACCTCCCCTTTTCTCTCTCTGCATTGTGTCGGCTAACTCACTCCACCTACTGGCCAGAAATTTAAATTCAGTGTGCAGATAGGGGAATGTAAAACACATGTGTCTTAAATCAATAATCAGTTGCCATCAACATGTGTTATATATTAACAATGTCTCATTTCACAACTACAAATTATCAAAACTTTTACATACAATACAGTTTGATATGTTCAGGCAAATAATCTAAAGCAATCTTCTTGATATAAATGGATTTCTTGTTTCCTTTCTTTCAGAATATCAGCTCTAATGACATAAGAGCTTTGTCAGTAATTTTGTGTATTCAAATTAGTGTGCTAAATTAAGGTACATGAGTGGAATCATAAAAGGGTTTGGTGTACAAAGGACTCAAAGCCACTGTAATCACAAGATGGTGCTGTTGATTCAAGAGATGCAATCTGTGCTGCGTGTGAAGAATGACTTAAATTAGGATGATGACAGAGAGCTTTGTCACCTGTAAATCTTTCCTCCTGTCTCCCTCTCTTTCCCCCATCAGGCATCCCTTTCTAATATCGCTGTCATCTTTCCATCAGATGACCCGTGCGATCTGAAAGCAGAGAGCAGCCCCACCATGAACAACGAGATAACAGCAAAGGAGAGAGGCGTGCTGGAGGAGAACAACGAGAAGGAGGAGATGGACCAGGAGAGAGATCAGGAGGAGGAGGGGGAAGAGAAGAAGCTGAAGGAGGAGGAAGGAGAAGGGGAGGAGAAGAGGAAGAAGGAGCAGGAGCCACTGACAGAGGAGCAGGAGCTGGAGGAGCTGAGGGCCCAGGTGCTGCAGCTGCTGCTGGAGCTGGACGATGCCAGAGAGACATCCAACAAACACCAGGAGAGCTTCCATGAGCTGCAAGGTGAGACCTCCAGCCTCGGATAAGACTGTGTTTTTATACTATTTATTCATTATTAAATGCCTTTAATCATTCATCTACCTCTATCACAATCTTTTATTCATATTTTACTAACAGCCAACTGACCTGAAAGCAAGATGTATGAAACCAATTGCTTTCTGGCTTTTAGAGGGAAATTCTGCAAATTGTCATCCTGGGTCTTATTCTCTGGATTTTTTTACCGTCATGACTATTACTTTAATCATAACACTTTACTCAACATTTGTGAAATGCAAACTTTGATAAAAATCCAACAAGTCCTCCAGCACATACGACCACATAGGTTGATTGTACCTATCCTTTAATATGACCCAGAAGGGCGATCATTAAGCGCTCCTACCTGTGGCAGGAGATCAAGATGTCCATATAAGAATAACAGTTGCAATTTTGAACATGTGTTTAATGTATAACTACTTGGTTAGGTTTAGGGGAAGATCATGGTTTGGGTTAAAATCAGAACATTTGTTACGTTACTTCACTTCCATACACAAGTAAGTAAATACGCACGTGAGGTCATTATATTTGTTATGTTAAGTAAAAAATAATTTAACATTGACATTTAGTTTCAAACAGGACACTAACAGCGGCCTCCTGGGTCACAGTCCTGTTTTTGTCCCGCCTTTAACGGACTTTTGCTGCTCTTTATACTACGCCTCCAAACATCCTGCTTTGCCTCTGTCATTAATACTACGGCCACTAGAGGTCACCACCCAACAATAAACTTAAATATAGGTCGTAATAAGCTGCTTGTACAAATAACTGAAGGTTTTTGGGGGTGGACAGTTTCTAAAAATCACAGTTATTGGGGAAGAAGCTAAATACACTAAAGCTTTTCTAAAAACGTAAAAATTAATAATTTCAAATACATGGATATCCCTGTAGATCTTGCAGTGAACAGCATGGCAGGTTTATTGAAATTAGACACAACTGGAAGCTCTCTTAACCTTAACCTTAACCTAATTGTAGAGTGAGAATTCAATGCAATTTTGTGGGTAGCACAGCACAGGCTGAATTAAACACAAACTGGGGTGTGCATAAATATGCCAGGAAAGTCAGTGGCAAGCTGACCAAAGGGTGGATACAGGGGTCACCCATCCATTCAGTCATGATCCATCACCGGTAATCCTTTCCAGGGTTGCGGGGGGCTTGAGCTGATCCGAGCTGACATTGGGTGAGAGCCAGGGTACACCCTGGACAGGATGCCAGACTATCACCAGGCTCACACACCAAGACAGAGACACAATGTCAACAATTAACCTAACCTGTATGCCTTTGACTATGGAAGGAAGCCTTAGAGCCCGAGAAAACATGCTGACATGGGAAGAACATACATACTCCAAAAAGGAGGGTCCAGGCTGGCCAGTTGGGCCCAACTCTACTGTGAAGTGACCGTGTGGGATTAAGATCCAGATTTAAATTTCCCTTAATCTTAAACGAGTTATCAATGAGAAAAACAAGTATAAAAAAGATACATAAATACTAACATTTATGGCCTGTCTTCCATCTGGATTCCTCCCTCTCTTCATTTTAAAGTAAGATGTCATGGTTATGAATTCATTTATTGCTGTAAAATGAAAAACAAACCTTGAACTTTGCATCTCAGTGATGGTTTGAATTTACTCAATTCTTCACACACCACCACTGTAAAAAAAAAAGAAAAAAGCCAGTCCTCTACCCGAACAGCTTAACTTTCCACCCGAGACACTTCCTGTTCATCACAATCTAGTTGAACATGTAGAAGCGTAAATGTTTATATGCGGTCACTGACACGGTCAGTTCTTCATAGGCGCTAAATGGAGCATCACATCATACCTTAGAAATGATGAGCTTAACGTTCAGGGACACGAGCAGTGAGTAAGACCTTGGGTATGAGGCTGCAGTGAGCTCAGTGTGTGTGTGTGTGCATTTATGAGTGTGTGTATATGTGACTGCGTGTCACACTAAAAGACATGGCGTGGTGGGCTCAGTTGTTTGTTTGGCAGCAGTAGAGGCATTCCTTAGACAACTGTGTGCATGCTGAGGGAAGCTTCCAGACTGGGTGTCCCAGACCACAACGAGAAATCACTATTGGTCAACTGTCAGCTGCTCGGGCTGCTGGCAGCTGTTTGGGGGGGTTGGAGCGGTGGGGGTCCTGAGTGTACAGGCTCAGAGAATGACGTAAGATGAGATGAAGGTAAAGATCAGGGGGTCTATAGGTGATTATTAATACACGCTGCCAAGTTATGTATCATTAAAACGGGGGTACATTTAATGCCAGCAGTGGAAAAATCTAAAGCAGGATCTTGCTGATTAAAGGATCCCAAAACAAGCCGAAGAGTCTCGGCCTTGGTAGCAACTCTGTGAGGCCGTACTGAGGCTAAATGCTAAAGTCAGCATGACAGCATGATCACAATGACAATGCTAACGTGTTGATGTTAAAGCCCTTTCAGCTGCGATCGTCGCTGGGTTTACCACACTTCTGACGACATGTTCTGGGAAGTCGCAGTGGACAGAAAAAAGGGGGAGTTTGCAAACCTTCTAGCTGGACTACATAATTTTGTTGTCGCCAGCAATGAAAATACATAAAATATTCTGTATGAAAATTCTACCCTTTTACCTACCTTTTTTATGGGTCTGTAGAGCTGTTGAGGGGGAACACTTTGTAACATATGAAAGCTATGTTTATCAGCTTATAGGCAAAACTTTTTGCCTCCCTAAGTTACCCGTTTAAACACACGTGATATGCCTACTTGGTTGAAAACATGTTTCCAAGAAAGGGATTTCCTCCCAAGGTCTCAATACGAGCCAACTTGTGTTGTACCGTTCAGGGTAATCCGACACACACAATATAATTTTTTCTCTATTTTCTCATCCTCTCGACGCAGCGAAAGGCATTGTGCACTGCACAAGCCATAGGACATAATAGGTTTCAGAGAACAGTGGTGCCATTGTCGCATTGTGACTGAAAGGGCCTTTAGGCAGTTATAATGGTTATATCAGCATATTTGCTAATTAGTGCTAAATACAAGTACAAGTACAGCTGAGGCTTATGTAAATGTTATTAGTTTTGCAGGTATTTGGCCATAAACTGGAGTGTAACCTGATGATGGCACTGGAGGGAAAATCTGACAATTATCAAAGTCAGTAGACTTCATCCTGAACAATCGGGATTCATTTTTATTATTTTCAACAAGGTAGATTAATAATTGAGACATCAAAACTATGAAGGAACACATGTGGAATTATGTATTTTAAAAAATGTGTTATAAAAAAACAATATGTTTTTGCTTTGATGACGGCTTCGCACACTTCTAGCATTCTCTCAGTTAGCCTCATGAGGTGTCAGTAAACAGGTGTGTCTCATTAAGAGTTAATTAGTGGAATGTCTTGCCTTCTTTATGTGTTTGAGACATCAAAAAATGGCTACTCTGAAGAATCTAAAATCTAACACATATTCTGGTTTGTTTAACACTTTTTTTGTTAACTACATATTTCCATTTGTGTTCCAACATCGCTTTGATGATATAAATAATAATTTTTAAAAAACGGCGAATGAGAATGTTTGTCCAAACTTTTGGCTGGTACTGTATATTGCAGTTTGAATCAAAGTCTTGGATTGACTAACATTTCCATCCTTAGAGCCATGCCAAATTGTAAAAAAGACATAAGACAAAAGACATAAATATATGTAAATACATAGATATATGCTGGATGCCAGTATGGGTAAATAGGAACATATACTTATTTTTTTGTGATCTGGATTCATTTAACTCACAGCCGTTGTGAATCTGGCTGACGTATGCTCGAGAAATGACTTGGCGCGATAAACTAATAGGGACCAAAAAGAAACAGAGAGACAAAAATAGCAGCAAAGTGAAGGCTGTGAAAACACCAACCAAAATAATCAGCTTTGTTTTGTACTGCTTTACTTAAAAATGATCCAGGGAGAGAAGACTGTTTAATAAAATGGATTTTTATATAGTTGATATCGAGGCAAATCTCATACTACAAGTGAAGGTCCGGCTGACTTTGTATTTAGCACACAGACTGACACACAGAACTGCTTGTGTCGTTCAGTCATGCCTCAAGGTTGAGCAGCTTATCAAGCTGTCATCTTTCTATTGGCCTGCTGAACTGACATTTCCCTCTTATCTCTCTACCTACTCCCCACTCCTCTCCACTCCTCTCCTCACTTCACCTCTCAACCAGGTCTGCTGGAGGATGAGCGTCTGGCCACTGCCCATCAGGCTGAAGCCTTCACACGACAGATCCAGAATCTACAAGGTAGGAACATAACAACAAAACAAAAAAACACTCCGTAAACCCAAACAACAACTATGAAAGAAAGCGAAAATACAAATCAGATGTGGCATATTTACATTTCTCAGGTTTGTCGATAGTTAAAGTCAATGTGGAGAAGAAGAACAGTTTGTTAGCATCAGTCAATATCACCTCCGTGTTGTATGCCCCTATATGGATTTCTATTGTCCCAATAGCTCTCTAATGAATAGTCTTAGACAGAAAGTGCTACATAAGTATGTTGGGATGTGATTGACTGGAATACTTTTAATGCCTCCAATCATTTGGTTTATTGATCTGTAGGCATTGTCTTTTTTCTTTTTAAAATTATAATTCACATAAAGAAATCATTCATACAGAGACACAATTATTCTTCAGAAAGATTAGATTTTTGCTCATTTCTCAGAACCAACGGAGTACAAAAAAACTAGGATGAAATAGCTCGGAGTACAGGAAGGAGCAAAATTAAATGAAGAAAAAGAGAAAGAAAGGAAACTCAAATGCAATTATGACACAAAAAGAGACAGAGACAGCAAGAGGAGCAGGTTTCTAAAGCTGCAAGTTATTTTCAGTCAGTTGAGGGAATGCCAAACTATTTTATGACGCAAACAAAATGATATCTTGACTTTTAATTGAGTTACTGCTGGTTTTAATGGTTATCATTGCTCTTATTGATGTTTTTGTGAGAGGTGGAGAAGCTTTCCCATTCCTGAAAACACTGAACTAATGATCAAACTGAATCTGACCCTGAGAAAGAAGGTCTGTTACCGTCAGTTACATCAGCTCCTCTTTCGAACAGTTCCCACACACACACACACACACACACACACACACACAAATGCACGCACACACACAGTTACATGCAGGAGCACGCCTCCCACACACACAAACACATGCAGGCTCACTGTTGCAAAACCTCAGGTAAGACACACACACACACACACACACACACACACACACACACACAGACCTATAATGATGCTGCAGTTTCACCCACACATCCCCCATAATAAAAAAATCATTCTCCTCCTCCTCTCCCCGTAGCCCAGCTGCGTTCTGTGCAGGAGGAGATGGACAGCCTGGAGGAGGAGAAGGAGAGCGAGCTGGCCGAGGCCCAGGAGGAGCTGCGTGTTGCTCAGGAGGAGGTGCTCCTGCTGCAACAGGCAGCAGAGGAGGCGGCAGCAGAGAGGGAGAACGACATCGCCTCGCTGCAGGAGGAACTGTGTCGCCGACGGGCCGAGCTGCAGCGTCTCAGCGATGAGACCCAGGAGTACGAGCTGGAGATCACCACGCTGAGAGCCGAGATCAGCATGAAGAGCCAGCGCAGGGAGGCGGAGAGGAGAGAGGGTGAGGCAGGAGGAGCAGGGACAGGAGAGATTAAGTGTAGACAGAAAACACAAAGATGACGAGTGTAAATGGATGCCAGAGAGCACGGATCAAAGACAGAACTTGTTTTGGTAGCTTGCACACATACCTTCTCCCCCCTTACAACATTGTTTTACTTATAGTACATCAAAGTTAAAATGCAATAAGTCTTGATTTCACACCTCATTTTTACACCTTGTGTAAACAGCCATCAGTGAGACAACCGTCTCTGCGTGCACTGTGGAATTTATCCAGAGGACTACTTGCACAAATAGCCCATGATCAGTCTTTGTGACCGATATGAAAACAAAGCATGATGTTATGGATGTTCTTATTCCATGCTCACATCATGTTGGCGTCCCGAAGTCAAGCACATAAATCATTTGTGGGGTTTAATAAATATTACATATTACAAATGTGATTGCTAGAGTGTTGCAAAGGGAGTGGTGTTTGTGTGTGTGTGCAGATGTGTGTGTGCAGATGTGTGTGTGCTTTTAGGATACCAGGGACATGAAGTCATGAGGGGGAGGGACACATGATATCATCGCTGGGCTCTGCAGCTGAGCCTCGGGTGGGACTGAGGGAGTTCATATTATTTCATTGTTGGGTTGTTTTATAAAAAACATCATCCAAAATGTATTTCATATGCAAGCGCATTCTAACTCACAGCAGGAATTAATTTTAAAGGACTAGTTTCTCATTGTAGGAGACACACTTGGGCTTTCTTGCTGGCTCTTGCTCAGTGTGGTTTGACAAGTGTGTCATGGGAGTATTTCTGGAGATCCAACCAAGAAACAGTGCAGCACATAACCTTGTATAAGCCAGCAGATTGTACAAATTAAACAAACAAGACATAGTGACATAGTAAGTGAACTTTGGAGGTGCTATTAGGGGGATTTTGGACAGATTCAGGCTACCTGTTTCCCTCTGTTTCTCGTCTTTATGCTAAGCTAAGTTACGCAAACAAGATGCTAGTCGTAGCTTTATTTTTATACATAAGAGTGATATCAAACTTCTCATCTAACAAGAAAACGTGCATCCAAACTATTCCTTAAATACTGTATATTATTCTATACATGTTGCAATAATAAAGACTCAAATAGAAACATTAAAGGGACAGTTCATCCTCAAATCAAAAATACACTTCTCTTTTAATGTTTTAAATCTTACCTGTAGTGCTATTCATTAATGTAATTTGTTTTGGTGCGAGTGTTGGAGGCATCAGCCGTAGAGGTGTCTGCCTTCTCTCAAATATAATAAGGCACTTAGCTTGTGGTGCTCACACTGCCCCCTTAAAGATGAGCTCAACTGACCTGCTTCCTCTTGAATATCTTCATGTCTGATCTTCCTTGTTGCATCAGGTGACGTGGACCTGCTGAAGGAGGAGTGCCGTATGCTGAGGGAGGAGTGTCAGACCCTGAAGGAGGACAACAGACGTCTCTCTGAGAGGCTGCAGCTGCTGCAGAGACAGAGGACATGGTGAGAGGTCAATGGCTGCTCACTCATCAGCTGTGCTTACTGGATCAGCTGGAGGGGGTACCCTCTGGAATACTACCCCTCGTCACAGCCATTCACGTCATGTCTCATTTAGTTAAAGACTGGCCACCTGTTTAATTACGGCAGTAAAACTGTAACCTCAGACGAGGGATTACACTTAAGGGTCGAAACCATTAGTTTATTAACTGATCAGTACATTAACAGAAAATTAATCAACAACAAAGTTAATTGCTGAACTTAAAGGGATAGTGGGGTTGTTAGAGGTACTTATCCATAGTTCTACTGTAGGTAATACACTGACTCAGGATAATTACCTCATACAACCCCACTTAAAAAAAACTAAACTATCCCTTTAAAAACAATCTCCCACAAGATTTATTTAGTAGCTGTTCTGAACACACCACATGATATTTCTCAGCAGATGGGGTACTGGGTATATTCCATCTGCTCAGGAAGATGTGATGCACAGAAAAGCAAAAGATGACTTTTCATTTACAGCACTATTCAAAACAGAAAAAACACAAAGCTTTACAGGAGGAAGAACAGGGATAAAGGGAGATAAAAGAGACAGAAAAGATAATACAACAAGGAGAAAAAAACAACAAAGTAACAGATTAAAATCAGGAAAAGGTTTTGATTATCTGAGACTCTGCTACTAAATGGAGCTTATGGTGCGATAATTTCAAGTGATGATTTATCAAATTGAATTTATCAAGCAAATATGCCAAACATTCTCCGGTTCCAGCTCAGCCTTTCTCTTTTTGCATCTTTTTAAATTTAGTTTAAAAATATTAAGTTTTGGTTTTGGACTATTGGTCAGACAATACAAGCAATTATATTGTGATGCGTCTTTTTCATTATTTTCTGACATTTTATGGGCTAAACAATTAACTGATAATGATAAAAACCTAATCATTTGATTAGTTGGAATGAAAATAATCTTTAGCTGTGTCCTATTACAAGGCTGGCTAGTTACATATGGCGGCAATAATGAAAAACCAGTGTCTCCATCAGTAATCAGACTTTGTGTTTGACATGATTTCTGCATATTATATGAAACACTAATGCTCAACAAGCTGTGTGGTTATCTCATAAAACAGCAAAGAAAACAATTTTATGCTAAGCCTGTGATCATGGAGGTTATCAGCCCTTTTGAGCCCATTTTTAAGCTCTCAGCTACTTAACTTAAACTATATTTTACATTGTCACTCCTTTTCGTCCAGCTCCAGTGTGTACCTGTCACTGAAAGAGGAAGATGTCGAGGGCACAGAGGGGAAGGAGATGGAGACCGGCTCGGATGAGGTCATGACAGAGAGTTACATGACCATGGCGCAGTCAGGGAACTGTCGCCTGGTGGACGCCTCAATCCAGAAGAATATTTCATTTGATGGGAAATCCGTCACACCAAGCGGCTGGAACGGCGGCATCGGGGAGATCTTCTCCTTGAGGGAGCAGCTCAAGCAGGCAGAGGAGAAGGCCTCACAGGTTCAGAGAGAGGTACAATGCCTTAGTGTCCAAGAAATGCCCTGGGAGTTGATCAAAACTGAATAAAACATGGTCAGATTTGGGTCAATCATTATAACCTAGGGATGCATGATATATATATATTGGTACCGATAAAGCATCAGCCAGTAATTGGATATTTACTATTCCAATAATACATTTATACCTGATAAATTATCCCCTGATAACATTTGTCTGCGGTTTAATGTATTTAATGCATTTATCACAAACTGTATTACGATAGTGGACGTGGTCACTGTGACAACACATATTGGTTTGAGGACTCGAGTGACCTTTTGGCCCTTGCCGTCTTGTTTTTTTGCAACCAGCGCATATGCAGAAAGGATGAGGTTGTGTCATCTGCGTATAGAGGTGTGAGCCAGCTAGCTAGGTTAGCAGGGGACAATCATTATTTAAAATGAACAACTCCCATCCCTGAACAAGACATTTTTAGCAAAGAAAAATGTTGAAAACACACTGTGAAAGAGTCGAAGTCCTAACACCAGAACAGACCAGCGGTATCAGACTGTCAGTCATAAGGCGGCCCAGCGGTACAGCACACCCTGCTTTATCTTCTATTTTACTCAAAATGGGACCATCATTTACAAAATGAACATCATGATGTCCTGAATAAGACCTGAAACAAGTGATTGAGAAAGTCATTATGTGAATTTTTACTGAGGTAATAAATCAGATGAGAAGTAGGGTCATATTCCTACTGACTTACATCAGAACAGACTTGAGTTTCTGACTTTTAGAGGCACTTCTGCATTGACGTCACTTATCTGACCCAAAGGTTTTTGCGTGACATTGACTGATGTGTCTGATTGACAGATTACCTCAAATAATTTTATTTGAACTTTTGTGCAAAATGCTCCAACAATAGTGATAGTAGTAGTGATAGTAATCAGTTAGATTTCAAAGCCTTTATTTCCATCAGGTGTGCATAAACAGCAATTAACTTATTTTTAAAACACACAATTCAATTTTCATACTGGTATTGGCCATCAGAAGCAGGTCATTATTACTCCATATTGTGCATTTCTATTATTAGCAGATTCTGTTTTTTGAGTTTTGGTGCAACGATTAAAATGAAATACACTGACACTTTCTGTAAATGCAATCCACTGCTGAAATGAAAAGACTGACAGTTTGACCTCTGTGTCCTCCAGTGTGACGGTCTGAAGATGGAGCTGCAGGGGCTGCAGGTACTGTATGACAGCAGTCAGAGGGAGAGAGCAGAGCTGGAGGAGGAGCTGCAGCGCTGCAAGGCAGAGCTGGAGAAGCTGTCAGGGGGGGCTCAGGTGAGGGACAGACATGAATAATGCAAAAATATACAGTTGGTATCAGAAGTAGGGAACTAATTTAAATGATGTACAGCAAAGTGATTAATTCAAGTTGTTGGTTAGTTTTGCAGTCCTAAAGCATCTCCAGAGCAGGTTGTGTTGTCTCCCTAATTATTTATATTAAATGAATGTGAACTTTTGCAACAAAAAGTTTTGAGAATTTCCAAGCATGATTACTCCACGATTAAATAATTATTTTTCTTTGCACCCACGCTGTCAACTAACTTACAACACGCCTCACATCACACCAACTGTACCCTGTGTCTGTTGAGCTCACTTTTTATGTGTCTCATATTGTAGCAATGTATGTTTTGATATGAACTGACCTGGCCTGTCAGCACATATCAGTACTTATTGTGTGCTTTGGGCCGGGAACCTTTTTTCACCCCCCACTGTGTCTGTGTTCTAACCTCTGTGACAGAAATGCTTTTATACTGTTGTTGGACAAAAACACAAAATCTGCATAAAAGGCATTCAGGCATCGACCTAAGAATGCCTGTTTTATCACTGGAAAGTAATGGAAGGACCTTTATTTTTTTGGCACGTTTTTTCCGACCTTAAGACTGGTTTCTATTCAGTTTAAAAAGGTGGTTTGTGAAAGTCAACTTGCAGTGAAATGAAGCGTGTCTATAGGTGATTGAAACAATTATCAGCATTCCCTGTGTTACTTTAGTAACAATTACACGGTTATTGCACAATAAGTGTTTGAAAGCATGGATGGTTTTCATGTACAGATGCTTAATTCATTCACTTGAGAAAATATAAATCATATGAATTAATTTCAATTAATTATCTTATAATTCTGAGAAGTTTTAATGGGAAAAAAATCTGCTATTTTTTTCTGAATTAATGATTATCTCTCATATATTTTTCTTAAATAATGAATGAAAACAATTTTTCCTCCATGTCAATGCGTTACATGTCATGTTTTAAAATTCTTTAACAAGTGCTCAAAACCCATTCATTGAGCCTTCTTCACGGAAGAACCACAAAGTACCAAATTCAATATCTTTGTCAAGATGTTTTTATTTTATTTAGTATTGTTTGTCATTCGGTTTGACTTTTTGACAAGTTTGTAAATGCAGCACAGTGTGACGCTTGAGTGAACCAACTTTAGAACAATCTGTACAGACTGAGTATTCTGCAAGTTGATTTTCATACAGTTTTAAAAGGAATCGATACCAATGTCTCCCTGAAAGCAAAGTGAATATGCATTTTACAGTAAAAAAAAACAACAACAAAAAGCATAATTTTGCTCTGTAATTTGGTTGGAAGCAATGTAAAGTACTGTAATGTGGTCCTTTATGTTTTATGAAGTTAGCAACAAACAGACTAAAACTTGTGTTTTGTCGACAACAGCCGTGATGAGATGTCTCTGCGTTGTGTCAAACTGTCTACCCGTGCCTGTCTCTGATGCTGTCCTTGTTCTCTGAATGTCCATGACCTCTCAGCCTGTACGATGACAAATTTAGCAAAACATAAAAAAACATTTAAACTATAAAATGAGGATAGAGAGACAAAAATACCACCACATTCATGCTGTATGTCTTCTTTTCTCTGTCACCATAACATCACACGCAGCTGATAAATGCCGCACAGCACTGCTCACACATACTCGCATTGAGTTGATGTGTATGCCACCTTAAAGTTATGCATTGTTTATTTAACAGGAAATGTAAATCACGCCATCACAACCCTTCCCCCTTGATGTCACAGCCATAGACCATGTCATACTTTTAATTTAGTGATTTGTGGTGGTGGTCCATTCATGTCGTTGTCACACCCTTTTTTATCTGTGTTTTTATTATTTGGATAATTCAATCCATCCATTCATTCATCCCCTTCATTCCCATGGTCCTTGTGTTTGTTTTTATTCCCTCCTCAGAGATTCATCCATCCGTCTGAGCACCCTGTTCTCTCCATCCCCTTCATAGGAATGATTGTAATTTTGGCTGTGGTCTGGTGCTGGTTGTCGGAGCTGGCGTCCCAGAGGGCAAGGTATGGGAGGAGCTTATCTCTGTCTGATACTACGTATGGTTCTTACACATTAAATAGTCAGTTCACCCAAATAATATAAAAACATAGTTTCTACCATAATGTATTTAGTTGTGCAGATTTGGTTTTATTTTCTTACCCTGATATCTGTGAGAATCATTTTCTTAATGCACACTGTAAAGGTTTTCATTGGGACTATGTCTTCAGAAGAGAGTAGTTCAATGGAAACTGTAGACAGTGCATACGATGAATTATCTTGCTCTGGGATAATTATGACACAGTTTGTGATTCAATTCAGCTGCCTTGTGTTGGGGTTACGGCAGAAATATTTCAAAACCTGCACATCTGTATGGCTCAATACTGCAAGAGGTAAGAGAGAAAATATGTTTTGTGTTATTTGGGTGAACTGACCCTTTAAATGAATCTTAAGCAATCATGTATATTAAGAGTGTTATGGGAGGGTCTAAACTGAAGAACAGAATGAAGGTAGATCTTGATAGTAAACTTTTATTGAAGGTGGACATGGGACGGGTGGGCAGTTTGGCAAAAAACAGAATATTTACTGAAATTGCACTGAATATGTCGTTTACAGGAATAGTTAAAACATTTTAGTGAATATGTTTTCTTGCAAACAGCGAGACAAGAAGATGGATACCACTGTAATGTCTGTCTCTCTAAATATGAAGCTTCAGCCAGGAGATGTGTTGCTATGTCCTGAATGCAAAAATAATTCTCCCAGAGCTCAGCAATTAACATATTGTAGTGTTGGTTTTATCTGTACACAGAACTCAAATGTAAAAACAACAATTTGTGGTCTTTGGGGGAGTTGAGATGTGTAATTAGCTAGGCGTTATTGTTGGCCAACTTCTCAGAGTCTTTGTCATCACCACAACTAGCAGAAGCAGCATTTAGGAACTGGGGAGACAGATACACTGTTGTTCCTCAATAAAAGTAACAGCATTACAACTGTAGACTGTATAGAACATTGACATAGTTTACTTGACATCAAGCAACAGTTTGGTGGCTCTGGCTGTTGCCATTTTTGCAGTGCCTGACTCCAAGTAATTCCCAAGTAATGCAAAAACGGGTAAAGATGTGGAGTGTGGCTGAGCTGAGGTGGGCCACCGTGTGATGGCAACTACCTGTCATTCAAAGTGGCTATGCACTTAGTAATATATTAAGTCTTAATATAATTTAAAAGGGTGAGTAATACTTTCACTTTCATTTTTTTATTATGTTGCAGCCTTATGCTAAAATCGTTGCAATTATTTACATTTTACAAAGCAGAAGCAGAATTTGTGATATTTTTGCAAATGTATTAAAAAGGAAAAACAATAGAAATATCACATTGACATACATTTTCAGACCCTTTGTCATAGCAACATGTCTTTATACTGTAATATTTAAGTTTTTCCTTTTTAATAAATAAGCAAAAATGTCTAAAATTCTTTTTCCGCTTTGTCATTATGGTGTATTGAGTGTAGATTGATAAGGAGGATAAATTATTAAAACGATTTTAGCATAAGGTGTCTAAAAACTTTCTGAATACACTGTGGAAAATTGTGTAAAAATACCCCCATAAAATTGTCACGTATGTGGAAATTAGCTCTACAGACCAAAAGCTTTTTTGTACTAGGCTGTAAATTTGTTTATTTTTGCGGTAAATGTGGTCATTTTAATATTGGGGTCTTTGGGGATTTACTCACTTTTGGAGCCAGCCTCGAGTGGCCGTTCGCAGAACTGCATCTTTTGGTACTTCGGCCACTTTGGCTTCATTTTTCACCCCCTGCTTGGTTACTGCCCTAAAACCACAAATTGATATTTTTAGTATGTACACAATAATAATCTGTGTACATATATTTTTAAATTTGGGCAGCTGAGCTAATTGCTTCTGAGCTCCAGTTCCATATTTAATATACAGACATACAAAGTGTGAATATCTTCTAATGTCACTCTCTTCACCAATTCTTCAGCATATTTCCTAAAATAAGCTATGCCTCTAAAAGCCCAACACAGTTTCTGTCTGTGGCTGACAGATCGCCTCTTCTGACTCTTAACTCCACTCTCTTCCTGTCTTCCTTCAGGGGAGTGAGGTAGGTTGGAACTCCATTTTGACTCTCACTGCAGCCACAGCAGTGCTTCTAATGATGACTAGCTTGTTGAGAGCTCTCGTCCGATGTTGACTGGATGGGCAACAACTGCACAGGGACAGACGTCTGCTTCAGACCAGCCCTCGTTCTCTCCTGCCATGTCTATAGACTGAACTGGAATCCTCTAGATGTGATAGAGCTGACAACTGTGTCGTAGATTGTTGTCGCTAATGAGAAGGTACTACGTGCACTGAGAACGAAGCGCTCAGTCTCACTGGAGATGAGAGATGGTGATGAGTTGAGCCCACATGAGGACTGATCTCACTCCACTAAATGTATGCTAGTGTTGTGTCACTGCTCCTCTGTGTCTGTGAATATTATTTTCTCTCCTTTAGCTAACAATGTGTTTTTAAAAAAAATGAAGGTTTTGATTATTAATGTGCACCAAATTCAGTTTATTTAACCATTATTTATTTATTTGTTTAAATATTGTTCATAGTACTATCTGATCATAACACGGAGTCTGGACATTTAATGCACTGAAATCCCTGAAATGTACATAAGCTCTTAATATATTAACAAAAAGAGCAGTTTGCATTGTTTTTGAATGAGTTGAGTATTAATTAATTGTTGCTTCTCCTCAAATACTGAATGCAATAAATTCTGCATACTATACCACTAGATTAAATGTCACAAAATCTCCATTAATTATCATCCTTTCCTTACATTATCTCTGCCCCACACAACTTTCCTATGTCACATAGTTTTTTGTCCATTTTAAATACCAATAATATGCTATTCCAGTGGGAATCTAACACTAATACCTGTTGCTCTAAGCTCTCAGTTAAAGTCTGATGTTTAACCCTTCGTGGGAGGAAGCAGCTCTTCTTCAGTATTCAGTTTCTGTGCTTCAGCTCGGGGCTCTGTCACTTCCGCCTGCCTCTCCATTGTCTTGTGTCTCTGACTCTGAAATCAACTCCCACCTTCCTCTTTAATTATCAGGACACCAGGAAGTCTCCACCTGCCCACACCTCACTTTAAAAAAAACCCTCAGATCTTAACACCCACAGCTGCATTGTTACTAGACGGTTTGCTGTAAGTTTTATTTTGTGTTCGTAAATATATTTCTGCAACTTTTGGAGCAAATTGTAGGAGCTATATTATGATGTTTTCCAACATTTTGATGTGGGAAAATAAACTTTTGTTCCCCTCCTGCAGGATTTAAATGTTAGAGTATTGTTATTTAGATTTATGGTGATCGCGGGTTGTTCCAGGTACTCGGTGGGAGAATGTTGACTACCAGCTTTCCTTGTTTACTTGTTTCCTGTTTACACTCTTTATGTAACAAACTACAGATCTTATAAATGTCTTAGATGACAAACCTGTCAAACTTTAGATTCAACTATTGAAGTGAAAGAGCATGCCTCGTTTCCAAATAGCTTTGTTTTGTGTCAGTAATTGCGTATTGTGTGATCAACACAAAGAAATAAGATATCTTTATGAATGGATATAAACTCCACCATGATTATGGACTTTTGAATTGTTTAACCCTTGCGTTGTCTTAAGGGTCAAAATTCACCCGCCACTATGTTGAACAGCAGGAAAAAAATCTCTATCTTTTTTCAAGATAAAAATTGGTTGAAAAGTTTTTGTCTCACTTACTGTTGTTTATACACCTTGTGGTTGGGGTCAATGATGAAAAAAAGGCCCTTAGGACAAGGCAATTGTGCAGAATGTTAAGATTATACAAGGGATAACTTTGACTTATGTGGTGTAGCCTATGCTAACAGTATATTTTAGCAAAAAAAAAAAAAAAATACGCAAATTCTCAATGTGTTAAACTTATTAAACTAGTTTTATTATATAATTATGCCATTTGACTATAAACAAAGTCATGCAACTGAATTGAATAAAATAGTCTGTTAGCTGATTGGCTAATTCAATAGGAAGTTAGAATAAAATGAATACAGTCTATTAGAAATCTGCAGCAAAATTTAAATTCCAGACCAAAAATAAATAGATAAAAAAGGAGGATTTTTACAAACACATTGTGGAGTCTCCTGTAGGTCCTCATAGGAATGAATGTCACAGAGCTGTTTGGAAACGAGGCGTTGGTTTGTTGTGAGGACATTTTAGAAATTGATTTTGTTCTAAAATATGTATATAAATAGGAAGGAGCCAGAAAAAAGTTTGTTAGAGTTCATTATATAAAACAAATATATGTATATGTGAAAGGACTCTGATGATTGTTTACATTTGTGAAACGTTTTTTTGTGAAAAATATTTTAGAACTGAAAAAAAGCATGCTAGAAAACATATAGAAGCACAATATATAATTTTTGTTGATCCAGTTACTTTGTAATTCATGTAAATATTTAGGACATACAGTACTATGGGGGAGATCTTTCTTAAATCCATTTGTACTAGCTTTGTAGAAAGTTTATTCTATTTTGAAAGAGCATCGTATATTTGATAGCCGAATTATAAGCTGTGTAAATGTTTATTTATGGTGCCGTTATTCAGACTTGCGGATCATTTTCAGTACCTCTTTGTTCAAAGGTGGCGTAGTCATTGCATGCATTTAGATTGCATTTGACCTTAGTTGCTAAAAAGAGCAATATGACTTGTAAAATTCAGAAATATATAAACTTTTCTGAAACATTTGTCATTAAACAGAACCTTTACGAGCAATGCCTGACCAATGTTATTTCTGCATATGAAAACACTAAGGACACGATGTGCCACTGGACTGCAGATGTTGTCACTGTCTTTAAAAAAAGTTTGCAATAGAAATTTCCATTGACTGCAATGGTACATATGAATGTTGTCTGATCCAGAGCATTATTTCAGATTATTTCATGAATATTATCATCACAAGCTTTGATATTGCGCCGTGTTTCTCTGCTTGTTGCTTTAAATATTGACATCATTGTTGTTTTCAATATAGTCGTGGCTATTTTGTTACCTGGAGGTCTATTTTGTACTGTAAATGACTTGAGAAAATAAATATACCCGCCCCACATGATGTCTGAGAGCTTTTCTTTTCTTGGAAAGTGGCCTCACCGTCTGCAGCGTTTAAGGTATCATGGAGTCCCATTCATGAAGTCACAACCTGAGTGAGAAGCGTCTCTGCTGGGATTACATGACACGGGTTGTATGGATATTAATAACCTTCACTCCAGAGACGTGACATGAGCTCACACACACGGATTCCTTACAGATGGCAGGAAGCGGTGTGACGACGTTGTTGATGAGGCCCGTAAACCACACTCATTACTCCATAGCCACGACTCGTGGTTGACTGGGTTCAAGTGTGTCTAATTATCTAAAAGTAGCGTGCAGACCAAGTCATGAGTTACAGTTAGTTAACCCTCACTGAGCAACCTTCTGCCACTTGAGGTTCAACTTAATTAGTTTCCAAATATTCCCAACTGATTCAGAGTCAAGTTTCTGTCTGATTCTGTGTCAGATTTATGAATAAAGAAATGAAAAGTGTCTTAACGGTCAGAATGTCAGATCCAGATCAGCAGTGAAACCTCATCAGCCGGGGCATGGCCTTTGGCTAATCTGTCAGGCAAATTCGCCCCAAATCCCTTCTTAAATATTTAATATATTCACCTGACAGACTAACTAGGAAAAAGCTGATTAAATAAAGGTGGAAAGCTGAATGTGAGAGCAGCCATGGGCAGTCTCTGGAGGTATCATGTCAAGTGGACAGTGTCCAGGTCAACACTGAAGCTGTGATTTGGGTTTTGGTTTAGTTCATATAAACTTTATACTTGCTATTAATGGCGGGCTTCATGCTGGTAGCGACATTTCTGCTTATTTTTGTTCATATCCCTGATGTGTTTTTATTTTGTTATTACCTATTGATCTCTGGGATTCACAAGTGTTTTTTGTTTGCTCTTGTCGTAAGTGAAAGAACATTTTACAAGTGGCCAGGAGCAATTTAAACCAAGATAAGGAAAAACATTTTGTTTTCACAGTCCACACATTCTTTGTGCAACTCAAGGAAACACAAGTTTTAAATCTGAGGAACATCAACAACAATATATAATCAAATTTAGATTAGTATGTGTTTTAGAGTACATAATTTGTAGACACTTTGGAAAATCTTGTTTATTTTCTTCTCAAGTTTATTTAACAGAACATTGATTTCACTACTTCTGAAGTTCTTCTTCTTACAGGCATTTCTGCAGTAATTAGACATGTGAGTATTTGCACACAGCACAACACCTGCCCTTACATAGTGTTTTAGCTTTTACCCAAAACAGGCCCAATGAATACTTAATTATTATTAAATTAATATATAGTATGTTTTCATAATAATAAAAAATGACAGAGGTAATTACTAAAATAATATATACTACTATATATATATTCGAGTAGATTTTTGACTTTTACTAACTTCATATTATTTTACTTTATAAATTTCCCAGCTGCAGTTCAGTTGTACTTTTTTAAACACATATTTCACTGCTGTAATAAACAACTACCGAAAATCATGGTTTTAGATACACAATTTTAACAAATAAATAAATATAAATATTAATGATAAGAGTGGTAAAAATAGCTTTACTTGCCTTTCTACAACATAAAAATGCTTCAAACATAATAATACATCTGTAATAATAATCCAATATTTCAAAATAAACACTGATAGTGCCTGTGTACTTGTACTTAAGTACATTTTCTAATACATGACTTGTACTGAAATATTTTTTCCTTGCCATATTGCTGCTTTACTTTAGTAAAATTGTGGCTATTTCTTCCACCACTGTTACAAACGATGATCCATGATCTGTCAATATGACAATGTTTGAACAATACATTTTATAGAGAGATAATAAATTGTATTATTGAATTACTGTCAGTTCTGTCTTACAACTCCATAAAAAACCCCAACATGATTTATAAATACTGGTATCAAGGTTTAATTCCTTATTTCTAGAGTATCTCATTACACGGTGGGAGATCAACACGGGGACCCCTGGCTGTGTCCAGACTGAGTATCCTGTGAATGCCTCCTGCATGTGTCACAGTTATTCCTACCTCCCACTACTTCATCAGGGATCGTGCTGGCATCTGGTGTCACCGCCATGTCACTGACTGCTGAGTCACAACACCACGACAGCCTCCTGAACCTGCAGCAAACACACTGTTTATTGGAAATGACTCGTTTTGTATATATAAACGATCAATTTCACTATGTGCATGTGTCAGCTGTCTCAGTGTATTTCTGTTCAAAGCCTCAGCTCCAATCAATGAATGCTGTCATGTTGACAAAGTTGGAGATGACACTAATTTGCTTTCAGTCAATTTCAGAAGTCACTTTGTCTCTTGTTCAGTGAAAAAAAAGACTCTTATGTGGTTTGGATAGACATTTAATTGGGCTATAAATTCTGAATTTAGTGAGTTGAAAGGCAATAACTCAGTTGTTGTAGATGACACAACTGAATGCATTTTCTAGAATAAATTAAATTATGACGATTTTGTTTATTAAAATTACGAATAAACTGATTTTCTCTCATATCAAGCATCTTTCCATGACCTTCCCTGAGCTTGTGTTGACCTTTGTTTGCCTACACAGACATGCATTTCACCCAGGGGTGACAGATGGCAGTGAAACACACGTAATGCACTTGCTTCATCTTCACCAGGGTGACCTCATGATTTAAAATGCTTATCTCCAAGGCCTCTGTGATAGAATTTACTGTGAAAAATCAACCTTTTTTGACAGTTAAAGACAACTTACTGGGACAGGGGGTCTCACTTCACCTCTCACTTTCTTTTTTTAGCACAATTGTTCAGCCACTTGGATCCTGAGCATGACACACATTCGCAACAATCATGAAGCCCCAGCCCCCAGCCGCCCAAATAGGAGCGACTAAAAATAAGGAGCATGCCGCAACTGTTGCGCTTCCTGGGGTCTGACCAATCACTGGCCCATCCTCCTCGTAGAGCGACCCCGACTCCTGTTATCCTTATGGATTAGCAAATAGACTATGATCACAGAGGCTGAGTGACGTGGCCCGGGGTCCTTTATATACCCAACTCTTTCCTCTCGCAACAGTCAAGTTTAACAGAGACAACTCTAACAGTGCTGCTCCAGCTCACCTGCAACGAATCTCCATTTTTCAAAAAGGGACATTCTTCTCGGGGCCATAGTAAAGAGGAACGACTTGTCAAGAGGGTGCCAATTAAAAAAAAGCGGACGACCAGCTGCTTGCACATTGTAAATCGGATATTTTAATCCATCACTGTCCTGACATAAGTGGTTTCTTCGCAAGTGCATCCGAAAAATCTCCAGGCTGCTTTTCAAACTCCCTCAAGTTTGAACTTTCCTCCGCGAGAGCGCGCTTGCCAACGACCTGCTAAAGTTTTCTGCGCTGCCGAGCGCACAATTCAACACATAAGTGTCACCGAGGTATAAAAGTGGACACGGAAAAAGCCACCATGATGAGCAATAACTACGGCGAGGACCAGCTGCCTCCACAGTACTACCAGGCCACCGACTTTGGGGAAGAGGAGGACGACGAGATGCCAGCCACGGAGAAGGACCTGGCCGAGGACGCGCCATGGAAGAAGATCCAGCAGAACACCTTCACCAGGTGGTGCAACGAGCACCTCAAGTGCGTCAACAAGACCGTCACCGACCTGCAGAGGGATTTTACTGACGGGCTGAAGCTGATTTCGCTGCTGGAAGTTTTGAGCCAGAAGAAAATGTACAGAAAGCACCACACCAGACCCAACTTCCGTCAGATGAAACTGGAGAATGTGTCTGTGGCACTAGAGTTCCTGGACAGGGAGCATATTAAACTGGTCTCAATCGGTGAGTCAATGGAAACAATGTAAAATGCACATATATAAAAAAGTAACCGGGCTATTATTAGATAGGAACAAGTCATAAAGAGGGAAACTTTAGGAGATGAGTGTGACAGTATGAGCCTAATAAGATGCAGCTTTGATATGTAAAAGAAGAACCATTTCACATCTTCTGATATTTTTAAATCCATCATATCTTCACAGACACGTACATATTCTGTAGCTCAGAAGCCCAGGTGCTAGCCAGCAGTGTGACATGCCTTTCACAGGCCTCTGGAAAGATGCACTGGGGTCAGCAGCTTATTGGAAAGTTACTTCAGAGGTGCCACTGAGGTCATTAACTTGTGTCAGGGCCAAGCACTCGTGGCTTAATAGTATGCTTAAGCTGCAGCAATGTGGCACAATATGGGCTGGAAATTCACTAGGCCTGTGCTAATGAGAATGACAGGATTTATACATGTGGACAGCAGTCACACACACCCTTCTATACACAAACACACACTCATCTCCGTCAGGTCAGGGGTCAGAACGACTCACTGGGGCTCCTCGCTGACAGCCCCGAGCCATCAGCAACTCCTGTGAGGTGAGGATTAACTCAGGAGGGATTTAGAGATCAGACAGTGGTACAGATCGCTGAAGTTACAAGAAATTGTTGTGGATATGTGTCACATCCACAGAAGAGGACTTTTACTTCACCAGAATGCCACCTCTTAGAAATATTTAACAACTGAGGAGAAACTAGTGGCCCAGTATGAAAAAAGCACAGGTGTTGTAAGATGATGAGTTATGGTTTAATTATACACCTGTAGGCAAAGCCACAATTCATACAGGAGGAAAGTTATTAAAACTTTGACAGAGTATTTTTCTGTTTTGGTGACTAATGATCCTGCCACACAGTTGAGTGAAATTCCCGGCATGGCTGAGGCTTTGGCCGGCGGACAGTGAAGGCCAGTGTGTGCCCCTGAGTGTGTGTGTGCTCAAATCTCAGAGGACCTGGTGATCACAGGGGGGCAAAGGTCGCTATAACAGATATAACCTCAAAACCTGCAGAGTTTGTGTGTCCAGGATAGTGTGTTTTGGACTTAAATTGTTGGTGTGTATCTGGCACTGAGTCCCAGCTGGGAAGACACACAGCAGGTCAGACTGTTTTGACAGAAACAGGGCGTGATAATAGAAGTCCTGGTATTTTACTTCCTGGCACCGTCTTCCTCCATGCAGCTTTAGTGGGTCGATGCAGCCCGCTTAAGATAATGTCTCAGTCTCATTACAGTGACCCAGAGACACTAAAAAAATCCCCACAGGCTTAGTTGCACATGTGTCACAGTGTGTAACTAGACACCATTTGATGGATGTCTCTTTGAGCACACAGTTGCCCTTAAATCCGGACACGGCAGGATCAAAACTACACTGTGCCACGCCGGGCCACCTGCCTGCACCAGTCAAACGGTGACACATCAAACATTACCCTCTGATAGGAGGCACTCATCTGTGAAAAGATAAATAGTCTCAATAAAACAGTCCTGTGATAAACAACTGGCATCAAATTCCCTTCGTTATTAAAGCCTAACTGAATTAAGTGGAGTGTATCAAACAAGATTAGTCGATAAAACATTCAAATCAAGCGCTCCTCAGAGGTTCTTTGACTTAAATGGCTAGATTTCTAAATTAAGGAGGATTTGAAATGGCTTATTTGACAAACTTTTCCTCAGAGAACTTCTGGAAATGAGCTGCGTGGCTGCTGTCAATGAATCTAATCTCGCCACCGTTTTGATTTATCACACTCCAGCGATACAAGTTTTGGACGTAATTGAAATCCAAGTGGTGTTTATGCAGAGAGGGATCCACTTCCACATATCCTCAGCTGTCACTGTCTTCAGAGTGCCATTGTGACTGGATGACAGATTGTCAGGGGTCCTCAGCCAGACAGCTGTCTGAGAGAAAGGGGCTCGGGGGGAAGCAGCGAGGAGCATTAGATTCTTGTCTCCTCAGCAGTCAATCATCATTGTTTATATTTCTGGTCAACTCTGCAGAACAGCAAGGAATACTGTTTTGATATAATACACTTATGTATAGATCTTAGGTCATATGGTTTAGCTTTGGGGTGCCTTAATCAGTGATTGCAATATAGAGAATATAAACTAATTTACTAGTAGAGTGCACAAATCATCCCAGAAGAGCCCATAAACAATTACCAACGAAAATACAAGTGTACCAACAAATAGTGTATGTGAACTTTTTTGGAAGTTATAAATCCTCATGAAAACTTTTGTCTCTTCTGTCCAAATGCAGATAGCAAAGCCATTGTTGATGGGAATCTAAAGCTGATCCTGGGTCTTATCTGGACTCTCATCCTCCACTACTCTATCTCCATGCCCATGTGGGACGACGAGGATGACGAGGAGACAAAGAAGATGACCCCCAAACAGCGCCTGTTGGGCTGGATACAGAACAAGGTGCCCCAGCTGCCCATCCGCAACTTCAACCGTGACTGGCAGGACGGCAAAGCCCTGGGAGCTCTGGTCGACAACTGTGCGCCTGGTAAGACATGTGCACTGGCTTTAGCTGAGTCTCTAGGCCGGGGCGGAGTAAGTGCTGAGTCAGAAGACGTGCTGTGCCTGCTAAAAGGCTTGTTGTATGTCGAGGTTTTCCTTGGTTGCTATGGAGGTTGAGGTCAGGCATGTGTCAGTCAGTGTACGTGTAACAGTATCACCTTCTCAGAAGATTCTGTCTCCTTTGCTCCTCATTTAGAAATGGGGGCTGTGTACGTTCTCGCACATTGTGCAACACACACACGAGAATCAGATGTCAGACAGTGTAATCTGTCTCTGGAGAGCAGGTAGTGTCAGTGGGTTGAAGAGGGGTTGCTGATGGCTGCGGGACGTCCCTGCCAGCTGTCCCACAATGACTGAAGCTTTCACTCTTACTGTTTCGAGCCCCAAGGCCCAAGCTCAGGCTTTAGTGTTTATAGCCTTGCTGCTACACAACACCCCCAAATTTGGGCACCATTCCTCCTCTTCTGTCAAGGGGGATGCTTGGCTCCGCATCAAAATGCAGAGTTATCTGTCACAGGGAGGTGCCTAAGCCACAGATCCAAGGACCACGAGGCCACAGTTTGAGTCACTGCCAGTTCAGGCTTCTACTTCCAGCACCGAACATTAGAGAGTCCTCTTTCTCGCTGTGCTTCACAGAGAAAAAGGTGGAAGAGGAGTGCAGAGCAGTGTGTTTAACTGTGTTTATATGAGCCATTGATCTGCGGAGATGCATCTTTCAAACACTGTGCTGCAGCACTGACCATACAAGGTTCTGTTGTTTCATCAGCTAATACCAAACAGCAGGGTAACTGACGAAACTCGCTCTGTTTTTGCTGCTTTTAATTCAGGTATCAATGGACAAATAAAAGTTAACTGGCCCGACAAGGAAGAAATTATACCTAAGTGCCAATTTCTGCTAATATATCCAGTATTTTCTTATACAACTAGAGCATACAACCTCCTCCTTTGGTATTGCTGTGATGTTGCATTATCAAATATATGGCTATGGGTTTACTCCAGAGCTGACTCACTTTGAAGAGCACTGATTTCCCACCGTAACATTATGGAAGGCCCACCCTGCTGCCTCCCAACTGACAAGTATTTTTCTGCGCTCTGCTCCCTTGCAGATGCATATAAACTCAACCCTGTTAATAATGTGGGTCCGTGTCTACATTAATTGGATAATAGTATTCTGCGATGTGCCTGTATGGGCCTTTTGAGTGAGTAGCCATCACCAACACTAATCCAATTTAGGCATTAGCAGCAGGGAGGAGGCTAGCTTTAGCCACAGTGAAAGTACCAGAGCGTCTCGAACGTTTCAACAGTCGAGGGGACCTTTATTGTCACACATAGTGGTTTTCACAGGAGCAGAGCTGTGTGGGTAAGGTCATGCGATGTTGTAGTTGGAGGTGTTAGACAGATAGTAGTGACAGCCCAAGTGGCCTTATTATAGAGACAGCAGTGACTGCATTTGTCTGTGCAGAAATGTCTAATCATCCTGTTTGCTTTCTGTTAGGTTTGTGTCCTGACTGGGCAGAGTGGGACCCAAACAAGCCTGTGCAGAATGCCAGAGAAGCCATGCAACAGGCTGACGACTGGTTGGGTGTGCCTCAGGTAAGAAATGTTATTGATAGATGTAAGTCGCAAAGTGTTTTTTTAGTTTGCTTTAGCTCAGCTGGGTGTCTGCTGGGTGGAGTTGTTCTCACAGGACAATAAAAGAGAAGCAGATGTCTTCTCTACTTTTGATTGGCAACACAGTTTATACTCAGCGGATAGATATTCAGCGAGCACCATAATTTCCAAGCAATTAAAGGCAAGCACCAAGCCGCTTTTACAAACATGCCGCACCGCATGTACGTACACCTGTGAGGAAAGACTGAACTGAAAAAGGCAGTACAGTATATAATATTGAGCCCAGTGTTTTTCCAGGGAGATCGTGCTGGAGGGTCTCATGAAATATTTATTACCCACCTCACTTCTAATATTTCCATTTACTTTATTGTAGCTCTCAGTAAGTGCGTTTGTAGGAGTTTTATTTAGTAGATTTGTGATTTTGTGGAGGTGGGAGATTTCTGAACACCTTCTGAGCCAGCCACTGAAACAGAGGTGTAAATATGCCTGCGCTCATCAGAATAACAATGTGAACAGAGCCAGAGTGCAATATTTCCAGTCCCGTTTGTAAGACTCTGAGTCTCCGTATTGTAATGTGCACTATGCAGGTTGTTTACATGTTTGTCCAAGGCACGGGGTTAGCTGTTCTCCATGAGGCTTAGCATTGGTGAGATAGCCAGGGGGTGTATGTCATGGTTCTGCAGGCTCGGGGGCTGGAGTACAGTGTGCTGGCGTTGTTAAGGAGATGTGGGAAAGGTCTGGCTCAGGATAAATCCCCCCTGGCTGGCTTATTGAGGGCAACAATCCTTAACCCTGCTGTCCTGGGGTTAAATATAACCAGCGTGGAGAATGGCTTTGTGCCACAGTGTGATAGACAGGCAAACAAGTGCTGGGAGGGAGAAAGAAGTCAGAGGTGGGGTGAATAAATAAATAATATAAATTTAATCCTTAATAAATCCCATTGCGCTATGCTTAATAAAGAGAAGGCCGTATAAAGACTCAACCATACCCTTCTTAAAACTGAACTTTATCCGTTTTGTGGCTATAATTTTCAATTAAAACCCACCCAGTTATTCAAACACATTTTTAACCTCTCTTTTGCTTGTTGTCTTCCCGTGCTTTAGGTTATTGCCCCTGAGGAGATCGTGGACCCAGATGTAGATGAGCACTCAGTGATGACCTACCTGTCTCAGTTCCCCAAGGCAAAGCTGAAGCCCGGAGCCCCTCTCAAGCCCAAACAGCTTTTCCCAAACAAGGCCAAAGCCTACGGGCCTGGTGGGTAGCCAATAAGTAGCCATGGACGACTGTAAAAGTTCACACCAGTTTATGTGAAGAGTAGAAGAATCACCACACCCTTTGTTTCTGTATTTATATTACAGGTATTGAGCCTCATGGCAACAAGGTGCTGCAACCAGCTGTGTTCACTGTGGAGACTCTGGAGGCTGGCAGCGGTGAGGTCCTGGTTTATGTGGAGGATCCTGAGGGACACAAAGAGGAGGCAAGTTATATCCAGATCTTAGCAAACAGCCTGCAAGCCAAATGAGATTATAACCGGATAGTCTAACCCTCTCTTACATTTTCATGTTATTTTCCAGGCTAAGGTTAAACCTAACAAGGACAAAAACAGAACCTACACTGTCACCTATCTCCCTAAAGTCGAGGGCGTTCACAAGGTAAGACCAAGTCCACACATCACTCCACACAACACAGAAAACTACCTTACTCAAAGGTGTCTTTAAACTTTGTTTTGCTTTTTTCTTTTCAGGTGAAAGTGCTGTTTGCCGGTCAAGACATTGACAAAAGCCCCTACACGGTGAATGTAGCAAAGGATATGGGTGACCCCAGCAAAGTCCATGCCAGAGGACCTGGCCTGGATGCTACAGGCAATGTGGCAAACAAACCCACCTACTTTGACATCTACACAGCTGGTGAGTGTGGGAAATTCACATTACACAGTGCCATGTACACACACAGACAACAGGAATGTGATCTGATGAAAGGCTTTTAAAGTTTGTTTTTAACCAAAGTCAAAAGACTCATGAGGATTTTCTCAGAGAGACTGAAACTACAGCATCTACTCTGACCTGCAATAATTGGTCATTTTCCTGTCACACTCAGGTGCTGGTAATGGCGACGTCAGTGTGGTAATCGTCGATCCTCAGGGCAAAAAGGACACAGTGGAGCTCATCCTGGAGAATAAGGGAGACAATGTTTTCCGTTGCACCTATCGTCCTATGATGGAAGGGCCTCACACCATCCACATACTGTTTGCAGGCCAGGAGATCCCCAAGAGCCCGCACACTGTCAACATCGCAGAGGGTGAGCCATCTGTCTGGGTTGTAAATTACTGTCAGACAAATCAAATTTCTTATTATGCTGTTAGTGTCAGGGTGGTCTATCCATCACAATCAACAGTCATTCTATTTTCCCTGGGAACAGCCACCCAATATAGACCATAACCCTGCCTATCTGTCATTTCTAGCTCCACCAGTTGCTCCTCCCATAGGAGCTCCACTGCAGATAGTCCCTCAGTCAGTGCGCACCCCTCCTGGAGTGAAGGGTGGGAAGGGGGCTACCCCCCCAAAAGCTGGCCGCCCAAGTTAGTATGGTTGGCTGGGAGGAGCCTGTGCCCATTGCTCAGCCAGATCCCCCCAAACCTTTCCTGTGCTGCACCCTGCCGATGCCCCTCTGTGCTTTCTCTAAGATTTAGGGTGCCGCGGCTCAATGCCGTGCTTGGTCGCCTGCTCCATTTTCTTTCGTCCTGTAGCTTGATGGTTTTGTTATGTTCTGAGGGAGATGAGATGCAATGTTGTACAAATAGTTTACAGATTGTCCCACTTTGCATTTCTGTCTACTTTGTTCTTCTCTGTTAAATATCTTTGCTTGTGCTGTTGACATGTTTGTTTTTATCACATCTAAATTTGCATCAGCCGGCATTCGGTTTAAGCCTGCAGTCAACATTTCGGTGTGACTGACTGAAATGTTGACAGACGCTCCCTCGATGCTCTCAAATGTGTCAATATTCCATTCAACATTATGCACTTTGTGTTGTATGTGCTGCAAAAAGCATCATTCTCATTTGCAGGTTCTGTCAAGCTTTAAGGAATCCCAATTGAATTGGATATTTGAATGTCTTTGCTACTAACATTGCTGTCAAACTGCTGGCTACTCTCAGCTCCGTCTGCTTTGCTAAATATTTCCCTTTTTCACACTTGTTGTTGTTCCTTTCAGCCGTGAACCCAAATGCCTGCAGAGCTACAGGCAGAGGCCTTCAGCCTAAAGGCGTGAGAGTAAAGGAGGTTGCAGACTTCAAAGTTTTCACCAAGGGAGCTGGCAGTGGATCGCTGAGCGTCTCAGTCAAAGGACCAAGTGAGTCAGACAGCTCTCTCCTCTCTGCACCACTCCTCCTCGTACATTTTTAGAATTATTCACTTTGTTTGGGTGTCTGAAGAGTAGCATTCGCACAGGGATATAATAAACAAAATGCATGAAGTGTCTGTTGATAAGAATCCATATTGACTGTATTATTTATTTTCAGCTGGAGCAGAGGAGCAAGTGAAAGTGCGAGATGCAGGAAACGGTGTGTATGAATGTGAATATTACCCCCTTAAGCCTGGTAAATACACAGTCAGCATCACCTGGGGAGGCCAGCCCATCCCACGCAGGTAGGGTTCTATTGCTGCCTTTAGCTACTCATTAACAATGCACATTCACATCTGCACTTGCTAAAATTGTGGAATTCTGTGTGCCGTAGCCCCTTCGAAGTGGAGGTGGGTGAGGAGGCAGGTTTTCAGAAGGTGAGGGCCTGGGGGCCTGGTCTAAAGACTGGCATGGTGGGAAAATCTGCTGACTTTGTGGTTGAAGCCATCGGCACAGAAGTTGGAACTCTGGGTGAGTCAAGTGATATGTGCTCTTATAGAAGAAAAGTTTATTTCTTAAAATGTGTTCTGAATGTTAATGTTTTTATACTTTTGTTTTTTAGGCTTCTCCATCGAAGGCCCATCGCAAGCTAAAATTGAGTGTGATGATAAGGGTGATGGCTCCTGTGATGTGCGCTATTGGCCCACTGAAGCCGGTGACTATGCCGTCCATGTCATTTGTGATGACGAGGACATCAAGGACAGCCCCTTCATGGCCCACATCCTCCCTGCAGCCAATGATGTCTTCCCTGAGAAGGTAATTCCCAGTCACTGAATTATATACCATAAAGCAATTTGCTATAATGACCCAATTTTATTCAAGCAAGATACATTAAAACAACAAAATGTTGCAGGTGAAAGCATTTGGTCCAGGCCTGCAGCCAACTGGCGTCGTTGTGAACAAACCGACTGAATTCACCATCGACGCCCGCATGGCTGGGAAGGGTCAACTCAAGATTTATGCACAGGTATGCAGAGCAGCAGTTTGTGAAAACGTTGTTGTTTATTTATAAGAACACATCATTTATATTGCATGTACAGACCAGAGCTGACATACTTTTGTACCCACTAAGGACGCTGAAGGCTGCACCATCAACATCAAGATCACTGACAAGGGGGACGGCACGTTTCTCTGTGTGTACACCCCTGTCAAGTCCATTAAACACACCATCATCATCACATGGGGGGATGTCAACGTGCCGAACAGCCCTTTCAGGGTATGACACATGGTCACTTTCACACACGTGAACACACTTTCTGCACTTAAAATTCAATTTAATATAATGGTCCTTCAGCAATTATGGAAAAAGTGAGAGGACTGCAGCAGTTGTACTTGAAGCAACTGATTTCACCTCAAGTACTCTTTGAATGTATTAGGTGCTGGTTGGAGAGGGTTGTCATCCAGACAGAGTTAAGGTCTATGGGCCTGGAGTGGAGAAGACGGGGCTCAAGGCTAACGAGCCGACATACTTCACAGTTGACTGCAGTGAAGCCGGTCAAGGTGAGCATGTACCAGGAGATGTTGTGGGTGGTTACAAAAACACTTCTGAGTTTAGTTGACTCTTAATGAAATCAGTGCTGCATTAAGTGGATGTTGAAAAATACAAAGCACAGAATAACAGAATGAGTAAAGCTGTGCAATTTAGCTGAAAAAATTGAAGAAAGTCATTTGAAATGTACTTAAAATGAAGCTCTTGGCAGTGGAGCGACAGCTTCTATTTATTCAGATCATCTACTTTTGAATGACCTTCTTGAACTGCACTCATTGCTATGCACCATTAGGGGACATCAGCATTGGAATCAAGTGTGCCCCAGGGGTGGTTGGTCCTGCCGAGGCAGACATCGACTTTGACATCATCAAGAATGACAATGACACCTTCACTGTCAAGTACACTCCCCCGGGTGCCGGCCGATATACCATCATGGTGCTGTTTGCTGACCAGGTAGGAATACAGTTTCCAGTGCACGAGTGACTAATGAGTTATGTAAAAAAATTGATTTTTAAAATTTTATTCAATATCCCATAATCTTATCATTATTTTATGATTGGCTTTGACAGGAAATTCCCGTCAGTCCATTCAAAGTCAAAGTGGATCCTTCCCACGATGCTGGTAAAGTGAGAGCAGAGGGCCCCGGACTCAACAAGACAGGTGAGATCCATTAACACCAAAACCCAAACAACAAACAACAAAAAAATGTATAGGTATTTTCAGAAATGGTTCAGTTCTGGTTTAAGCACCTTATTTTGAACTGTTCCGCATTTAGACCAAAAACATAAATTGGTTCGGAACCTGAAAAGTAAAAGTAAAAAATTGTTTTTCTTTACCTGATGTTCAAACAAAAGTGGAGATGTCATATTTCATATCATATTCTGCAGGTTGGAAAATAATGGATGTAATAGTTTTTGAACCATTTCAAGAACGAGTGCTAACTGGGTGGAAAAAGGGTTTTAGACGATTATTCGACTAATTGGTAATTGTGGTCTTAGCTGACCAAGATTTTTGTCGCCAAATAGTCTTTTTTAAAATGTTTTTTCATGCTGTATGACTTGTATCTAAGAAACCTATGAGCATATCTCTGGTACAAACAAGATTAAACATGGTGCTTTGGTCTGATTCTTTTTCTTCTAGAGAGTCAGATTTACAGATCTGTTGATTAAATCAATTAATTGACTACCGAGTCAACAACTTGAGGCATTAGTCGACTAATAACTTCTTTGGTCGAGGACAGGCCAAGTGTTTGCATTTGAAAAACACCAACTTCAATACACTATTGTCATAGTAATGTTGTGATTTGTGTGCGTGTTTCAGGAGTGGAGGTGGGCACTCCAACCCACTTCACTATCTACACAAAGGGAGCTGGCAAGGCCAAGCCTGAGGTGCATTTCACAGCATCAGGCCCAGGAGAGGCGGTTCGTGACTTTGAGATCATCGATAACCACGATTACTCCTACACTGTCAAGTACACGGCTCTTCAACAGGTACAGTAGGCCTCAGTTTGGCCCATTAACATAAGAACATAATACAGAGATATTTCACAATTAAATAAATCAATATTCATTCTTTCAGGGTAACATGACGATTTCAGTCACTCATGGAGGAGATCCCATTCCCAAGAGCCCCTTCCACATCACAGTCGCACCAGCTTTGGATATTGGAAAGGTGAAAGTGGAGGGATTGGATACCAGTAAGTTACTTAACTACACTTTTACATTTACCATGTAAAAATATTTCATTGCAAAGGTTTAAGTGTTTTATGCTAATCTTCCTTGCAGAAGTGGAGGTTGGAAAGGACCAGGAGTTCACTGTTAACACAAAGGGCGCTGGTGGCCAGGGCAATGTGGGTGTGAAGATGACCTCACCCTCTGGGCGACCAATCCCTTGCAAACTGGAATCAGACAAAGCCAAAGGCACTCACAGTGTGAAGTATATTCCCCCAGAGGAGGGGCAGTACAAGGTTGATGTCAGCTATGATGGCAACCCGGTGATGGGAAGCCCCTTTGGGGTTGAAGCAGTGATGCCTGCTGATCCTTCAAAGGTAAAAGTTCATGAAAACTGCATGTAGTTCTACTTTATTCATATTTCATGAAATACAACATAGAAATATTTAATGTTTTGTATACCACATCTCAAAAACAAGCCTGACTTTTACATCACAGGTGCGAGCTTTTGGCCCAGGCCTGAAGGGAGGCATTGTGGGTAAACCAGCTCCATTCACTATTGACACAAAGGGAGCTGGTGCAGGAGGGCTGGGCCTGACTGTGGAGGGTCCCTGCGAGGCGAAGATTGAGTGTCAGGACAATGGTGACGGCACATGCTCAGTGTTCTACCTGCCCACTGAGCATGGGGAGTACGACATCAACATCTTGTTTGCTGAAAAGCACATCCCCGGCTCTCCCTTCAAAGCTGCAGTGCGCCCAGCCTTGGACCCCAGCAAGGTGACGGCTAGCGGGCCGGGCCTGGAGAAGGCCAAGGCGGGCGAACCAGCAACCTTCACTGTGGACTGCACCCGAGCAGGCGATGCTGAGCTCACCATTGAGATTGTGTCAGAGACTGGGGCCAAGGCTGAAGTTCACATCCAGAAAACTGCAGAGGGGACCTTCTCTGTTACATACATCCCACCCTTCCATGGTGCACACACCATCACGATCAAGTATGGTGGCCAGATGATTCCCCAGTTTCCCAAGGTCCTGCAGGTGGAGCCCTCTGTGGACACCAGCGGGGTGCATGTGTATGGGCCTGGAGTGGAGCCCAGAGGTAAGGAGACCAAGAAACTGAGCTTAAAGTCCCCCTCCACTCAAAAATGTGTTTTTCTTATGTTTATAACCCCTCAAACATCTGACTGTGACTATACTGAGTTTGTCACTAGAGAGGTGTTATCACAATTCTCTAAAGGGGGAGATCTCTGTGTACTTCCCTATAATATGAGATTCAAAACAATACCAGGCAAGCTCAATTTGAGTTTAAAATATTGAATCTGCCATCTGCAGATCGCGAGCTACAGCCGGCTTGCACTACTCTTTCACCGGTCAACTTAGCACCAGCAGCGGCTGTGGGCTGTGAGTCCCGACCCAGAATTTCACAAAGAGGGAGCCCCAGCGCCTTCTCAGAGTTTTTTGTTTTACTTTTTATGTTCAAACCAAATATGAATCTTATCAGAGTATTTTTACATACTTTAAAACAGAGACGTCAACCTGGGCTCTATTGTTTTGTTAGTTGCAGCCTGAGAAAGTACTATTTTGCTTAGTTCAAAAACAGAAAAAGTATAAGGATTTATAATGTCAAGTCTTAAAATGACTGAGTTAACTGGGTTTTGTTTCTCATCTTCAACAAATCACCTGAAGGGCTTTCTCTGTTTCTAGGGGTCCTCAGAGAGGTGACAACCCACTTCATTGTTGATGCTCGCGCCCTCAACAAGGTTGGAGGAAATCATGTGAAGGTTCACATTATCAGCCCCTCCGGCACCTCTACAGAAACCTACATCACTGACAAGGGAGATGGCACCTACAGAGTGGAGTACACAGCATTCGAGGATGGTAGGAGAGAAAAATAAAACCTTATTTAATTTTACAGTGCTCATTTGTGTATTTAAGGGATCATGCAGTGAAGAGGCACAGAACGACAGTGATTGAAGCAATATCTATGTCAAATTTGTACCATTAACAAACCCAACCTGCTGCAGATAGATAGAGGATTTAACAGAGGCAGGCTGACTCAAAGAGAGCACACAGACAGACGGAGAAATCACTAACAGGTGCTTGTGTGGGGCGCCATTTGGGAATAAAGCAGGAGAGTGGGAAAAGAAAGAACGAGAAAGAGAGGGGTATAAATACAGAATGATTCAGTGAAGCAATGATGTGAGGGGCAGAGAGCAGGGAGGCAGAGAGGCAGACAGGCTCTGTTTTATAAATAGTGTGCTCGGGAACAGAAGCTCTTAACCAGGCAGGTATGTGTGCTGAAGGCTGCCTGCACACAGCTATACGGCAGAGGAATGACAGGGGATATTAATAGAGACCTATAACACAAAGCAAAGAGATCACAGAGCACTTCTCCACCACCAGACATGCTCTAATATCATAGCAGTGCTGCTGGGAATCTGGCATATAGGCCTACTGAGAGGGCTCTGTCAGAAAAATGTTGTAACAGAATAATGAATAGGGAACAGATGTAATGCCTTGTACGTTCACCAGCGCGTCTGCGCTCTAGATGGTGTCTTTTATAAATAAACAGATGTTTATCTCCCTAAAAGGGAATTTGTCTGGCTCATAATTAAAAGCAAGCGGCAATAACCGAAAATATTTGCTTGCTTTGAGAACATTCAGGCAGAGAGGTATGGCATCAGCCACTGAACTGATGTATCTGTTTGTTTGCAGGAATGCATCTGATTGAGGTGCAGTATGATGAAGCGCCAGTGCCCAAGAGTCCCTTCAGAGTGTCTGTGGTGGAGGGATGTGATCCAACCCGAGTCCGTGCCTTTGGTCCAGGTCTGGAGGGAGGGATTACCAACAAGCCCAACTGCTTCACTGTTGAGACCAGGTACTGTTGGCCGACATTTAAAGGGGGCATTAGTGGGAATATGACTGAAACATGCAACTACAGTGGCACTCAGAGAGAGCAGACCTCTGCCAAGGCCAATGGTGATTTCACATGATCCTTGGCTGTCCCATTTCCTGAATTGGGAGGTCATATGTTATTTTTATTTCACTGTATTTGTATTGTATTCCTCACACAATACATTGATAGCCAGAAAAGGAAACAGATCTTGTGAAACATGAAATATGATTGGAAAACTAATTTTTCAGATTATTCCAATGCAACAAGAAAAATGCCCTATTGTGTTTAAACAACACACTAAAAGCTGTTTCCACTAAGGAAACAGGTCAGGAGAGCTATGAAATATGATTGGGAACTAATTTTCCCAGTTATTCCGCACATGAATGGAGCACAAATGCCCTCTCAAAGTATCTGCCCCTGATTCAGATCTGCTCCCAAATTAAACAAGTTCTTCCTTGGCCCATGCTACACCCCTCCACCAAGTTTCATGATACTTGAGCCAGTACTTTTTCCATAATCCTGCTGACACACCGCACTACAAACAAAACCTCCTTGACAAAGTTAATAAAATAAAGTGTTGGCTTCTCTCTCAGGGGTGCTGGTACAGGAGGCCTGGGCCTGACCATTGAGGGAGCCTCAGAGGCAAAAATATCCTGCAAGGACAATAAAGATGGCAGCTGCAGTGTGGAGTACATCCCCTTCACTCCTGGAGACTATGACGTCAACATCAACTACGGCGGTCAGCCCATCCCCGGCAGTCCCTTCCGCGTACCAGTGAAGGACCCTGTGGACCCCAGCAAGGTGAAGTGCTCCGGTCCAGGTCTGGGCAGTGGAGTGAGAGCCCATGTTCCTCAGACTTTCACAGCAGACTGCACCCAGGCTGGACAGGCCCCTCTGGATGTCAAACTCTATGGTCCAACAGGTGAGGACATGCTGTTTGACTTGAAAGCTCAAAGCTGACAAATACCAGCAAGTTGGCGGCATATGATTCCAAAATGTCTTATTTCTAGGTACTGTGGAGCCGGTTGGTGTGAAGAACAATGGCGATGGTACTCACACAGTTCACTACACCCCTGCCCAGGATGGCCCTTACACTGTAGCTGTTAAATATGCAGAGCAGGAAGTCCCACACAGGTACAGTATTAAGAAAAAAACTCCACCAAGCCAGGCAGTATGTGCAGATATGTCTTAATTAAAGTTCCGCTCTGGCTGGCTGGATTTAAAAAAGAAAAGTGTAATTCAGCAAATTTTCTGTTCCCATTTCTTTCTTTTGTAGCACTGGGCTCAGTAATTACACTTGATATTCTCTCTTTCCTCCACAGTCCATTCAAGGTAATGTCTCAGCCTGGGCATGACGCCAGCAAGGTACGCGCCAGTGGCCCTGGTCTAGACACAAAAGGTGTGTCTGCAAGCCTGCCAGTTGAGTTCACCATCGATGCTCGTGATGCTGGAGAGGGACTGCTGACTGTGCAGATTCTGGTGGGTTCAGCTACCTTTCGCACAGTGTCTTTTTAACCATAAGTCACCGTTTCAAATAACTTAATATTGTCTATTGACAGGACCCAGAGGGCAAGCCAAAGAATGCAACCATCCAGGACAACAGGGACGGCACCTACACTGTCTCCTATGTCCCTGACTCTACAGGCCCCTACACCATCACTATTAAATATGGAGGAGATGAGATCCCTTATTCCCCATACCGAATCCAGTCCCTGCCCACAGGGGATGCCAGCAAATGTCGCGTCACAGGTTCGCAAACAGTTGTAGATGGATTCATAACATTCTAATGAATAAAAACAATATATTACAGTTGTTGCATATATATTTATATTCAAAATCTGCATTTTTTTCTTTCCAGTGTCTATTGGAGGACATGGCGTGTGTGAGTAGCAGAGGCTTTGTTTTTATATTTGCCACACATTGCTTGGAAATCTTCATGCATTTATGCAGCTCTTCTCACCTTTAATTCTTATTCCCTCCCTGTCCTTAACAGCAAGCCTCCAGAAGCTGCAGACCTCAGAGGATACAGTTATCACAGTGGATGCCAAGGCTGCTGGGAAAGGCAAGGTGACCTGCAAGGTGCAGACCCCACAAGGGATGGAGCTGGACATGGATGTGGTGGAAAATCGTGATGGGACCTTTGACATTTACTACACAGCCCCTGAACCTGGGAAATATGTTATTACCATCCGCTTTGGGGGACAGAACATCCCTAAGAGCCCCTTCCATGTGGTGGTGAGTGAAAAAGGAACATTTTCCCTTCTAGCTGTTGTGCGATTAATCATTATTGACACACATTTACAACATACAAACTATTGCAGAGAACACATTATACATTAATTCATTCATTCATTATCCTTGACCTCTATCTGCACTCGGGTCACATTATACTGTACAATTTAAATCAATATACAAAAAGAACATGATTCAAGTTTTTTGTTTTTTTTTCTTTTACAAATATTCATAGTAATGTGTCATTAAACATTCATAGTCAAACCATAGTGCATATTTAAAAAAGAAAAAGAAAAATACATTCAAAAGTAGTTTGATTTATGGGTCTAGATTAATTTGGTGCTCAAAATGCTTCACAGCAATGTCTTGTGCGTGTGGCAGCACAAGATGTATGGCGTCCTCCTTGGCTGAGCTGTAACTTTAGCTCACTCAGTGGTGTGAGGTAGGTTTGCAGTATTGGTTGGCTATAAACTAATCTCCACCAGCTATTCTCTATTCCAGGAGTAGATGAACGCTTCCTAGAAAATAGTTGGATTATCTTGAGAAATCGGGTCATGATTTACGGACAGAGACATTGCTGTTGATTTTTTCAAATGTATTTTTGTTGGTGTTTTGAACACCACAAACCAAGTGTTATCTAGTTTTATTATATTCTAGAGGAGGTAGATATCTCTTTCACTGATATCTCCAACACTCTGCAACTCACACCAAAACAATCTAGATTGATAAAAAGGAGGAAAAATATGTTATCCGCTTTTGTGGTGAACTGTCCCTTTAAACAGTTGTGTCTAGATGCCCTCTTGTTCTGACATTTAGTTTTATGAAACCAAATGTTTCTCTTCTCTGTGTATTGACAGGCCCAAAATGAGCCAGTTGCTCCTCGTGACACCGTCGATCCACTCTTCCGTCCCGTTAACTTCCTTGTCCCCTTCACGCCACAGCAAGGAGAAATCACAGGTAAGATAAACACCAGTCAAACAGAAAGAACACACACACACACACACACACACACACACATCTTTTTTTTTTGGTCAATGACATTTCACCAAACCAATGTCAAACCACCTGTTCTAGGTGAGGTGCGGATGCCTTCGGGCAAAACTTCCCGCCCGCATATCACTGACAATAAGGATGGCACCATCACAATCAAGTACCAGCCCACAGAGAGAGGTCTGCATGAGATGGACATCAAATATGACGGCAACCACATTCCAGGTCAGAAACACATCACACTGGAAGGATGGGGAGTACAGCCTGGCAGATTTTTGACACTGATAGTAACACTGATTTTTGAGGTGAAAAATTCACTGATTACATGTTGCCTGAGTGAATATTTGGAATTAAAAAAGACTCAGAACAAATACCTTGATTAAATAATATTTTACAAAAAAAAAAAAAGAAATAAAGAATAAATTCAACAAAAATAAATAGCTAAATAAACATCAGTACTTTGTGTTCAGTATCAGTCAGTTGCTGACATTTTAATATAGAATTATAATGTTCTGTTAAAATGGTTTTCATATCTGCACTTATTGGAAAGCATATCAGCAGATAATGTCAAACCGATAAATCTGTTGGGCTTTAATAGGAAGTGCTTGTCAACTTTAAAAATAACCCTATTTTATTTAAGATTTTTCTTTTTTCTAAGCAAAATACAATACTATTCACATATCTGAGTCTCATCACTGTTTACCCATGATTATATCTATTATAGGAAGCCCTCTGCAGTTCTTTGTGGATGCTGTGAACAGTGGAGTGGTGACTGCTTATGGTCCTGGTCTGAGTTACGGCATGGTCAACAAGGCTGCCACTTTCACTGTGGTCACCAAGAATGCAGGAGAAGGTACTATACCTTACTTTCCCAGGGATATTTCTTATTTCACAGTGGATTTGTGGTCATATATCCACTATATTGCAGAAAAGTAAGAGTGGCTGTTTTATTCTCCCTCTCAGGTGGTCTGTCACTGGCAGTGGAGGGTCCCTCGAAGGCCGAGATCACCTGTAAGGACAATAAAGATGGCACCTGCACCGTGTCCTACTTGCCCACAGCTCCTGGAGACTACAACATCATTGTAAAGTTTGACAACAAGCACATTCCTGGCAGTCCCTTTACTGCTAAGATCACTGGTGAGGAAATAAATCATTTCTCTGGCTTTTTTTTTAATACCGCTGATGTATATTTATAGTGGACGTCTCCAGAATAAATCAGGTTCTAGGGCTTGACAAACATCTAAACCACCTTTTTTTATCTCAAGGGGATGATGCCATAACCAGGACATCACAGCTGAATGTCGGCACAGCAGCAGACGTGTCCCTAAAGATCGCAGAGACTGATCTGAGCTCTCTGACTGCCAGTATCAGAGCACCATCAGGCAACGAGGAGCCCTGCCTGCTCAAGAGACTGCCCAACAGACACCTCGGTGAGATATTCACCCGCCAGAAACACAAAATAACACGAAGAGAAGAACAGAGATAAGACAAATGCTCTTTTATTTTTTTTACTTCTTTGTCTTGATTTATTTTCCTCTCTTTGCCTTTTTTTTGGGTGGTGTGCAGGTATTTCTTTCACCCCTAAGGAGGTTGGCGAGCATGAAGTGAGTGTAAGGAAGAATGGCGTGCACGTGGCCAACAGCCCCTTTAAAATCATGGTTGGCCAGTCAGAGATTGGCGAGGCCAGCAGAGTGAAGGCTTACGGTAAAGGCCTGGTGGAGGCACGCACTTTGGAAATGGCTGAATTCGTTGTGGATACAAGGAACGCAGGTAAGATTTAGAGATGTTTTGGTTGGAAAAATAGAATGGTGACACATACTTTTTAAAAAGCTCTCTACTTTTCTGCTTTCTTTAGGTTATGGAGGTCTAGCATTGTCTATCGAAGGTCCGAGCAAAGTGGATATCAACTGTGAAGATGTGGAGGATGGGACGTGCAGAGTCACTTACTGTCCAACAGAACCTGGAAATTACACCGTTAACATCAAGTTTGCTGAAAAACACATCCCAGGTTTGAAGCTTTTTCTTCAAACCAGTACAAAATATGTGTAAAATAAAAAAGAAATCTGTTTATTTGAACTTCATATGTTTATGCCCTGCAGGAAGTCCTTTCACAGTAAAGGTGACCGGAGAAGGAAGGATAAAGGAGAGTATTACTAGAAAGAGACAGGCGTCTTCTATTGCCTCAGTGGGCAGCACCTGTGGCCTGAACCTCAAGATCCCAGGTGAGTACAGGAGCAAGTCAGAAGTGGATAGAGGGCAGCGGTCAGCCATCTTAAAAGAAATGCACTCACATTTGTATTCCCACTGCTTTCCTCTCGCTGTAGGAAACTGGTTCCAGATGGTTTCAGCTCAGGAGAGGCTGACCAGGACATTCACCCGCAGCAGCCACACCTACACCCGCACTGAGCGCACAGAGATCAGCAAAACCCGCGGTGGAGAGACCAAGAGGGAGGTTCGAGTGGAGGAGAGCACCCAGATGGGAGGAGGAGGAAGTCCCTTCAGAGATGTTTTTGGAGACTTTCTGGGCAGAGAGAGCCTCAGCAGCTTCGCCGGCATCACTGCCAGACCTGAGGGTGAGTCCAAATTTAACCCAAACATTAACATATCTTTGCTTTGTCTTAAACTAAACACTTAAACAACCTTTGTGCTGCTCTGCTTCATCCAGTTGAGAGTGGCTCTCAGGCCATGACGGCTCAGGTGACCAGCCCCAGTGGGAAAACAGTGGATGCCGACATCGTGGATGGAGGGAGCAGCACATACAGCGTGCGCTTCATCCCCCAAGAAATGGGACCCCACACTGTTAACGTCAAGTACAGTGGCCAACACGTCCCTGGTAGCCCCTTCCAGTTTACTGTGGGGCCCATGGGTGAGGGAGGGCCACACAAGGTCCGCGCTGGAGGACCCGGCCTGGAGAGAGGAGTGGCTGCAGCACCTTGTAAGTTCACTCAGAGGAAAGAAACATCCTATTCAAGACATGATTTTAAATATTTAATGAAATGTTGATACTTAAGATGAACCTTTGTTCCACCCTCTCCAGCTGAATTTAGTATCTGGACCAGGGAGGCAGGTGCTGGTGGTCTGTCCATTGCTGTGGAGGGCCCCAGCAAGGCTGAGATCTCCTTTGAGGACAGAAAAGATGGTTCCTGCGGCGTCTCCTACATAGTCAAAGAACCAGGTAAAACTTTTGCCGCCCACCACTGTAGAAGTTTCCTCATTTAAATGTTTTCTCTGAGTGTTTTTTGGTCTCTAAACTGCTCAACTTTTCAGTAATTCTTCCATACTCCCCCAGTTCATTTGATGGTAAAAGAAAATAACCTGTCTGCTTCCCCAGGTGACTACGAGGTGTCAATCAAGTTCAACAACGAGCACATCCCTGACAGCCCATTCATCGTTCCGATTGCTACACTGTCAGACGAAGCCCGCAGGCTCACTGTCACAAGCCTTCAGGTAAGATCACACACACATACACAAGCAGAGAGTTGACAAACACATTAATTTTTTTGCACAAAACAAACACATACACACAAAATATCAGGGTTGAATAACAGATTGCATGCAACATAATGTTTGAGTGGCTGCAGATATTTCTGTCTAACAGCACTTTGCCCTTGAAGTGTAATTGAATGCCAGCGTTGGAGCAGTATCCGCGACTATAATACTGTGATGCTGGCCAGTGATGAAGGGCTGGATTAACTGTCCCTTGCTAATGTGGGGCAACACAAGCTGTGCTATGTGTGGACAGTAAGCGAGTCTGTGATTGTGTTTCTGTCTGAGAGGACAAAAGGAAAAAAAAAAAAACAGTGAGCAGAAGATAAAGACTCCTTTAAAGATATCTGTGACAGCTCACCATATTTCTCTCTCCCCACTTCACAGATGCTTGTTTTATTTGCTTTCCATTACAATCTGCAACAATGCTAAAAACATGTATTTTTAGTCGCCTGAAATGCCACTTCAGAGTGCTTTCCCACCACTAGAAGCCAGGTGAAGTGCAATATCAGACCAACGTTTAAAATGTCACACTACCTCTCATGTCTGATAGGACTGCTCGTCCGCCTGTAGGGCAAAAACACTAAACGCCTCGCTGTAAACTCTGACCTTTTCTGCCTCTCACACCCAACCGCTCAATCTATTCTTGTCCAGGCGTGATGAGTCACACACTTTGTGTCCCTCGAGGTGCGGGTGCAAACACACACATGCGCATATATTCTGATCATATTCTTCCCTGTCTGTTGCAGGAGAAGGACTTGAAAGTAAACCAAGAGGCATCCTTCATGGTGCAGCGCAACGGGGCTCGGGGTGTGGTCGACGCCAAAGTCCACACACCCGCCGGTTCCTCTGAGGAATGCTATGTCACTGAGCTTGACAGCGGTACGCATCCACCTCACTTAGTAGTACAAAGTTATTTTTTAAAATCATTTAGGACTCATAGATCTAATTTTGTTTTGTTTTGTGTTCAGACAAAAGTGCAATCCGCTTCATTCCCCGGGAGAACGGAGTGCACGCCATAGATGTCAAGTTCAACGGATGCCACATTCCTGGAAGCCCCTTTAATGTGCGAGTGGGAGACCCGGGGCTGGTTGGAGACCCAGGCATGGTGACTGCACATGGTGCTGGACTGCAGGGAGGAACCACAGGTAGATATGACCCCTATCATTATAAATATGTATCACATTTGCTGATAATTCAACATGGTTTCTTGTGATTTTATTTATATTTTTAATTTGAATCAATGGAGCTGTCTTTACATCCTTTTCTTCTTTCCTCCAGGTTCACCCTCAGAGTTTGTGGTCAACACCTGTAACGCAGGCTCTGCCACTCTATCGGTCAACATCGACGGGCCATCCAAGGTAAAGATGGACTGCCGGGAGTGTCCTGAAGGCTACAAGATCACCTACACACCCATGGCACCGGGCAACTATCTCATCACCATTAAATACGGAGGGCCGCAGCACATCGTGGGCAGCCCTTTCAAAGCTAAAATCACAGGTCTGCTCGACAGTCACTCTCCCATCTGATCTGTGGATCTCACATGACAAGTGTGTCAATTATGAAACAAATGTTCCCCTGATAAAGCGTGGAAGTCAGGACAATGTTATGTCATCTTTGTTCATACTGCTCTTATGTAAAACCTCTCATACATTCCTGTCACTGCTAGGTGCATATGAACTATTTTTTTTAAATTCCTCGAAGTTCACTTTATTCGAAAGCGGTATGAATTATTTTCCTAGTTGAGCCCAGCCATTAGTCCACTTCCTTGCACCGTGGAGAGAAACTTTCCCCACAAGCAGCAGCATCTTTGCTTTCCTTATATCTTTGTCAATACTTAGTGTATTATGTAACGTCTGGACTGAGCCACGATGACTTAGATAACCTCTCTCTCCATCTCTCCCTCTGCTGCAGGAGCTCGTCTGTCAGGGGGACACAGCCTCCATGAGACCTCCTCTGTCTTGGTTGAAACAGTCACCAAGACCTCCAAGGTGGGCGGTGCCTACAGCTCCAGCTCCTCCTCTTCCACCACCTCATCAAAACTGGCATCAGATGCCAGCAAGGTGGTTTGTCGTGGAACAGGGCTGTCCAAGGCTGTGGTCGGACAGAAAAACAATTTTACAGTTGACTGCAGCAAAGCAGGTAAGCTGATCACCCGGATAAAAACAGAAGACTCAGACATATCTTATATTCATACAGTAAAAGCTCAAGTCAAACACACATAGTTTCTGCAGACTAAAGCTTGGCCAATTTTGGGCAGAGGAGCAAGTTATAAACACAACACAGACATATTATCACCATATAAAGTTTTATGGTGAATGTGCAAGCAAACAGCTGCCAGCAGAATCCAGCCAAACAAAGTTAGCTTTTATTTGGACTGAAAACACACTGTGAAAGGGTCAAAGTTCTCAGAAGGAAACACACATTGCACTATGGTAGCGACTTGTAAAACAGGAGCTAGTCACGCTCCACAGCATTCCTGTTTTATCGTCTGTTTTACTCTAAATTGGAACATAATTTATCAAATGCACACCATGCTGTATTGAAGAGAACTTCACACAAGTGATTTAGACCATAAACTTATTTGGAAAAAGTTTGAGGTAATAAATCGAGTGAGTAGGGTAATTTTCTCATAGATTTCTATACAATGGGACTTTTTTGCAGCCAATGCAGTCGCCCCCTGTACATTTTGTCAGAGCTTCTTTCCTGAAAACAGCTGTTTGCTAAAGCAGAAAACGAGGTTAAAGAGTGATGGTAAAGAAAAAAATTAAAACCAAAACAAAGAGATGCTGAGGTGGAGCTCAAGTGAACTGCAGAATCAGGTTAAAATTCTCTATGGGTTTGTCAATACGAACGACCCCTCTAACATTATATTTAATCACTTCCTCCAAGCCAACACAACCACATACACCTGTGCAGCTTGTGCGCACCACGATCATTAATTCCACCTCTCACTTCTCCTTGAAGGTACCAACATGCTGATGGTCGGCGTGCATGGACCTCATGCTCCTTGTGAGGAGGTGTATGTCAAACACATGGGCAACAAGCTCTATAACGTCACCTACACCGTCAAGGACAAGGGCAGCTACACCGTCATTGTCAAATGGGGCGACGACAACATCCCCGGGAGCCCTTACAAGGTGGTTGTACCCTAAAAAAAACTGCATCATTGCTGAGTCCCTTCCCCTCCACTGACCCAGCACTCCTTCCTCATCATGTGCACGCATCAATCAAACTCCCTGGTTCTTCTTTTCCGGCGCTGCTCTTCGCTCTTCAACGGATTACAATATACTCAACATGCACTAAAACCCGCAAGGACATTTGCTTACAGTTTTATTGATGACAGAATATCTATTGTGCCAAATTTTTTGCATTAATTCCAGAAATTACATTTACAAATATGCATTCACATTCATAGTGATGCAAAGGCAAACAGTGTGGTTTATGAGTCTTTGAGTGATGTTTGGCTCGGTCCATAAAATTTCCTCTTTCTGTTCTGTTGTGTTGTAAAGGAATGGCATCATATTTGAATGTGCAGATATGTTGGAGTAATCAACAGTATTACAGTGTGGTGCAATATGGTTTTGTATGGTTTAAGAAATAATTACTTTTTTTGTTATATTAACCTATTTTTGGTAAGTCTTTGCAGACCTAATAAAGATTTAATTGCTAACTTTCCAGACAAAATTGATTGAATTTATTTAAAGTCTCACAGTGCTGGCAGTTCAGCAGCAGGCATTTCTTACTCTTTAGATTTTCAGTTTCATCATGCAGCAATTTTCTGACCACTGCTGGTTCTTCCATCTGAGCAGCTGTCAAGATTTTTTCTCTTGATCACAGTCTACCGGCTGAGTATCCAGCCAGTTTTCTATTAGACAGATTTCAAGGTTTTTAATTTCTTTTTCCACATCTGGGGATCCTGTATAACCTTTTATTCACCTTTGACATAGATTCAACATGACTGATGAGATTTGCTCTGATGAAGACATCCAGGATGTTCTTCCAGTTCTCTCATTTACATCCTGTACTTGTCCAGATGCAATCACAAGATGGCAGCATAGTCAAGCTCTCCTCTATCTCAACCAAATACACAAAATCTCCATTGTTCCCAGTGAAGATTAACTACTCCATCCTTAACACAAGGGAGCCCGTGGAGCATAGAAACCAGAGGCATCAGCTTCCATTGTTTGTGTAATTAATCCTGTTGGATCAGAGATGGAACACAAGTGGTTTCTGTTGTGGCATCCTCGTGGGGTGGAGGGGAGATCCTGCTGAGGCTCAAATCAACCAGAAACAAGGGAGTTTCAGCCTTTTGCTTGTTCCCGTGCATATGTGTGTGTCATCATTTGTGTCTCCTCTATGGCCTGTGCATGTGTTCTGTATGTCCTCTGCGTGGTCTACGAGCCTCGGTCCCATGGTGAGTCAACCACCCAGCCTCCACACGCTGACACACACCACTAGCACCAGTACCATTCTTCACAGAGAGGAGCCTATAATTAGGTGCTAATTTTCTCTGGTTCCACTGTGACATGATGCTGGGGGCCATGGCGAGGTAAGACAGAGCGAGCGGGTACATTTGATGAACAGTGGCGAGAGCTCGACTCCGGACCATCTGGCCAAGTGGCTGGCGCTGCCCGCTACTGCCCATGCTGACGTTGGGACCTGGGCAGGGCCCACCCACGTCAGCCTGCTCCTCCGGACCGGGACCCAGGCGTCTGTCCACCACAACATGTTTATCTCGAGTGGCTGCCAAGTGAATCACAACCGCGTGGAAGATACAGGTCCTTGCTATGCAGACAGCAACGATCAAGCAAACAGAGAGAGAGAGAGAGAGAGAGAGAAGGGGAGATAGAAAAGGGGAGAGAGGAGGGAGGAGAGGGCAAAGAGAGTGTGGGAGGAAGAGAGGGAGAAAGATGGATTAGAGGAAGAGAATAGGATTAAAAGAATCCAGATGGAAGAAAGGGAGACAGACAGGCACAGAGACACACACAGAAACACAGACACAAGCAAATAAAAGTGCATTTGAAACAAGCTAAAAACACACACTGCATATGGGTCAATAGCTGCTTCAAATTCATTAAGGACATGCTAATGCAGTGTATAGCTTAACATTCAAAGCAATCATAACTGTTGGACTTAGTGAAATGGGTGATGACTTATTAATTCTGTTCTAGGAGGATCACTGGGGGTTGCCACAGAGATGCTTCTGTCTCTCTTACATCTCTCTCATCCTCATCCCCTCTCTTTCTCTCTCTTACACACACACACACACACACACACACACACACACACACACTGCCTTCTCAGAAATCTGGATTATGTTAAGAGTAAAATTGTGTAAAGGCATGCCCAAAAGCTTTTGAAGTTGGTGCTCTCGGGGCAAAAATCTCATTCTCCGGCTTGCCCCCTATCATGCTGACTCCTGCTCTCTTCTCTATTTCCATCTACTCTGATCCAGCCTCTCACTCCCTCCTCCTTTCCCCCCAATTTAATTTTTCCTCCCTCTCTCTAAATTCCAATCAATCCAAGCCTCTGCAGATCCCACGGTTTATTTCTCGTCTCACTTCGTATGTCAACACAAGCCTCTTTCGCAAGCCTGCCTCTTCTACCTTTGACCTTTATTTATCAATGCAGCCAGTCTCTTTAACTCTGCTAGAAATCCCTATAGATTGGGTCACAAGACTGTGACGTCTCTTGAAGCAGATAAAAAAAAAACAACTTCCATGGCTGAGCGAACAGGCAAACAAACAGCTAAACGAATGTTTGCACAAACAAATGGCCGCCCGGCTGGATTAATGAATGGACATGTAGAGAGAATGGAGGGAGGGTTCGTTGAAGGAACTCACCCATTCGTTTTCCATCCAGGCCCCAAGGCCCTGCTATGTAATTGCTTCATGCATAGTTGATACACTGCATAATCAACCAAAACACTGGATTTTCCTCTGTGTTTATGTAAAATTCTGCACTTGCACTGGCAAGACCATTGGTAAAGTTTGGATTCAATAGGAGGCAGCTTATAATGGAAAAGCTCATTCATATCTGAGTGCTCATCGCTCCCCTTTAGAATGAGCAGATACACATGGGACCAGGGAAAGGTATGCTGTCCTGTGGTTGAATCAGGAACATGTTGTGTTTTATTCATATAGAACAAGGATGAAATATTTATAGCAGAGTGTTGTTGCTATGCTTTCTTCTGTGTCTCTTACCTCTCATGTACACAAATCCTGATTAAAAATCAGACGGGCTATGACCACAAATTGGTTCACTTGGCGTAGGAGCGTAAAAACAATGCAAATGGACGGAAGAAGGTCCCACTGGGCTCCAGCAGATTGTGTTCATGCGGCATGCAAATGCATGAAGCATGAAGCTGGTCCAACCGATCTTAACCCAATACAGGCAAGCTGAACATGCTGCACTATGTAGAGGGATGGATTTCTGTTGATGGAAGCTTTGGACGAGAGATGCATGCCAAACACCACCCCACGATAGTATTTTCACCCTTGTGCCAAAGAGCAAGCACACAAATACAAGATCACACATATTTTCTCCCTTGGACATGCACACACACATAAGCTTGACCAGCCATTCACACTTTCAGGCACACACACACTCGGACATCACCACACACATAAAAAGAAAACAGCATGAAGTGAAATGGTTGACTTCATGAGGTGAATGAACAGTAAAAGCCCAAGGCAGGAGACATAACGGAAAGGAAAACCTTCCTTTCACATGAGAAAGGTGTGCTCACACTTTCTTTGTGTAGCAGCAGGGACATGTCAGGGGCAAAGTCCCCATGTCTCCATCTCTAATTGGAGCGTATCCCTCTGCCCTGTCCCTATCACACTATGGTGGAAGCAGGATGCTGGATGCTGTGCTAATGGATACCCCCCCTGTGGAGTGCTTGTCCTTGATGTGCTGGGTTGACGGTGGCCCACGCTGAGGGTAGACTGCAGATTAGAGGCAAATCAGAAGATTTGTTTGTCCTCTCCAAGCAGGGCGGGACATTCAAGGAGAGAGACCAGCCATGGCTGTGATGGAGTGGGTGGACCGATTCGACAGATGTGTGTTAGTCTGACTGATGTGTTCTGGGTGAGCAAGCTGCGCTGGGTCACCGACACCTGGAGAATGAACATAAGCCCGTCCAAGAAATGCACAGGCATACTGATGCCGTGTTTGTTTCGATCAATGTCCAAAAGGCAAAGCTGAGCCAAAAGGTAGCTTTCTGTGATAACACCTCTGGTGAAGATTTAGGAGAAGATAACGATGTTGTAATTACCTGTGCGAAATTGGAACTGTGGATGCTCAATGAGCTATAAACAAGGTTACTCTGGTCCCCTTGGGGTAATTGTTTCAAAAGCCTGCAACAGTCTGGTCCAGTGATGGCGAAATTGGAAGGGGTGGTATCCTGTAATTTCTCAGATCACTGAAGCATGTCCTGTGTGTGGGTTGAAACTCAGGCTGATTTGAAATGGAGGCGTAACTTTTTGTTCCCTCTTACTGTAAGAGTCAAAGTCATTGGTCTCAATCAGCTTTTAACATAGAGATGATAGGGGCCTGTGGGTCACTGGGCACCACATGCACCGCTTTTTACATTTCAGTGAGTATGTCAATTCCTATTACAGAGTATTTCTCCAGCCATGGTCACAGTGCTTCTATGAAAGTCATGTGTGTATTAGAATATGTGTACAGGTGGTTTAAATCTGTGCTCCATCGGATAGAAATAGCTTGATTGAACAGAAAAAAACATCTTATTTGGTACTCCTTGCAGATGGGGCCGTCTGTTCATATTAGCATAATGGAATTCAAGGCACACTCAGAAATTCACTAATTCATCACAGCATCAGGCCAAGATAAATAATGCTGTGGCCCTTGAGCTTTGAAAGGGCAACGTGTTTCCAAATATGAGCACAGATTGACTGTTTACAACCTAAACAAGTGCCGAACTTAATTGTTGAATCTTGAATACAAGAAGGCAGGATTGCATGGTGAGATCTCATGCCGGCCCGACCAAAGGGAAGCTGTGAACGTACAGGTTGTCCCTCTGATCTCTGTAGTGTGCGCCTCAGCCCACATCACACCATGTAATGGTGAAATTCACAGCTACAGCATGATGCTGTGATTTCCCTTTGATTTACATTCCCTCTCTGCATTTTGTCCTTTGACTGACTAGCAGGACTCACTCTAATGCATGCATCTGTGGGAGAGCCACAGCTAGTTTCTATCAAAGTTTGATTATAATACAGTCAACCCCTTTTGAATGTACCCACCGTACACTGTGCTGTGTAAAGGATGGAAAGATGAGAGGAATTACAATAAATGTGCCGCAGCAAATTGATGCTGGGAATGTCATTTTTGATCGCTGCATGAGAAAATGTAATATAATGCATCATTGCCGCGTGTGAAAGTCACAAGGTGTACATAGATTAAAACACCCACACAGATGGACACATACACACAGACACACACACACACACACACACACACACACACACACACACACACACACACAGACACAAGTTATTTCATCAGGATTGCTTCAAAATGCATGCGTTGCAGGCACTCTGTCTTCTAGACGTGCTCTCAGCTAGTGATTAATAATGTGTTGCCTACATTATTTAGAATCTTTAAACTAGATGCCTCTTTATTAACATGCATATTACATTATCATGTAGGTTCAGACCACATTAGTGTCATGTAGGCCCATCTCGGGCCCCCTGAATTTAATTAAGCATGTTGTCTTTAGTGTGTGGGCTTGCTGCAGGCTACTCATGAGGACATGATGTCCAGGAATACCATTAACATTTTATGTACATCAGACGTCCCATATCGCCATCAGATACATGCAGTAGATGTGTCATACCTCAAGAGGGGAAAGATAATGGATGTAAAGTCTGACTTATTGGAAAGATTGGAGGACAAATGTAGTGACAGGCATGATGATGACTGATCATCAGAGGAAATCAATACATGACCATTTATTGAAAGCAATCTCTGTTCCATTCATCAAATATCCCACAGTGACATTTACTGCACCTAGAAGATATGAGACAAGGCTGTGCTATAAGAATCATTAAACTCCCACTGTGTAATTTTTAAAACCACATAAATTGAAGACATTTTTTCAAACGCTTCAGCAATATTTAGTTAATTGTTTGTTCGATAGTGATTATAACTAACATGAAGCGCCATATGGTTTGGTACACAGAAACATCTGAAGAGGAAACTGGAAGAGCAGCACTTAAAAAAATAAAAATAAATACAAGGCAGGTGATTGGGTGAATTATCTGTCAATCACCGTCACATACTGTTGCTGTCTATGAAGTCATCGCTGTAACAGCTATCATTTTAAACAAGTTGTTGCAGTTTGGTTACGTTTAGGCAACAAAACCACACTGTTAAGATTAGATAGTCTGGTGTACAATAACTACTAAAGATCATGAGGTACTTATGTTACAGGTGCCATAGAACATGATATAGCTACGCACCAAAGTTATTGGTTGTAGTCGTGACAGTAGGGTTGAGCTGGATTCTTGGATAAGCAAGCATAACATAATGTACTTTTTACAAGCACACTTTTTACAAATATCACACAAATAAAATGTGTCAATATCTGTTGTAGCAACCAGCTGTCAGAATTATATCACTGCTCGTGGCCTGTCTGTCAAGAGTTTGTGGCGACAGTCTCCCAATAATCCAATCAAAGTGGTAAAGTGTTAACTGAGGAAATTCCAAGATATCTATTAGTGAGTCGCCGCCAGGGCCTACATCAGTGAAGGAGAAAAATGCCAGGGCGGATTTAGCCCGGACAAAATGTTGCAAAACCTTTTTCTAAGGGAAACGTGAGTGCGTTAGACACCCTGTTGTGTTACACAATCACACCGACTTTATCATAGGCGAGGTTTCGTCAAAAGTTATATGTGATAAGCTCAAGATGATTTCAGTTTCAGTCTTGTCTTAGAACTACAAAAGGAGATTAAGGCCAGGTATGAGAAAGAAAAAATGACAGGAGGATTTTTTTCCCCATTATGCAGTTCTAGAAAAAGTCAAAATGAGGATAATAAAGTCGAAATATAATGTTGAGAATAACTTTTTGTGTTCTGTAAAGTTGGGAAGGTATTCACATATTTGGACAGGAACACTGTCTTCAGAGAAAGGTGTCTGTCTGAGCAGTTAGAAAGACTGTCAGAAATGTCAGAAATTGAGCAATTACCACAATATTGTAACCTAAGGGTTATAATATTATTATAACAAATATATACAAGCTTATAATATTATTATAAGGGTATAGTAGTACCAAACCCCGACACATAAATGAGCTATTCTTGGTAGTAGGTTACCACAACTATTATTTTGGGAAAATCTTTTATGTAATTTACTTGAATGTTTTAGACATATATTGAGGAAAATCAGGCTGTAGCTTGCAGTCTACTTTACTGAACTCAAAAGGTTGACTTTATTCTTGTTATTTTGACTTTTTTCTTGAAATGCATAATTCATTTTATTTCTTCCTCTCATTATTTTTTTCTCGTACCTGGCTCTAATCCTCTTCCGTATAGAACAGTTTGTAAGTACTGGGGTTTATATGGACGTTGCTGCTGATTGGTTGACACCTGACACACATGCCAAACAAGGGAAAAGGTAAGTCAGCCAGGCAGCAATCTCCGGGTCTGAGCATGGAGGCAAACCAGGAAGTGCCTTAAGCTGCATTCTGCCAAAAATTCCAGCAGGGGGTGCTAACTTTGGCTGCAAAAAAAATCTGTCCATTCATTTCAGTGCAAAATGAGAAAACTTCTCACTTGATTTATTACCTCAGAATTTTTTTAGGACAACACTATAGTCTCAATCACTGGTAAAAAATCTTCTTCAAGACAATTTGATTTTAATAGTTCAAATAATGGCCCCATTTAGAAGAATATAGAAGATAAAGAATTGTATGATTTGGGGCGTGGCTACCTTTGATTGACAGGTCACTAACAAGGCGAGCCCTCATCAGGAGAGAAGCAGAGCAATGCGTATCCACTGCACTGTTGTAGCGATGCTGTCATAATACTGGGGACGCCCCGGAATTATGATAAAGGGATAAAGCCCCGATCAAAGCTGGTGTATTAGACGCCGGAGGCGCCACTTAGTTTGGGTTTTGTTTGACCAACTTTTATTTTCAAAAACGGACTCTTTTGTTTATTTATTGGGTACCTGAAAAGGACTATTTTTTGGTTGGAAGAAAGAGACAAATTTTGGTGTTTTGGGCTGTGTGAATTGGCTGTGTTTGGGGCACTGAATTGTATAGTACACTGTGTTGAATTGCAATCTCTTGTGTGTGTGTGTGTTTTGTGATTAAGGGGTCGACTTTGAAAAAGGTTGCTTAAGTTCTGGTTGTTAGTAGGGTCCATGCATGGGTAGGCATGGGTCCTGTGTAAGGTTGACAACTCAAAAAATACAAAAGAAAATTGTCAGATTAGCTCTGACTGGCACCCCGGCACTGTCAAACCACTACAAATAAAGTTATATATAACGTTATGTAGATATAAAAAAAGGACGTTTAGCAGTTTGGTCTCATAACTTTGACCCTTTCACTGTATTTTCACTTAATGACAGTTAATTTGAACGTTTTGTTCAGTAAAAATGTCTTGTTCAGCGTTTGGTTGGACTGACAGACACTCCAAGGAGTCGCTGCTCAGTTTTCTTAGGTAAGTTACGTACATTTTGTTTTTTGCCAAAACTAACATCCCAGTTAATGCTTCGGTTAATGATGCTAACATGAATTAGCAGTGACTTCTCTCAGTCAGGTTGAGGTGTAGAGAGGCGTGTAGTCAGTGATCAGATCCCTCTCGCTCCTCCACAGTCCACATATGGTCTGCTCCCCGTATCGGAAACAAGATGCCGACAAGTGTGAACTCGAGGCTTCCAACGGGCAGTCCACAAACCAATGGGTGACGTCACGGTGACTATGTCCATTATTTATATACAGTCTATGGTCACGGCCCACTGCACACCGGTTTGAAGGTTGGAACCGTTTGAACCTGAGCGCGGGCACCTCCTCACCGGAGAGTCTACAGGAGTGTCCCTGGTTGACTGGTTGAAAAGGCGATACCCGGATACTGTAAATTGTTGCTGTTACTGAACTGCAACTACAGATGCTGCTGTTTCTCTTTTGATTTCCTGATTGTGTTGTTTTAAGGCATATCCACAAGAAAACCCGGAGAGGACTTTTTAGTTGAGTTTCTTGTTGTGGTTGTAAACTGGATCTGGACTGAATTTTGTGGTGGTTGTGGGGACAACAAAGCGGATTTTTAGCTGAATGGAACTGAGCTTTTGCATGATTCAAACAGGCAGCAACCTCCGGGTCTGAGCAGTGAGGCAAACCAGGAAGTGCCTTAAGCTGCATTCTGCCGAAAATTCCATCAGGGGGTGCTGACAGCGGCTGCAGAAGCATTTCGGTCAATTATTTTTAATACAAAATGAGACAACTTCTCACTTTATTTATTATCTCAGATCTCAATCGCTAGTAAAAAATCTTTTTCAAGACAATTTGATGTTAATAGTGTAAATAATGGCCCTGTTTAAAAGAAAATACAAGATAAAGAATCAAATAATTTGGGGTGTGGCTAGCTTTGATTGACAGGTCACTAACAAGGCGAGCCGTCATCAGGAGAGAATGAGAGAGAAGAAAAGCAATGCGTATCCAGCATAGACGATTATCATGTCTATGGTATCAAGCTGTGAACTTGTTTGTCGTCCGTGTTTCCGTTCGGTTTCATCTCATAACTTTTACCCTTTCACACTGTTTTTATTTAATGACAGTTTATTGGAACATTTTGTTCATTAAATGTCTTGTTCAGCATTTGGTTGTACTAATAGACACTCCAGAGAGTCGCTGTTCATTTTTCTGAGGTGAGTAACATACATATTGTTTTTGTTTTTTGCTAGCCAAAATTAACATTCCAGTTAATGCTAACATGAATTAGCAGCGACTTCGCTCAGTCAAGTTGCTGGTGTAGAGAGACGTGTAGTCAGTGTCATCAGATCCCTCTCGCTCCTCCACAGTCCTCCAAAGATGGCAAAGCAAGATGCCGACAAGTGTAATGCCGAACTTGATGCTTCAAACAGGCAGTCCACAAACCAATGGGTGATGTCACGGTCACTATGTCCATTATTTATACTGTCTATGGTTTGAAAGCACCTACTGAAAATTGAATTAAATTATGGTCTGCTTGTATTTGCAGTGCTGGTTTTGATGATGTATATTTAACTGCTTCTTGCTGTCTGCTTTGCTGTTTTGTTTGGTTTGATGGAGCTATTTTATTTCTATTATCTCATTATTATTTGTCAGCCTTGACTCTGACTGGCACCCCTCTTCATTTAAAAGTGTTAAACCTGCTACACTGTGCTCATGATGAATATAAATCCTCATTGGGTTGCTGTGTTCTGTAAAGTGTTTCATTTTTTCATGCGAGCAAAAACAACAGGGCCTCATGCAAGAACATATTGGTATTCTTATCTTAAATTTCTCTCACTTTAAAATTTACACAGGGTTTTCAAACTCAAAATTGTTTCAGGGTAATGCAATTCACAATGCATAAGTGAAAAATTTCTCATGCCGCCTACAATAGATTTGAACCTTTTATAAATTGTGTTTGTACGTCAGAGAAAATTCAAAATATGAGGAAAATATTGAATCGCCAAGCTCTCCTAAATCACTTATACAGGCCACTTAAGAACAAACCTATTCTTATAATTTTTTTTTGCATGAGGCCCATTGATCTGAAACTCAATTTTGAGTCTGTTCTCTAAATAGATTTGAATAAATAATATATATAGCTACCTCTGATCAACTTGTATCAAGTTAAGGCTTAAAATATCAACTTATGGTTATGTCCCATCCGCTTCCTGTTTAAACCATGCCCATTTAGAGTATGGATACCAATACAAACTCTTTAGTTGGTCAAACAGATACAGATAATGATGTACTTGCTCATTCCTTTTAGGTAGCTACATAGAGAAATAAATAAATAAAAACACCAAGAAGAGTTTTTGGATGGCACCAATTTTAATCGTATGCCGATCTGCTGGATGTGTAAACAGACAACTGTTTGCTAACGTGCTCACCATATTAACTTCACAAGACGTTGTCAGTCTTGTCTGTTAGTGTTGTGATTTTCAGGTTGTTTTTGCCCCCAAGTCACAAGAAAGCATCAATCATGTCTCCCTTTTTTGTATCATCATGAATTCCATGTCAGAGTGTTGAGATCAGGTGTCACTGTGTTTTGTCTCACAGGCGCCTGCTACTCCTGTTTATCCTGTCACGGTATCCAACTTTATTAGACATAATAACATAGATCAAGGTGGTAATGTGATTTGCATCAACCTTGAATTTCATTTACAACATCAGATGCCTCATTGTCATGTGCATACATTAGTCCTGTCCCCGTAACCAACATTTAAAGGAGGAGGAGTTAGGGAGAGCTTACAATTATGCTATTATTCCCAGTGTGTCCTGTTAAGCTAAATACTTCAAATCCAGCAGAAAAGACGTGAATTAATCTGGTTTACTTGAATGGAATAATAAACCCTGTGTATGTAATAAGCATTATATATATAGATGTATATATTTATATATATAAGTGAGTGGCAGCTTGTCTCTCAGCCTCTAGGTCTGTGTTGGAGAGAAAGAGAGAGAGAGAGAGAAGGAACATATGTGCTTGTGTGCTGATGTGTATGCCCATGCGTGCCTGTGCTGTCTGTGTGTGTGGATTTGTAACTCCAACGGGGGTGTGGGGGGTACAATTTTGTCTGTTGTGATCCAGTCCCAGCTGTGTCTCATTAACTGCTGTCATTTTAATCCTCTTAGTCAAATCCCATAATTTTGTCCATCAACAAAAACATAAGCAACAGGGCAACGATTAAGCTACCCAGTTTCAGTCTTTCAAAATGGAGGAAGTCTAGATAGAGTCAACGCCAGTTCACTTACATTCACCCCGGTGTTATGTAAAACAATTGGGAGGCCTTTCCTTTAAAATTTCATCGACTACTTGGTGCAAAGCTACTGCTAATCTGGTTTAGACTCTGCAGAATTCTGGGAGCTGAAAGGATTTGTTGTTTGTAGCTTTATTCTGCTCATCTGCAGATTCTCTGGGGAGGATGAGCAGTTCGGTTACGTTACGTACCACTCTGGATTCCTGCAGTCAAATTCTAGTTTACCCATGTGAATTTATTTGAAAATGTATGACTGATTCAGTCTCTTCCTCCCCGTGGCCCGACAGTCCTCTCCCCTCCGTGATGAAAGCTATTTTCTTCTCTTTCCCCACACTGACAGCTGGTGTGTGCTCTTCACCAGCAACACTTCAGCTCAGACCAGCTCTATGTATAGATCGCCGTCATTGAAAAAGCCTATTTCAGTTGCTCTTGCTGCTATGAATATATGTGCAACATTCTGCCGTGCTTTATTTCCAATGCAATTACCTCTTTCTCTCCAAATGAGTCCAATAATGCTGCAATGCGCAAGCTCTTCAGGGTACATAAAATCCAACTTCTTTCGTGATGAGAAACTCGACATGATTGTCCAAATGTCAAGCTGTCCCCCGGGAGGCATTGTAATGTACACAGAGCTTGTGGTTGGTTTTAATTGTGACATTTATGAGATGTGGGAGAGCAACGTTTGTGCTCCCTTTCTCCTGTGCCAAAGCTACCCAGGGGATTCTTTTTTCCACAAATCGTCCATTAATTGTGGGTACAACTGGTGAATCGATCTGTCAGGTAGTATTTTCCCGGGCTGCAAATTAGTTTCCCTGGAAGCTGTTACACTAGCGATGAGAAGGTTGCAGTATGTCTCTGCCCAGTGTATGGTAATACCACTGTGTTGCCATAGCTTCCCATGATGCCTATAAAGTTCAAATCAACACATTGCAATTACCATCTATTCTTCAGTGTACGGCTGCCCGTAGTGACTGCCTCCACCAGGAGAGTTAGGACAAGCTTCGCTGCTTTATTCTCCCGTATGTCATCCTGGGCTGAAAAACAAGATTAAATTGGTTCTGCTCAACTATTTGCTGTCAGCTAAAAGTAGATGGTTCAGCCTCAGAGAAAAAGGTATCCTGCGAATCTGCGACCAAACACTCACTCAGACAGACAATAGAGGCGTGCATGCACATATGCACAAGGATGCAGATGCACGCGCACAAACCTCTCACTTCCACACAAACAAGCGGAGGAAATTCAAAGGCAGATTCAGAAGACACTCACTGAGAGAGATGCTTGCACACACTCATACACAAACATGAAAACACACAGTCAGTAAACACGCGCACAGTAAAACACACAGACCACACAGTCAAACATTAGTGGCGTGTCAGAAGTCTGTCATTTCTTGTTTGGAAGATGTGAAGGCGTAGGCCGGATTTGTGACCTTTGTTGTGACTGTGAGGCGCGTTCCTCCCTCTTTGGAGAAGATGATTAATTTCTGTTATTTACATTACTGCCCTGAAGGCTCCTCAATAGGCCTCACACATTTGTCATTTCCACTGCACTGTTTTTCAAATGGAAATGAAATAGAATGTAAAGCCTCCTGGGTCCGCCTCGCCAAGCCTCTTTTAAGCAGAGAAGGTGCAGAAAAAAACAGTATTTGCTCATAATAAAACAGCCGTGTCAACATGGCGCTGCAGCAGCCGCACAGTGCAAAGTCTTTTGGCTCTAGTAAACAACAAAATAATCTTGAGGGCTATTAGGTGCTATGCTCTCACCATTCCCCCACTGCTCTTGCTTAATTAGAGCTCTGATTGGATGGGCACAGTCCATAAACCAGCCATAACACTGGTTCAATCCAGCTGCAGATCTGCATCGCTTTTTTAACGTTGGTTTATAGCCTGCAGGAACCATGACATCCCCAGATGTCTGTCTGTGTATTCCCATATCCATGCAGCAAGTGCATACACATCTTAGTGAAACACCTAGTGAATTCATGTTCACCCTGTTCTCACTTCCTCCTCTTCCTCTCCTCCAACGGTTCAGGGCTTATTTGTTTCCCCTCCTGGGATTGTGGCGATGGAGCAAAAGAAAAAAGTGTGAGGAAGAAACAGGGAGTTAAAGGGAAAGTGAGAAAGACTTGAAGGTGTCCTGAGAGCGATTTTGCTTCATGGAAAACGCTGTGGCTAATCCTCTGAGTGTCACCGCACTCTCCGCATCCTAAATAAGAACCTTTTTGTACGGTAAGTACAGACACTTCCCAAGACGTGACTATCCATGTCCCTCCCCCCCTTCTTTCTGCTGCTCAGTCTCTGAAAAAAAAAAAAGAAGCCCGAAACAATCAACTGCCCGAGCTTTGCTTCATCATGACCATCATTAGCTTTCAGCAACACAATTAGACTTTTTATGCAGAAGCACAAAGTCACTGTTTTCATCATTAGGGCCTGCTGGGTTTTCCTGAAATGGTCTGATTGGGAAACGGCAGCCACTGATGAGCCATAAATGAGTTATGGTCATTTATGCTAATCGAAGCTACCCACTACACACACCTCGTTCTATGTTAAACAAACACTTTATTTTCCCAATGAGAAGGGCTGGCATTTGTTCCCCGGGGTTGTATTACTACAGCTGGCCTACAGCTGTGATCATAACTTAACGTCTCCATAATAGGCTTGGCCCTCTAAGCAAGCTGACCTGTTAGGCCTGGGACTGCTTGACGGCGGTAATTACACATGTGAGCCATTTAAATTAGCCAGTAACAAGCTGAAAGAGTGAAAGGAGGTGATTAGACAACTGCGTGCTGATTCATCCGCCAGTGGGAAAAACCAAACCACTGCAGGTGAATATTTGTGTTGCGCTATGCTGTAATAGTTGCTCTAACGATGTTTATATTCGTGGTGGAAAGCCTAACCATAATGAGAATCTTAAATTGTAATAAAATGTGGTTTTACTACTATAATTTAGACCGAAGGCACACCAAGGCACAATGAAACGGAAGTGCTGTTATGTAGCTGTGTGTGCTCAGGCAGATCACAACGTTGAAATCTATTTAATATCAGCAGTTCAGTTTGGGGTGTTCACCTTGTGTTTATTTCAGTCTGTTGTTTAATTTAACCGCAAGCTTGTGTTGTCAGCGTAGCCCCTGAGCTACGCTCAAAGCCCCAGCGTTGCCCTCTGGCGTTTTTTTCCCTTTACAGATAAAGAAACCCCTGGCTTAGCATATCAAAAATATTGCACTTTAATGTGGCAGGTTTATTTATAGAACGAAAGATTTATAATTATTTTAGCATCAATAGATATGCTGGATTGCATCTCTCTAAAGCTTGTATGTGCTACTTGCCATCATAATATCTGACAAGCAGCTCCAGGCCCCTTCACTGTGTACTGTAGGGCAAGAGTCCAATTCTTACAGGGTATTTGTGAGATTTTAATAATGCTCCCTGTCCAAACTTTTCCCATTTATTTATTTATTATTATAATTTATAATTTATTTATTTATTTGGCATTCATTTTAGCCCCTGTTTGTTTTTGTCATTTGTCTTTGTATGACACCTTTTTGGCTGTTTACGTGTCCCTGTGCTTGTCTTGTTCGGTACTCACTTTATCACACCATGAAAAAAAGAGAAAAACAACCTTATTCCATTTAGATATTCATGAGTAGGAAAACATACCTTTGCAATCACTTTTACAGCCACCACAGTCGCTCCTATGGGTCCACAAATCTTTAATTACCCATGAAACATACATTAAGTTTTACCAGCTTTCCTCTGACCATTTTACAGGGAGTTGACTGCACCACAGCAGGAGAACAAAAGGAAAAAAGAGCAAGAGAGAGCCAGCCACATGATGTCTTGAACGCTCTGGGTGACTGATCTGCACTTGAAATGAAGTAAACCACAGACTCTACTGTTCTCGTGCAGGCGACCGAATGCGATCAAATGTTGCATTAAGTAGAACATGACACCAAATTAGACTCAGTGATTAGTGGCCTCAGTATAGGTCAGTAATAAAGCAGGACACATCTTCAGTAAACCCCCACGAATGCACATAGCCATGCCCAAACATACATTCGATAATGATCCTTCACTCAGCTTGAGAAACTTCTGCAGCAGCAGGCCAGTTCCAGCAGCCATTGCTATTAATAACATATTAACGATGTATGTCTGCTTTGAAATTATAATATTTTTGCAGGGGCTCAATTTGAAATCCATCACGGGTGTGGGGGGCTCATTACTAGTATGTAGCCGAGGAATTATCGGAACAAGGCCCTTTGCTGCCTGTCTGTCATTACAACACTGTCAGATGTGCTTTGGCTAGGGGGGCTGTTAAAGGGAGCACGGGGACTTATCTGCTCAGCTGTAAAATGATTTTCTGTCTCCTCAAGAGATACCGCGAGTGTGTGTGGGGGGGGTATCAGTGATCTGAGAGTAATTAAGATATGGGCTCACATCACACAAGGGCTTTGCACGTGGGAGACGAGCAGATAAAATTGAACGTGAAATAGTTGAGTTTAAAAGGGGGACTTTGATTAATTACAAAACTCTCAAAGGACGGTCCACCCCCTCTTAAATTGAACTGCCATCCAATAGCAGCTGCTCTGGAGCTGATGACCTCAACACCTCCCCTTTATCTTTAATAGGCAGGTTATCTCTTTATTCATTGCAGCTCACCCGTTCATTTGCAATATTGCTCTTTCTGCAAGACTGAAATACATCATTATCTTTGTATCAAGCTGTTCCATGTAAAGATTTTCTTTAAAGGGTAAGACAATTGTGTGCTCAATGGAATTTCAATTGAGTTTATGACACATAGCCTATCTACACAGGTCTTTTCACTTTCACTGCACACATCACTAAACATTCTGATTACAAGCTCTCTTTATTAATACATTACTCTGAAAATAGCCGCAGATGTCTTAGACCTCAATACATTTTGAGGGACTAGTGTGACATCTTGGGGAATAAATATGTGAGAGTTCGATGTCACTGTCATATCTGTCCTTTGAATATGAAGCAGCCAGCAGCTGGTTAGCTTAGCTGAGCACAAAGACTGGAAACAGAGGTAAACTGCTAGCTTGTTTCTGTTTGACAGTAGCAAAGCTTAAAGTTCACAACATAACGTAACACAAACATACAGTTATTTGTTCAATCCATATTAACTACTGAATTGCAGTGGTCAATTTTGAGATTAGGGGCTGTTTTGCTTCCATTTTTATTCACACGAATGGAAAGAAAACATCCAAAATGCTTATTAAGGTGTTTATTTTACTGTAGTTAGTATATTTGCATCTGTATTTTTCCTAGATAATGCCCCACTTTCATATTTAAACATCCTTCAACTAGGGATGTTTCATGGTGCTACCTGTTGAAATGTTTCACCCTTTTCACCTGTAGTGTGAATGTTTGGAAATGTTATGAAGGCCATTTTCTCAAAATGAGTTTTTGTCATATTGTGAGCCAGAAACTCCACTTCAGTAACACTTACACACACCACAATTTCCAGTTTTATTCGTATTTATATTCTGAAGGTTTCTACTGAAAAGTTTATTCGTACTGTATCATTCATAGCCTGATTTATAGCAACCAAAACATGCCGAAAATGGGCTGTTGACAGTATTTCATGATTTATGGAGTGTTGAGAAGATATATCCAAAATTACCTCAGTAAAAACTTAATATGTCAACAAAATGAATGCAATATTCAGATTTCTGTTCTGGAAATCTATGCAAATTACAATATATTTAATAAGTTAATGTCTCATTTGCATATTTAAACATCAAATTTCAGTAAACTTGTAAAACAAAAACAAAATTATCATAAGCGATCAACCGGGGAAGTTTCTTGGTGATATTTATTAGTTAAACTTGTCAACATGTTCACCTGCAGTGTCTCCACTTAAAATGACAATTCTTTGTTTTATGGAGGGGGGTGCCTGCCAAACTATGTTTTGGCTCTTAGCAGTTGCCAGGCAACCAGCAACGACAACAGCAAGTTATTGCTCCCAACCAAGAAAATATTCCGTTCCATGAGCTTTGTTTCAAACTTCTACGGATTAAAGAAGCTGATATATTGTGTTATTAATGAGCTTCAGATGCAGAGCCAGGCTAGCTGTTCCCCTCTGTGTGTCCACTCTTTTAGGTTAAACTAAGCTAATCTGGCCGTAGCCTTAAATTAAACAGACAGATGTGAGAGTGGTATCGATCTTCTCATCTAATTCTCTGCCAGAAACTGTATTTCCCAAAATGCAGATCTATTTCTTTAACTGTCACTGGTGGAAACATCAGCCTTCTATGTGATGCCGTGTGCATTCACTTGGTTAAAATTCGGGATTGCTTGGGCTCAGTTCCCCACAGAAAATAATTGTTCATTTATAGTCTGGTGGCTTACACAACAAAAGCAGTGGGAAGTGAATGTGGAAATAATGAAATATGCAAAGAGAAGCAACTCGCACTGGGCTTTCTTATGGATTGATCACCGTGTGCATTCCCTGTCATCGCCTCTCTGTCCATATAATTTCCTGTGACTCTGTGGTTTGTGTGCTTTCTAGTAACGCAGAAACGATTTTACAAAAGCAGCTCAAAGAAGCTTTAGATTAAAGTGCTGATGCTTATCGCGGTTTACTGATATGATGTATTTAGAGAAAGCCCTCCTTCATTTAGTCTTCCTCCGAGCTGCGATGCTCATGATTGATAAAACTTTCAAAAGGAGTAAATTGATTTGCCTCCTCCTAGCAGGATTAATAGGCCACACTTATATCCACCTATAAAGTGTTCAGTTTGCTTTTCAACTCATGTCTCCCGCGGCCTCTGGACTACATCACAAGGTATCTGGTTCAATGACAAATCTCAGCTCACTGGCTGTTCCACTGAATACTATTCACACATGACTGACGATTCCTTCATTTGGGACTAAGGAACAGGGGCAAAAAAAAGAGGAGGGGACATGAGACGGAGAGCAGAGGAGAAACAAATTTTGCAGTTCAGATAAAGGGGAGGTGGCAGCTCTGTGTGTTGTGCCTTCATGATGATATTTCACCCTGAACAAACAAGCTGAGCCTCACAGAGAGAGGAAAGCATCGATCTACCCGGCTCCAATCATAATACATCCACTTTTCCCCAAGTTTACTTTCTGGCATTCTATCAGGACTTTATAAATTATTTTGGGTGACAAATCGATCTGTTGCTTTGCCCCCTCTCTCTGCTGAGTGAAGGGAAACTTGATTGTGAGCAGTGTGTGTATGTGTGTGTGCTTATGTAAATGTGTCTGTGTGTGTGCGGATACGCTCGCTAGAGTGTTTGTGTGTCGTCTGCTTTGGAGGCATCATCTGCCATCTGGCCTCAAAGTACAGGGGCCACATGGTGGGAAAGCAAATGTCACTGGTCAGGCCAGCCAATGCCAAGTCCCGACAAATGACGTCAGGAGAAGCCCACACTGCCACTGCCCAAACAAACAAGCCTGCCATCAAGTCCCATCCCCTCCTGACCTTCCTGACCGTCGGTTACTTGTAATGATCGCGATGGTGATCTAGGAATTAAAGCTTATCCTACTGTAGCGCTCAGAAAGTCCCTTCTGGATAAGCCTTAAAACAAGTCGAATATATCTTTCGGGATTGGAGAGAAGTTTAGGGAGTGTGGAGAAAAAACTGATGGCCTGGGTCATTCATGGACTGTCTCCCCACTCAGAAAGTCTGGAAAGACAAAAGCGTCCAAAAAAATAGATTGAATAACCACATCTGAGCCAACTGTATTAAAGCCAGTGACATTTAAGTATCAATCAGCTGAAATGGCAATGAAATCCTGAACAGGGTCCAGTGAAACGATGCTTCACATCTGCCAAACAAATATGATTTCGATGCAGAAGCAGATTAATTTTTTTTTATCTTGGATGCAATCCCGTGTGCTCCTACATAACTGTCATACAAATCTACGTGCACCAATGACGGGCAGTGAACTCTGGATAATATCTGAGCTGATCCTGAGCTGAACTTTGCAGCTAATTTCTGCCTTTTCGTCATCACTTCGGTGCAGAGAAGCAGCTGGAACATAAAGGTTTCAACACTTCTCGTCTCAGTTGAAAAACAAGCTTCCTTTCAATTTGGGGCTGCGGCTGCACAGACAGAGTGAACCTGTTAAAAGCCTCGTGTTTAGAAGTTCACATAGCATCTGCTCAACACCTCTGCAGTGGGAATTGTGTTCAACAGATGAGGCGGGTAAACAATGAAACGTCCTTGGAAAAGAATTACTGTTTCAATGAGGGTTTTCCAGTCGGGCGCCATGCTGTCTTTGGTTTTTAATTACACACCATGAGATAAACGCACATCTGTATTTTTCTGCTCTGCTACAAGGCCATAAGAAACACTACAAGGTTGAACTGACAAGGCAAGGTGAGTAAAAGTATGGTTCAGCTTAGCTTCATGGTCGCACTTTACATTTTCAAGCCGATGTGCAGTGGCAGTTAAGGGACTCGCGGCTGATCGTGCAGTGATGTACTGCACTCGAGGAGTTCTCAAAGCCCCAGACACATGCTGCAGTGTATGTACTCTAGCTATAGGCACAAGCACTCACAGTGACAGACACCTCCCTTTCTGTTCTAATCCCTTCTACACCTCTTCACCAGATGACAAGAGCTACTTTCCCTATAGACACAGTGAGAAAGAGCGAGGTGAAAAACAATTAAAAAGGCGCTAGTGGGTGGAACACTTGTCCCCATCTTATTGTTTCCCATCCAAGATGTACTGTATATAAATGATAGAGTGATTTAATGAGTAAGACCATATTTAAACAGCACTTTTTGTGTCTTTGCCAGCTTGTAATGGTGCTAGTAAGACAGGCTTTAACATATTTGGTCGCCTCTTAGTTACAGTAATTGGTAAGAGTACATGAATTATAAAGTCATGCATAACTTAATGCATGAAAAAAGTGTGAATTAATTCATGTAGTGCTTTATGAACAATCTGTACTATCTATACAAGAATTATTAATAGTATTCATGCATGAGTAAATGCAAGCACAATGCGTCAATTAATGCTAAAACTTTGATATCTGTATTACCGTGATTTCTGAGTTTTTAATAATGTGCATGTCTTTTTAGTCTGCAGTTAAAGGGACAGGCAAAAAAAAAACATGCACGTGTATTCTGTTAAAGTCCAAGTGTTGTTATGATTAACTAAGCATTACTATTTTATGACTCCATCATGTTTTTAGCCTTTTAAATAGTGGTTGCCTGGTCTATTTTCAACACTGATGAGTAACCTATGATTAAAGGTGGTGTATGAACCACTTGTCATCCTACTTAGTTGTTCGTCTTATGTATCATATCAAATTGTATTAAAGCTCACAAACCATTCAGGATAACTAATGCATACTATTTTCAAATGTTGAATTGGTAATTCATAGCCCAACATGTAATACTTTCACATACTAGTTCACATAAGAGGCAATAATCTGTTTTGGCAAAGACACTACATACATGTAAATTGCAAACACTGTCCATATTGTTAAATACTTTGTTATAAAAATGATGACATCATACATATAACCAACAACTGGTAAAAAAAAACACATAATCATATATTATATGTCAATGTTAATGCCTGATCAGGTCATCAGATTATTCAAAGACACACGGAGAAGTCATGAAAAGGTAATGTTTAGGTAAATATATGTTTAAAAAAAAAAAAATAGGACTATGACAGTTCATGTAGATTGCTGTCACGATCATTTTAACTGCAGACTTGCCTATGAAGAAGACTTTAACATCATTAATAGCACATAAATCATGATGTCAGAGATACCTTAATTGTTGCTTTAATTAACATATTATTCTTACATTAACTCATGCATGAAATACTATTAGTTCTTGTATATTCCTGCTTGTTCATACTTGAATGAATTCATGTTTTTTCATGTATTAAGTCATGCCTGATTTCATGATAATTCCCTGTACCATGTACTCTTACCATAGTGTTACACAACAATTTATATGCATTTAATGCTACAAAAACAGACACACAGGTGTTATTGCAAGTGCTGTGAACCACACATACCCATATGGCCAATTTGTAGCTTTCTGACAAGCAGCAGTTGTTAAATTGCAGATTATCCCAGCAATCCTGACAGGGATGAAACTAGTCATACAGTCCTCAAGCACAAACATCAGCCTCCCACTCCCGGCACCTCCCTTCCCTGCAGTACATAGCACACACACACACACACATACACATGAGCACACATATAAATAGCTTCACACATGAATGCTTGCTTCTGTACACACACATGATGCATGTACGATGCAGTCACACAAACACACCAGCTGCCGTATGCAATGAAGAACGAAGAAGACCTACTCTATTTTACACATCCGCGGGGGGTCAATAACTCATTAGAGCCGAGGAGCGGCAGAGGCAGCTGAGGGAGATGACGTGGTGGGAGATGGGCTGTGTGGCTGTGGGCTGTTCACCTGAGGATATCAGCATGTCATTGTGCCCAGAGGTCATGAGGACGATTCACGACTTCATTAGCAGCATGTCATAAAACATGCCAAGGTGTTTCCAGGCCTGAAATAGGGTACTGTGTGTAATTTGCCTGTTTTATTCGTCTCTAACCTTTTTCTGCCTTTCTGGGATTTTTACTGCTCATCCTATTGGCCTTTTATTTATTACCCTTTTATTGCTTGTCATGAACTTTGCATCTCGTTGAAATGCTCCATAAAAATAAAGTTTATTATGAGGTGAAACTGGATCTCTGTCCCACTACCAACGCAGTGCAGAGCATTGGCATACATGATTGTCTTTAAAGGCGCTGCAAGCATTGGAGCAAACATTTATACTGTACATGATTCATTCTGCTCACTTGTTATTTCTGGCTTTAACTTACAACATCGCTTCAATAGTTTCAAATATGTTGAGTTTCTTTATTGATGACCCGAAGCAAATGGCTGCTGCCCCTTCACTTCTTCCTTAACAAGCCCTGGCACGTCTCCAGTGAAGGGGACTCATCTGCTTAATCATCTCAATCACTGAGCTGGACCTGACTAAATATAGAATACAGAAAACAGGCGGCAGTGTGGGCTGCACCAGTGTACTACAGTGGACAGACTGTTACTGTCAATGGATCAAATACAGAAAAGATGGCTGCGTGTGTGTGTGTGTGTGTGTGTGTGTGCCGACATGAAAGTCTGAAGGTTTTATCAGTCTGTCTGTGTTTGTTTTGGGTGCGTGCCTTTGAGTTACAACACTAAGCACACTTACAGACCTGTTTACAAAATGTATCCTGTTACACAACCCTAATCCCAAAGGCTTCAGCGTCACTTCAGTGGTACAAGTTCAAAATGTCGGCTCACACTATCTGGCTGGGCGGGGCAGGAGCATGATTATTATTACTGGAAGCTACGGAACACCATGACTGCGTATTTGTTGAGATTTATGCGTTTATCTTACATCCAGATCAGCATTTTTCCATCTTTGAACTGATGTCCACACAAAAATCCCTCAAAAAAATGCTGGATGAGTTGTTCAACCTTGTTGAGGACACATGCTAATTACTTGATCCAAAGAGTAAATCCATAAACACACAGACGATGTAATTAAATCATCTGCACGGCTCTGTGTCAACACCAATCATCTGAAATGACCTTGGAACTTCTTGGAATTGAGTGTGTTTGTGAAGTATGTCAGCACCTTGGAGGGTGTCATTCTGACCATCCAGTGTATAAAAAGACTAGTCCTATATAATGTATCCGTCAATATACAGTTAAAGGCAAATCACCACAGAACTGTAGTTACACTTGAAAGATCAAAGGCCACATTAACACTACAGGTCTTAATGCTAAATCTTGCTCATTTTTTGTTTGGCTGTTCACATCATTTTTTAAATGTGGCCTATATCAGACTCCAGTGGGAACTGCTCACGGTCCTGACCCTCATGTGCAGAAGAACAATGACAAACACATTACATGCTGCCATTGTCAAGCTGCTCTATCGGCTGACACCTGGGTTTATCGCCCAAAACAGTCACGTGATCCGAACACGGAGGCTTTGTTTGGTTTGTGTCTTTAGCTTCTGTAAACTTGGCTTTGAGGGTCTTCCCTGACCCTGTAGCCACATTCAGCTGTGTTCAATATGCTTTCAAACACAAACCGCTTACAATAAAACCCTTCAAATTTAGCTCGCACAGAAGTGTCACCCCTGTATAACTGTATCCGATTGCAGACTACATATAAAAGAGGCCCAAGTCTGATTTGAAAAAACTGGATTTCATGTGATTAAAACGTGGCCAAAGTCTGTTCAGATCTGAGTCAAATGTGAGCAAAAACATTTGGGTCAATTTTGCCTGCAGTCTGAATGTAACCTACTAGTGATTTTAGAGAATTAACAAACCAAATGATATATTAGGAACAAAAATAAAAATCTGATATGCATTTCAATTCATAATCCTCTTCTGAGTGAATGATTACCCTGGTTTTATTACATATCAGAAATTCAGGACGTTTTTGACAAATTGCTTTGCTTAAATTACAGGATATGTAAATTCTAAATAACCACTTTGACTACCTTTTAAATTAAAACACTGTGGCTATCTGTGCTCTGACAAGCTTGCAGCTATAGTCTGGCATCCAGCTCAGCTGGGACGCCTGCGTTTGGTGCCATTTGGCAACCACTGGAATATTTAAATGCCCTGATGAATACATAGCCCCTGGGCCTGACTGCTCAAACTGAACACTGAGTGTGCTCTGACATGCTCAGCATACACTAATGGGACTTCTGACAGTCTTGTGCATTCATCCTACAAAAACTCAGCATTGTGCCAGAGGGGACCAGAGGCTGGGTGTGAATGTAGTGCACTGGCTGAAGATGTGGAGAACAAAAGGCCACAGGTCTGACTGGTGTGACATCTAATGTGTCCATCAGCAGCCACTTATACTGTCAAACTGTCCTTGAGCAAAATACTGGGCAGCTTCATTCTCTCCTGTTGCGGATACAGTGCTTTGAATAAGAGCAACAGCTGTGGTGTTTTTTAGTAGAATAAATCTACACTTTCCAATTCAGTTGTGGTTGGGAGTGTGGGTCAACGGTCAGAGAGATCGTACATTTTCTCGAAGCTCAGCAGCTGTGTGTAGTTAACCATGACTCTGAAGCCCTGCGTGCGTCGCTGAAGCTGCAGAAGATCTACAGCTAAGTGACTAGAGTGTAAAACACATCTGTAACCTGCACGCACACAGGAGCACTGAGAAGCTCTGGTGCTCTCCATGGTGCTGAAAAACAGAAAAATGGTAAAAACGAGGAAGAGAGATGCTGAAGGCTGAATGGGAACACACTCTTTATGTCCTGAAAACGTAGATGTAAAGCCAAATACGGTCAACACATGCTTCACAGTGGACGCAGCTGTCACGAATCCCCTTGGAGATGGCAGTGTTGTGTTATGGAACACAAGAGACATTTCATTGATTATGGTTATTTTGGAAAATGTCAGTACAACAGTGTAGACCAATGATGTTGACCTTTTAAGCTGTGTTACTCTGTTGAGCAGCATCAAAAACGACGCAATTCAAGAAATAATATTGATCACGATTTGTTGCAGATCTGGAATCCGTATATTAATTTCTCTGAAGGAAAAACAACAACTAATAAGCCCGGAAACCAATATTTTTCGCCGAGAAACCGTGCGCATAACATGTAAGACTTTAACAGCGTTAAACAAACAACGATATCGCTCTTAATTGAACTGGGAGGTATTATTTTCCTTTGTACTGAGGATTTTTGAAAGGAAAAACTTCAAAGGACTTTGTGCATTAATGTAGGCAGAAAAAAACAAGATTTATTTCGTCCACAGAAAATAACACCCCTTTATTTCATATATTCCATTATTTGTATCATATACATTATTATACATATGGAGTAAGTCGAATTTTGCGGGTTCACGGTGTGCAGCGGGAGAAAACACACAAACAGCGTTAACTTGATGTTCTGGAGATGCCGCCTACTTGGACGACCATTACGCATTGATTAGTCCCCCCACAGCGAAGCAGCAGAGGAATTTCTGGGTGCAGATAGGACCACTCCTCTCTCTCTGCATATGATTTTCTCTCCTCTCTCCACAGTCGGGGCTCGGTGTGGTGAGGAGGGGGGGGAGGGTGGTCTTGCAGTCGACGAGAGGAACAGGAGTTTATTGAGGAGTAGCTGCAACGGGAGGAAAAACGCATGCAAGCTGAGCGCCGTTATCTTGCGGATGGAAAGAAGAGAGAGAAAAGAAAAAAAGATCGCGCTTGGACGCCTGGCCACTCTCTGCTGAGAAAACTGCTGCTCCGATTGTTTAACTTGTTGATGCGACGTTATTCTACTGTTTTTCCTCTATCGTCTGGCTGCAGCATTCTCGTCCGAGGATAGGTATTTTTTTTATTAAACTCGCCGTGGATGCAGTTTAAAGAGCAGCCTTCCCTTACGGTGGGTGGTTTTCTTTTTACTTTCATTCCTGCTTATTGATGGGTGACGTTTTTCGAAATCCAATTCATATTCTGCCGCAAAGTAGGCTTCCATATCACAACAGTTACAACGAGGAAAAGGCTTGAGAGTGAGACTCAACAGTGCTATGCGCAGTGTCAGTATAACTAAATGGGTTTGTGTGTTTTCTTGTTAAGCCGAGGTGCTTCGGGAGCCTAACCACCAGTGTCTCTGTCTGCTGTTCTTCCTGCAGATGCAATTCATCTCTGAACCATAGCACTGTGATAACCGGAGCAGGGTTGTATTAAACACTACAGGCCAGCATGGCAGCAGGTGTAGCGGCATGGCTCCCTTTTGCCCGAGCGGCGGCCATAGGATGGATGCCCGTGGCGAGCACCCCGATGCCCATCCCTCCGCAAGAGAAGTCGAAAGGCAAGGACGGGCTCATCATCCTCAACGTGAGTGGCACCAAGTTTCAGACGTGGCGAACCACTTTACAGAGGTACCCGGACACTTTGCTGGGGAGCACGGAGAGAGACTTCTTCTTCCACGAGGAGACAAACGAGTACTTTTTCGACCGTGACCCTGACATCTTTAGACACATCCTCAATTTTTACCGCACGGGGAAACTACACTACCCGCGCCAAGAATGCATATCAGCGTACGACGAGGAGCTCGCTTTCTTTGGTATCATCCCCGAGATCATCGGGGACTGCTGTTATGAGGAGTACAAGGACCGGAGGCGCGAGAATGCAGAGAGGCTCCAAGACGACGAGGAAATGGACATGAGTAATGACGTCACGCCGGTGAACCTGACGCCCCGGGAGTTCCTGTGGCGGGCTTTTGAAAACCCTCACACCAGCACCTTAGCTCTGGTCTTCTACTATGTCACAGGCTTCTTCATTGCCATATCAGTAATGGCCAACGTGGTGGAGACGGTTCCGTGTGGGACTATGCCCAACAGGTCGAAGGAGATGTCCTGTGGAGACCGTTACGCGCTGGCCTTCTTTTGTTTAGACACTGCGTGCGTCATGATATTTACGGTCGAGTATCTCCTCCGTTTGATAGCAGCTCCCAGCCGGTACAAGTTCATGAAAAGTGTGATGAGCGTCATCGACGTGGTCGCCATCATGCCTTACTACATCGGCCTGGTCATGACCGACAATGACCAGGTGAGCGGCGCTTTCGTCACGCTGAGAGTCTTCCGGGTCTTTCGGATTTTCAAGTTCTCCCGGCACTCCGCTGGTCTGCGCATCCTGGGCTACACCTTGAAGAGCTGCGCCTCCGAGCTGGGCTTCCTACTATTCTCCCTCACCATGGCCATCATTATCTTTGCAACGGTCATGTTTTATGCAGAAAAAGGCTCCACAGCCAGCAAGTTCACCAGTATCCCTGCAGCGTTTTGGTACACCATTGTCACCATGACAACACTGGGGTAGGTGGCTGCATATAAGTCCATTAAACCCTTTAAGCTTTCACCATAAATCACTGCCTAAACCAGCTCACTGCCTCTATGAAACATCCATATTTATAGCAAACCACAGTACAAACCAACCCAACCCATAAATTGCTTAATTATAGTAATAATCAACAATTTTTCTAAATCTTAAGGAGTAAAATTGGCACACAGAGCCTAATTAACACAAATCTTCGGCCATTGTTTGAGCTAATTGTACTGCGGCCACAGGTGTGCATTTAGTGGACATATTAACGGCCTGGAGGCTGCAGCTCAGCCAATATGAGTGCAGCAGTGGTTTTGCTTTATAGAAGCTTCTGTGCGCCATTCACTGCCTATCAATGAGCCTGCACCTCACAAACAGCCCTGATCCGAAGGTTAGGCCTCGTCCCTGCCTGTTTTTTCAAGGGTCTTTTATTAGACGCGCTCTTTTGGAAAGGTTACTGCAGTGAACACAAACACTGTGGTCTTTTTATGCTTAAAAAAAAAGAAATTCCACGTTACAGGAAAGCATCTGCAATGAAAGAAAGAAAAAAAACGCTGGACAAGATCCTGCATACCGCATTCACGGGGCCAAACAGAGGCACAAGTGCAGTGATTGAATTGAAGGCAAAGTAGTTTACAGAATGTATAGACTGCACACACACACACACACACCTCCCCCCTCCATACACCACCTCTCCTCTGCCTCTCACTCATTCTCTCCCAGCTCCTCTCTCTTCCTTTAACGAGCTACAGTAAATATTTGAATGCTAATTTCATGCTCATGAACAACGTCAGCTGTACTATGTGCTGATGTAGCATAAAATAATTAAAAGCGGTTAAAACGATTACATCAAATTAATTTGTATTGATGAGCTCAGTCAACCGCTCAGAAGCTCGCGTGGGTTATTATTATTATTGTTATTATTACCATTATTCACTCCAGCTCAGCATTCTGGGGGCGGCGCGCTTTCCAAGGTGCTGAAAAAGTTGTTATCAATGAGCAGACTGGCTGACATTTGGTTTTTATCCGTTCAAATGAATAAAGTGAACGTGGCGTTTGAGTGCCTGGAGCGCGATTAAGTTATACAGTGGGAAATAATAATCGGACCGTTTCTAATTCGTGTGTAAAAATATCCCGGTTGCTTTTTCTTTACTCTGCTACTGCTGCACGTATGAGGCTGAACAGCCACTCAGCCAATGTTAGTCCTCAGGCGCCGCTCTCCACTGATGACACAGAAATGAGGTCCTGTTGAAATAATGTTGTCTTTTAATTTCAAAGTCATAACATCACAGATCAAACATTGCAAAAACAAATTGCCACTGGCTGTGTGCGCTTGTGTGTTTAAGTGTGTGCTTGAGATGTGTCAGGCATAGCTAATTCTGTGAATATAAAGTTGAGCTGCACACTTTTTTTGCATAATTTGTGTTTTATTTGATGCAGGAATGCTTCATAAAAAACAAACTGAATTGTACGCTTCACTTTTTGGGAAATGGCTCCTTCCTGATGCTCATATCTGCATTGATGCAGGTACTCTGCACCTGCTTACCTTTCAGCTCTGCAGACAACATATCTGCTTTTTATTGTTGTTATCATTATTGTCATTAATATTATTATTTATTGTGACCTCGCCAGCCTCTGTCTATCTCATAAAGCAGGCGACACTGAGTTAGTGGATTCCCTGTCTTCTTAATGGCACACAAAGCTTCCCCCTGCGCTCGCTCAATACCAGTCGAACTACCACTCACCCTCGAAATGACCAATGAGTGCATAATTAGTAATATGCATGATCCGGTGATTGAAGCTGCCAGCTCAGACGTAATGCTGCATTGGCCATGCTTTCCATTCAGATTCAAAGCGCAGATGAGAGATGAGTTGTGTAAGAGGGTACATTATTTATCTTTGGGGAGCAACAAAGATATTGCTGCATTCAGCTCGGAATCCCCTTTGTGTTGCTCAAGATGGATTTGAAAAAGATGTTCGGCCGTGCGAGAACAAAACTGAAATGTCCTTGGTAATGGGGACGTTTCTGTCACTCCATTGTGAACCATGACAGCCAGGCTGACAGATTTGCAACCTGAACTGAAGCCTTGCAGTGGTGCAGAATGCTGCATAGTGGACCACCGGTGGAGAGGCTGAATACCCATCACTGAAAGACAAAGTCGGCTCCTTCTCATGATCCATCATTGTCTTGAGGTGTGCTTTTAAAAAACATACAGTGGAGCTGAAATGTCTGCTGAACACACTGAAGTGAGGAAAATATCCTGTTGTTGTACTCTCCTCCAGTAACCTTCAAATGCTTATCTGATCTGGGGAAATGAGCTGTTGTGATGGCTTCACATCTCGCCATGCAGAAAAATTGATCCACGTCTAACAAATAGTTATTTAAGTCAGATTTGAATGTGGTAGTCTTTTCCTTCGGTCGCAAATAAGCTCTTTAAAGACTGGCAGGGGCGCTGCTGGCTGTAACCTCCATTTGAGGCATTTGATTTCATTCTGACAGTCAATGATGCCTTTTTCCTGCATGGTATCATGATGCCTTTCCACTACATATATTTTCAATTTCCCTGACTCACACCCTGTGGAAGTAAAGACAGTGGCATGCGTTCTCTCCCCTGCTGATGGCCCATTGATTGTGCTTAAGCAGACGTGCAGACATTGGGAGAGCAGGGGCTCCTGTTCAGAGGCACTTGGCAGGCAGCCTGAATGAAAGGGAAGGGTGCCTGGAGACCAGCGGAGAATCAATAGCACTGTGCAGCTGCGTGTCACGCCTCTGTGTGTCTACTGCTCTGTGCCACCAAACACAGGACAAGACCCACTTATCCCTCCTTATTTATTGAGCCTAATCTCTGTGGCTGCTTTCGGATACCTAACAAAGAGGAATCTGCCTCTCTCAGGATGCTCCTGCCAAGATCTTTTGGGTTCCTCGGTGTAAAATAAGAGATTTTTATCTGCGGTATTGTGTTTTGTAACATCTTTAAAAACTGCGCTCTGAGAGTATAATTTTGTGACTTGATTTAATACTGTCCCATTTAAGGCGCCGATAGATTCCAATATAAAGATAGCACTCCACTTTATTAGGCTGGAATCAGACTTTGCAGTGTTTTCTTGCTCTTGTTTTCTCTGGATGATCCACACAGTCAGGGTGAATTAGCTGCAGAGGGACTTTTTGGTGCTTCAGATCTTTTAAGTGATTTAAGGTGTAATGGAGTGCACTGCTGAGAGCAGCTGTGAAAACGGTGGAAGTCAAGCGCAACCCACAAGGGAAGAGGAGTGGGGAGGACAGAGTTTAGTGTGGCACAGCGGCACACACGTTCCTCTGGACACAAACAGACATTACCTTTGATAGACGTAAAGGGATGTAGCATCCGGCACAAACATTTTTCCCCAAACAAACACACTTTTCTCCTACTCCTCATATCAATATCCCTCTTTCTGCCTCTGAATAATGCTGAGAGGCACGATTATTGTAATTACTGATTTGTTGTGACATTTATGTGCATTGTCCTACGGTGCAACGAACACGGCTGTACATGCAGTCGCTCAACAGATGCAGAATTTATCACCATGTCGTTTGTCTGTGCTACAGCTCCGCCCACCAAATACGACTGGAAAGGCTTGACAAGTGAGCCCTATAAACCTCTCAAGATAGGATTTATAAGACAGAGGAGGCAAGGTTAACAGACATGGGGGTCACTGTCAGGCCCATAAACTACCAGAAGTATAAGCATTATCATGCTTGCCAGTTTTGACACCTCAACCCCATTGCAATCAAAGCCTACAATGCAAAGCTTTAACTTCATGCTTCAATATGGTGCAGAGCAAAGCTTTTTGAAGTCCAAACCCTTCCCTACACGTCAAATATAATTGAAATGTACAGGAACAATCTGGAGGGCCTTTTACTGTATCTGCACCCACGAGATAGCAAATGCATTCTTAATGATATAGCACTCGTGTGGTTGGATAAGTTACCAAGCCCCTCGCAGCCAATGCAGAGGATTTTCACTCTTTTTTTTTTTCCTCCCCGACTGAGCACGACTGTCAGCGAGAACATTTGGTGTGGTTGATTATGTACTGCAATGGGTGTAATTTTTGTGTTCACTAGAATACATTACACCACTTGGCATTGTGTATGTTATGCACATTATGAAAATCAGCAATCCATTATGAGCTATGTGATGAATTACTGTGTAACGCAGAAGTGGCTGATGTGAGATGTGTAGGCTGCCATTAGCCTGTAGGCTCATAGTGCCTCTCCAGGTGCTTTATTGGGGAGGAGAGGTGATGCTAATATGAGGCTGGTATAATGGTCCTGAAGTGACAGGTGACTTAATGAGGGGAACCTGGCACTGAAATGTGTTCTGTGCAAATCTCCTTTCTGCCCATGCAAATGACTGCGAAATGGAGGAGTGAGAGCGAGGGGCGGGAACAGGCAGCCTTCCTCAGAGATTAAGATCATTGTGAAAGACAGAATTTGTGAAAAAAAAACAGTGATGCTCTTTTTTTTTCTAGCTAAATTGAAAATACGCAAGCCCCTGCATTTTCTTTATTCTCTTTGTTTTCCTCACACTGAAACAGTTTCACACTGGCAGCTCGAGATTTAAAAAGGGTGCTATGGAGGTGTGAGTTGAATGATTGATTAACATTTTATAGGCATTCATATATTACAGATTTATTACATCATATTTATGTACTTTACTCAGCAGAAACTTCAAAGACTTCCATTTGCACCTTAAATTACATTTTAATGATGGCGTATATATTTCTATTAAATAATACAATGTCAAAAAGAAAATGTATTTGCGGTCAGTCAACCCTGAACTGAAAACAGATTATGGCCAGCTGGTAGGTTGATGTGAGGATACTGTGTGTGTGAACTGACTCTAAAAGCAGGCATGCGTCACTGCGGATGGTCAGATTGATAAATAATCTATATGGCAAGGACAAAATGGCTGTCCCTCCATTTGATTCGATTTCTTTGACAACCCGTCTTCGAGGCAGCGCCAATAACACTCATTCCATGCGGGGGGTTTTTCATTAATTCACTTTGAATGTGCTGCATTAAGCAGGGAAATAGACTAGCATGTTCTGCACTTGGGGCCTGGGTAACGTAGTGTGAGGACATAAAATATGGCATCAGTGTTTTTTTCATTGCTCAGCATTTTCCTCATCTTCTTTGTATTGCAGGCAACGTCAAAGATTAATGGAATTTTCCGGAACAAGATTAAAGTTACTCCGAATGAATGCAGCATCACTGCATTAGGAAATAAGGAGATATGTGAGAAAACACATCACCTCGATTTCATTGTTGTTAGAAAGTATTTGCTCCGCCTGGCTCCACTTTCATCCAATCTAACAGCCCAGAAACCCTGACCCAGCTTGAGAGAATGATTGAAATGGGGAAATATTGCCCATTATGGGACTGTGTCCTATCTTGAAAGTTGATATGTTGTAAAAGATATCGGATGTAAAGTGTACGCCATGAGATCAGTGGATCAAATGGTGTGCGGATGATAAACCCAAGCCCAACAGCTATCTTCTCCTCTGGTGCTGCATGCCTTATTTACATACTCAGCATTTACATACAGATGAAAATGGCTTGTCTGGTCATGGAGATTGGTATGCAGACACACATAATGCCTGCTCATCACTTTGTTGAGATGTACAACTGTATTTTAAGTAGATTACAGCGTGCTTAGCATTGGATCCACGCAATTGTCATGTCACGATCGCCAAAATGTATGTAAGAAAGATTTTAGGACTGTCCGGGGAAATGCTGAGCTTGTTAATCTTAACACATATCCTTATCATTACTTTTATTAATATTACTGTCTTTGCTGACAAAGCTGGATACTGTTTAAGTTGTCTAGAGAGGCTATGATATGGTGGCTGAGAGATGAAGGGGTGAGCGACACCAAGTAATTTGGTTTCAGTCCGATACCAAGTTAATACCAGGACCAGAATCACTGATATCGATCGGAGACTTTTCATTATTAAAGGCGATAATGTAATATCATGAAGGGGAGGACAACAGGTCATGATTTATGAGGTCAACATTATCACCTTTTCATTATTAATATGATACTTCTGAAAAAAATTTCATCAGGGTTTAGTGGTAAACAACAAAAATGTGTATTGTGTGTCTTCTGTGAGCGAACAAATTGTTTGCCGTTTGAATACAGCAGAGAGGCAAAGAGTCCATGTATTAATAACAGCGTTCGTTCCATTTTCTTTTCGTATCAATCTTATTGATGCAACTATCGATACTGAAAGTAAGACTTAGTGTCTGTCCTATCAGTCCTGTAGGTATCGATCCACCCACCCCTACAGCTCAATGCAACTTAACAAAACACAGTCATGTGAAGGAAATATTTTTACCACTTTAATGCAAATGTGACTTAAATATATGCACAAATGAAAATAAAGCAATACAACAATTAAACTAGATGGGTAGCTGACGAGTACAGACCTTCGCCAAGGCCATGCCCCATCTCGCAATATTAAAAAAAGTAAAAATAATTTTTGCACCCACCCTGTGATACAGATCTTCTCCAAAATTGAATTGGTGCTTTCTCGGCTCATGCTACACCTGTCCACCAAGATTCATAAAAATCGGAGCTGTAGATTTTATGCAAATCAAGTTTCAGCAAAACCAAACCAAAAACATAACATCATTGTTGAGGTAATAACTAAAAACTGACTGAAGTATGTACTGGATACGCTAGTATGAGCTTGAAATATGTGCAATGCTCTAATGTCATGATTGCAATATTGGTGGAGAAATTTTCACAACACTTGTAGTTGTTTTGGAAATCAATTTTTTAGCATCTCCTTGTTAACGTCTGACTTCCATGATTTTCACTGTGTATATTTTTATACTAAGTGATGTCAAGAAATTAGTTTCTTGATTTGATTGCACAAAAACTTTGTTTAGAGCATCTTTTTTTTTCTGAATGCAACCTACTTGTCTAAGTCTTTTTTTGCATTTGTGTTTTTCTACCTGGAGTGGGTTTTTTTTTTTTTACTGCATCCAGGCACTCTTTAAACCCACAATGGGTCACTTTTAAACAGCTTCTGTACTGATTAACAATCAAGATGTGTACTGTTAAGAAGTGGTACTTTGGAGGTGCTAGTAGGCAGAATTGTGTTACCTTTAGACAGAGCCTGGCTAGTTGTTTCCCTTGTTTTAGTCTTTACATGAAGGTAAGACAACCACCTTTCGATTTTGCTTGCTTTTCATGATAAGTGGCATCCAATCTGAGACTCTCCGCCCCAGAAGAACAAAAGCATAATTTATTTCACTAAGTGCCCGAAAACAATTTATGTTCACATTTATCAAGCAAAAACACCCACAGTTATTATGGCAAACATTGAGGAAGCCATGTGACGGAATTATGGGCCAACAAAATCCAAGTAGGGAGGGCAGCATTTATTTATTTTTTAAACCATGACCATGATCGTTTTCTAACTATTTTAACCCAAACCACAATGTTTCCTTAAACCTAACCAACTCATTTTTTGACTTAACCTAACTGAGCTCTAACCCGTTGTCCTGCCTACTGGAAAAAAGGCATCAGATCAGGAAGCACTTCTATAGCTGTGTTTCCATGCACATATTTTTTATTTGCATCTTTATGTATGGCATTAGAAAAGCTGGATGGAAATGGGAAAATTGCCCTCCAGAAATGTTTTTATGCTCACTTGAAGTAGTCTTTGTTGAAAAGGAGTTGATGTGCTAAAAGGGAGATTGAAACCTTTGCAGAATAAGTACTCACGTACATTTAACTCACTTGACAAGTCAGCTATTTCCACTGTCGGCATCTTCCTGATATTATAATAATATTTTCAGTAAACTTTACCAATTCTTACTGTTTCCAATTGAACCAAATTCCTGAAGACCGCTCTCCATGTATCTACCATACATGGATCAGAGGGCCAAGGCATTTTTTGTTTTCTTTCTCTTCTTCTTCTGCTCTTTTTACTGGTGCTTTACAAAACGACACAGTAGCCTTGGTTGTTCGCTCCACAGCAGCTGATAGAAACACCTAATTGGCATTTTTGTGTTCTCTTCCTCTTATTCTGAAAATATCTTATTAATAAAAATATTAGAAATATGTTACTATGTCCTTTCATTTTAGGGGGACCTGACTTTCAATACACCATTTTCACACACTGCAGAAACCTTTTTTATAAGTTCAAGTTCAGCCGATGAAAGTTTCCTTGGAGAGACGAACTGTAGTCACTACCACTCACTTGTTAAAATTTTCATGGTCAGGGTTTCACTGTAAGGTCAGCAAACTAATTATCAACTCAACATGGTGTTAAAACAACAGAGGAATGAATTGATATGAATAATTCCCACACGATCACATTAGCATTGTGGAGAGAAAAAACCGTGGAGTTAAACATATGCAAGTCACTGGCCTTGCATTGTTACTTCTTTGCAACACTTGAGCTAATCGGCATACAAAGAACAGGCTGTGGTTTGTTTTCACAGAGAGCTCTAGCGTTTTTAATGCCCGCTATGCCTGTCTGAACATTACACTACTCCCCACATTGGCATGTAATGAGCGCTGGTTGAGGGAGAAACAGTTGTTCCTTTATTTTTAGATGCCACTGTAACTACGGTAAACACAGAACTAGCATTCATTATGCGGCATTTCCCACACCCGATCCAGCCTTTGCCCCCTTCCTGACCTCGAAATCCATCTCTGCAGCACAGATGTAGGAACAAAAAGTTATGAGGGAGGTGATGATAGTCCCACCCGTCACAGCGAGGAGTATGGGAGGGGTGAATTGCACTTTGCACCGTTTTTTTCACTCAGGCGCATGGGACAGCATAGCAAACACAACATCTTGAATCGGTGCCAGCTTTTATAATGCCAGACTGTGAGTATCCCTCCCCCTGACATTTGTCTCTTTATCAAAAACGCCCCTCAGCCAACAAGCCAACATCTGTGATCAGCAGAGATTCAGAGATTATAGCTAACAGCAATCATCAGTCTGCTGTGTGAACGAAAAAGAATTCAAAGAGTGATGTAACTTCTGCTGGTCCGACACCTCATCTGAAGAGCGATAGGATATTGCTAGATAACGCTTTAAAAAGAAAGTTATGCTGTTTTTAAAGCCTCTCAGCAAAACATGAACTGAGGTGAAATGAGGGAAATACATTACTTTGACAGTAACCTCAGTTTTAAAGTACCTACACTTAAATGCAGTGTAGCATACATTTATTTCCTGGGTAGTGACACACTTTCAATGTATAATAGTGTGTAATGTTAACACCAGATACCGTCTTGTATCCTGTGAGAGCGTTTAAATCAATACAGATGTACCAAAGACAAACAGAAGGCATAGCTTGTCATCAGTTTCGGGGAGAGCAGGGAAACTTTGATGCAAACGCATTAATTGAAATTTGGTTTACAGCCCATTCATAATACGTGAACGTGAGCAGCTTCTGAGCAAAGGCATGAATATTGATTCAGCCTGTTTGTCAGCTTAAAGCTCTGTTTCACTCTTGATGAACCGTCTCCTTTTTGTCAGAGCTGAGGCATCTTGTGCCAGTTTACAGCGGCAGGATACCACAATAAAAGCTCCTCATGATCAATACTGATCCCACTTGAATGAAATCCACGGTGCTCGCTGTAAAGGCGGAATACAGATCTCTGCGAATGCGGCTTCCAATCAAGCCGCCCATACATGCCACTGTTAACCCACTTTCATTGTTCAGCCTTTGCCACGGGCTCCATAGATTATTAGTTTCTGCATGCAGTATGAATGATAAGAGGCGATGGATGTCCCATTTCAGTTAAGGTATAAAGAGCTTCCTCCTGTCTGCCTGGCAGGGAGGTCCTGCTGAGATGAGGGATGTCAGCCTGTCACCCTGACGCATGGCAGCTGTTTCCTGCCTGCCCCAGCTTCTATAAATAGCTAAATATATCACCTAATGTAGGCCATTTGGTCAAACAGAAACTAAACAGGGCATGTGCTCCGGGGCTATATTTTCCTCTTTCAACACAAACTAATTTCTCGTGTGCAGGTGTATCAGTGTCTTTGTCTTCTTTCATGGTCTCCATGCGGTCTCAGATGGATTGATGAAATATAAAGTTGTGATCATATGTGGTGCTTTAATTTTGTGTCAAGTTCAGACCTTCAGATACATTCAGCTGTGGCCGAAATAGTGAATTTTTAAACAAAATAATAGTCATTACTACATGGATCGTGCACTAGTTTTGCATCAATATGACTTTGCAAAGGTACTCGGAAGGCTGCTTTTCTTTGTTAACAAATAACTTTAATAAACAATAATTCAAATTATTATACAGTATGAATACTGAGTATACCATTGCCAATCAATTCTAGAGATTCTAGAAATAAAAACCAAGAACATAAAGAATAAATGACAATAAAACAAGTGGTTAAATAAACATTAGTTCTCTATGTTTGGTATCAGTCAATTTCTGAGCATTTAAATAAATTGAATAAAATAAATACAAATATAATCGCTGACACAATTTCTAAATCATCCCAAACATAATTTCTGTATTATATGTTCTGCAATAAAAAGTTGGCACATTTTCGACAATATACGCCAATATCAGTAAATGTTGATAAGCCTGTGATAGGCCAATATGGGCTGATAAAATTGGCTAACAGGGCTCTAATAATTAGGATAAAAATATATATTTTTATGCAGACCAATTAAATTATTTGATTCAGAGTGGGATTTTCTTTTGTACAACCCTGATATCAAAAAGAAGGCCGTGTCCAGAGTTCATCAAGTTTAAAATTCAAAATGATATTTGCCAAAACAAAAGTTAATCGATTGAAACAATAAATATATTGTCTTTGTACAGTTTAATTGAATATAGAATTACCAAATTATCACATTGTGTTTTATTTACATTTTAGACAACAATGAGGGTTAGTCTTTGAATATAAATACCAGAGTGCATTAAAAAAAAAGCATCCAAATAGAGCTCAGCAATAAAACTGGCTGAACCCTGAATATCCTCAAATCATAGAAATGTATACCTGATGGGCAGTAAAAATCTGATTTATCTGTCAAATAGGCCAAGTGTCAATTCTTGAGCCATTAATTTAGTTAATAAATTGAAAATAAAGTATTTTAAAGAAAGAGGAGTTATAGGCCTTGAAATGTTTATTAATTTTATCTGATACATATTAATGTTTGTTTATTAACTTGCCCCTATTGCAAAAGTGATCCCTGAGCAAACCTGGTAACCCTGGGCTTCTGTATATTGATGGTGGACACAATAAAACCCATACAATATAAAGCCTTCCAATACAATATCCCTGCAATAAATACCAGCTTGTGAAAAGTGCTTTGTTTTTTAGTTATTTTTTTCCCTTTAGGTGTTGGTTCTTATTACGAAGGCAGTCAAAATTTTAATCACACACAACAATATGATGCAATTGGATTACCACAAAGTATGGTCTTAAAGAATTACCACAGTGTTAAATCAACACTTCACTGCCACAGTCACAACAGGGATTGAGCATTAAATCTTCACAAAGCGAAATGGTGATGATGCTTTTATTGTGCCCGCCACCTGTAATTCAGAGCAGTCAGATGGCAGGTTAAAGGCATCACATATCAGTGTCTGTCTCTGAGCGTAATTTACTATCCCACAGTGATAAACCATAGTATTTTTCCAGGTTTCTGCATAAGCACACAGTAGGTTTTTTTTAGCAACACTTCAGCAGCCTCGTTCTATGAATGGCAATGTTTGTCTCTCAGCTGCGTGGCCCACATCTTTAGCCCAGACTGAAATATCACCACAACTGTTGGATGGATTTCCATGATATTTTGTACAGATATTAATGTCCCCCAAAGGATGAAGCCAACTGACTCGGTGATCCCCAATTTTTTTTCCTCTAGTTTAGTGGCCCACATTCTTAGATTTGAGTGCTCCCAATAATGAGCTGTGATCCACTCAGGTTTCATCTAGAGCCATAGACCAGTCAGAAATTTGGTTTATGACCAAATTCCTAAAAACTAATGACATCCCCATCAGCCTCAGTTGTTCTTGTATTTAGTGCTAATTAAGAAAAAACCTCTGTGTCTGAAATGTGAAGCCAATGCAGAAGTGCCTTAAACTTGCATTGTTTCTAATGGCCACTCCACTGATTGTATGAAAGTCTATAAGAAAATAACTCAAATGAATATATGATTCTAATTGCTAGTTTTAAGTCTTCTTCGATATAGCATGATGTTCATTTTTGTAAGTTATGTTCTAAAGGCTAATACATACTCCGCAAGAACAGAAAATTTGCTAAAACCAATGTTAGTTCTGGCCAGAACATTTCATACTACAAACTCAAATGCAGAACTCCTGGGAAGTCCTCAAAGGGCCCTCTCACTGCAGCACTATAGTACTATAGGACACCTCATGAGAAAAAAAGTTCTGCCCAGATGATGTGTCAAGCTGCGAGAACTCCCAAACCAGCGCTGTGAATGACGTCATTCTTTTCACGCAGCCCTGGGAAAGAGAACACATTTCTCTGTTCTTACGGAGTATGTATTAGCCTATTTTTATACAGTTTATAGTATAAGCCTTCGTTTAGAGTGAAAAAGACGATGAAGCCGGGAATGCTTGTGATTTAGAAGTCGCTACCACGTGCACTGTGTGTTTTTGTCTTCAAACTTGACCCTTTCGCAGTATTTTTTCAGTTTTGCTTGCCTAAGACTGTCTTGTTCAGCATTTGGTTGTTATTATAAACACTCTAAGGAGACGGGTGCACAGTGCTAACCAAGTCCGCTTGTTAGCGCTAACGTTGGTTGATAAGCCCTCACCAGCTTCACCCTCTCATCCACATGTGGCCAAAATGGCCAAAATGCTAAACTAGAGTCTTCAAAATTATATTCCTCTACCTAACAGTGGCTACATCCACTTTTTATGTAATGTTCAGTGCAGCCTCACACAGCTGCTGGTTTTAACTTCTGTCAGTAGTAACTACAGTCTGTCAAGGTAACTGTACGACAAGTCTAAAAATGGTAAGACCTGCTTCTTCTCGCTCCACCATCACACTGAATGATTTTCACATTTCATTGTGCTATCACAGATCATTTCAACATCACTGCTAAAAGACATACTGTCAGTGAAGTACGCTCAGTTCAGGACAGTTTGCTGTCATTGTGTTGTAGCTTCACATTAGGTGTTTTACCATTTTGTCACAGAGCAGGATCTTGTGATGGAGAATAACTATATTTAATGATAGTTTGGCTTTTTTTTAAGTGGGGTTGCATGAGGTACTTGTCCATATTCAGTGTTTTACTACAGCAGATGGTGGTCGGCAGCAAGCCTCCAGTTTGGAGGAGCAGGCAGGAGTATGGATACTGAAGCTACATGTGCTGTAACAAAACTTATTATAGCCACCTAAAGAAATCAATATCAGTTTAAGTGTATGCTATATTTAGAATATTTTCACCACTTTACCTTCATACAGTCACTTTCCTCTATATCTTACGGCTCCTTCGCTCTCTCTTTGCAGAAGTTCTTCTTCTTTATACTTTGGTTCATTAAGGTATCTTCTTGTCGCCATGCTGAGTGACATTTTGTCACCGTGGTCTTCATTTCTTGTAGTGTTGTTTCCATAAACTGACCCAAACAGCCATAATACAGTGCACAGCACAGATGCATATGCAAAAACTGCAAAATGCAGTGCGAAAGGAAAGCGATGTCTGATTGTAATGTAAAGGGGGTCAAATATTTTAGATATAGCATGCATTTCAAGTGTTATTTATATTTTTGGTGGCTAATGTACGTTTGGCTGCTGCCTCCATCCACAGCACTACACTGCTTAATTTCCATGTCAGTACGCCTTCCTGCTTCGCCATCTACTGTAGGTAATAAACCAACTATGGATGAGTACCTCATACAACCCCAAAAAATCTTAAAAAATCTCCTGTCTATCCCTTTAAGAAAAGGATCTAAGGACTTCTTCCACCTGGCTGGGTCCTTTCACAAGCTGTACTTGTGAAAATGTAAAATTCCAAAACAAGTCTTTGTGTATTCAGTTCAGGTGTTTCTTAAGCCTACATGCAGGTAGTGAATACACACTTCAGGGGGTAAGTTAGGCTACCAACTAACAAGTTCACACCAGGTAAGCATATTGAAATGACAAATCCTCATCTTATCCTGTCAATGCCTTCTGATGCTGTTAATGGTCGGATTTCATTTATTTAAAAATGGCAACAATTTAAAAGCTTTATTTAGAATGGGATAGCTGATAGTTACTGTAGATTGATATGTTCACTGAGGTGTTATTGAAGTGTGGGTTCTGCTCCCACCTAAAGGATTTCTTGCCTGCGTGTCTCTCTGCAGGCGTCCTACACAGGAGTATCTCAACTGCTTAAGGATTGCATTTCCATGTGGGGATTTTTCGCTCCTTTTTCAAGGTATTAGTGGAAAACCGTAAACAGTTGATTATTATTTGTATTTTTCCCCTTAGCCAATTGTCCGTAATCCCTGTGGAGGAGCTTAAGAGTTAGATTTCTGGCATGCATGGCCTTATCTTTACATAACGGCCACAGACAAATGGAGTGTGTCTCATTTCGACTAAGCCACACATTTGGGCTGAAAGGCAAAGAAAAGCAAGCGAGTCGAGCAGAGAAGAAAGCAGCTAAGACAGTTAGCATTAATAAAGCCGGACACTGCAATCAATTCCAGGGCCAGCTCAGTGTCATTTACTTGCACATGCATGGAAACCCACGCACTATGTACATTCCTGATGCAAATGCTGTTAGCATTCGTGGAGATGCTTGATCCCCGGGTCCTCGCTGTCCTCTGGAGGTCACAGGGGACTCACACGCCTGAGCATCCTGGGAGACGGATCCCGCATCAGCTTCTCTAATGTGACATTCAATTACCTCCAAAGGTGAAATGGTCTCATTCGGATCCAAAAATCAATTTTGCATGGACTTTGCCGCAGTTTACACCTCCAGGCTCTTCTCCAGACTTTTGTGTACACATGTTGGTGGCAGAAAACAAGCTGCGTCTCCGACGTTCCAACTCCCATCGTCTTTTCTATGAAATGGCATCCATCAAAGTTAATGGGCTGTAATCATCACCACAAATACACTGTCACACGTCCCACTGCTCGCTCCTGAGTATTCAACTCCCAGTCAATGGGATGTAAAGAGTGACAAGCGTGAGGAACACAATTTCCCATATCATTAACGACTCCAAGTAAGAATTGGAAGAGAATCCACAAAAACTTGGCCATTTTTCAGAATTTAAGAATCTTGTCTTCGGGGACTGCAGAGGAGGAACATTCATCAGATGTGCATGTGACATACAGTCAATACCACTGACACTGTATTTCGGGAACTTATCAATGTTGTCATCTTGTGAAATAATTCTTATTAAAGTATGTCACTCACTACTGACAGATCTGCTGTGTGGTAGATTAATTTTCCCAAGCAGCCGATCCTGCCAGCTTCAAATCAGGGTTCAGCGTATACTATATATCTACTTATCTCCGGGCTGTATGCTGCTGGACGTCTGATTATACATCACACAGGCACACACACACACACACACACACACACACACACACACACACACAGACTACTCTTTCAGTGCCTGGTATGGCATCGCTCCAAGAAGACTGTCCCTGAAGTATTTGTGTGTTTGATAGGATGTTTTAGCTCTAGTGTCCCCAGAAGACAATTTGTAGACCTCAACAGATGGAGAAGTCCAATTAGAAAGCGGCGAATTAATGGGAGAGATGGGAGACAAACGTTCCAACTCTTTTTCTCTCCCCCAGGACAGACTGCTAATCTTAGAGTACAGGTACAAAACCAACATCACTTCTGTTTTGGAGGGGAAATTGTAAAATGAAAAACAAAAAAAACGCGAGAAGGAAAATAAAAGCTAGAAAGCAGGCGGGGGGGAAAAAGCGCCTGTGATTTGATTTCTTAACTCTACACAGTCAAAGAGGAACGCGTTGAATTTGATACAGCTTGCTCTCACTCCACATCTACAGTATGTAAAAATATCTCCTTCTGTTGTCTGATTCTTCAAGGGCAGACGTCCCACAAAGCAATTGCCTTGCCATCAGCCAAGACCAAAAAAAGGAGAAGAAATGAAAAAGTGCTTAAATATAGCAACCCCCTGGGATAGTGGGAGGGAGGGCGTGCTGTAGTGTGATTAAAATGAATAACCTTCATTCAGTCACGATTGTTAACGGTACATTCGAATGTGCTGTGTGGTGGAGCCAAAGCTGAGTCTTTACACCGCCTGTCTTCAGAGGTTTAACATCGTTATTCATCAGGAGGCCTGTCCTCCGCGCTGACGAAGATGCTGAAGTTATAAATAATGGGAGTTGTGTTATTAAGTACACATGCTTTCTCCCGCTGGCCTGGGGTCAGTTTAATTCAGGCTGCAGCCACCCCTGCTGTGAAACCCGTTGATGACTGATAGATTGTGTGCGATGCAAGTCCAATTTTCATTGGCAAAATGACCTTTCGGTTGTGTTGTTGTTGTTCCGCCCATGGCCCTGAGTTATTATTTTTCGTGTCATATTTTGATGTGACAGGAGAAGTCTCGTGGAGTGAAATGGAAAAAGTAATGATGTCCCCGTGCGCACATGAAGTATCGTGGTGCAGGTGGGGAGATGGTGGATATGGCTGCAGCTAGCAGCAGCTCTACTCTGCCCCAGGGGCCAGTCAGCAGCTGTTACAAGAGATGCAGCTCTTCCCAAGACTTCCCCACAGGTTCTCGCTGGTTCCTCGTGCTCGCTGTTATCTGCGCTCGCTGCTGTCGCCAGCCTGGCTGCTGTCCACACTCTCTGAGAGAGTGCTCAGTACATTTTTACGCTTCACCACTCTTTCTGTCTCATCCCAACCTCCGCTATTCCCCTCAGCTTCACTGTGAGATTTTGAAGTGTTCCTTTGAACTTGCAGCTGTTTTTTCTAAACGGCTGGAATTTGTACCTTGATGTTTGTTTCAAAGACACACACTCCGAGGAATTTAAAATGCTTCTTTCACTGGTGTGACAAATATTCGAGGCCATTTCTGTATTGAGTCCTTTATCTCCTTACAGCATCCCATACAATCATCAGCTATCCTGCATGAGAGTGTAGTTTTGCATGTACAGGAAGCAAATTTGAGGATGAGGGGCTGCAGCTGTTTGCTGTAAAGAGCTGATATAGACAATTTAAAGTTGCAACTCAAACAGAATCTAGAAGTTTTCTGGTGTTGAGCATGAGGAAAATCAATCCTTTCTCTCTAAAATGTATTATCCTGAGACTTTCTCTTTTTCTCTGAACTCTAGAAATATACTTGACCTGCTGGGCATTTCTTTTGTTCTTTAGTCTTTTTCAAGCTTTTATAGTGGTGATCTGCCCGGAGACTGCAGAATGATAGTCAATCAAATGCAAAAGTTCACTTTTGACTTTTTAAATATTTGATTGAACAATCCCACTATAAGATCAAGTTTTTTCTTCATCAGTGGAGGGAGTTTGCTCAGTTGTCTGAGATTTGTTGACATGCGAGATCAGTAGTTCTAATATCAAAACAATCGCAGGTTCTTAAATCAGAGGAAGTGCTGCTTTTCTTTGTCTACTATAATTGGAAATTAAATAACCTTTTGGTTGTGAACTGTTGGTCAAGACATCAGACTTCAGGTCTGGTGATGGGCATTTTCAATTATTTTTTGACATTTAGATTTAACAGTTTAAACAGTTAACATTTTTAAGGGTAACCAGTGATTTATTGCTACATTCCCATAAAGTTTGGGCTTGTGAGAGACAAATTAAAAAAGGAATTGTCAAAACTGGAACGGCAGAGGCCAGATATCCTGATCTTTCCATAGCATGAGTAAACAGGATTTTCAACTCCCAAAATGCAATTAGAAAGCATCTTTCAATAAACCCTCCCTGCCTGGAAAAATGCCCACTTCTTGAACTCCACGCCTCTAGTTTATAACCCAGGCCTTAAGTTTGAAATATGAAGAGCATAGATAACCCTGATGACCAACACCATTAGGGTTATTTTCTCAGACATTACACATCTGTTTTTACAAACTGAGTACTAATCATCATGTGGAAAGTTGGCAGAGTGCCCCTTTTAATTAAAAAAAAAGACCTGATAAATTAATAAATACTTAAAATACTCTAGCTCTGAATGAATAAAACTGGCATATTTAAATGAAACATGATCTTAATGTTTCTTTACAGTAGTTGCAATTTGTCCAAGAGAAAAAAAATCCACTGGGCCCAGAATCTGGTGACTCTGTTCCCTGCCGTTAAAAAAGCAGATTTTTAGATACTGTAGCTCATGAATGCACACGCTGCAAACTCAGAGTTAAGGGGCCATTTGGTGGAGGGAACTGATATCCAGCGGCTGCTCTGTGTGGAATCGCACATCAAAGTTAATCTTGCACCGTCTGCTCTGGCACCGCAGAGCACTAATCTGCTGTCAGTGTAATGAGGCTCCTGGACCAGTTCTCCTTTCCAGCACAGAGGCACTAATCCGCAAGACCTTTCACGTTTTCCCTCTTCTCCATCACCTGAGCACACAACAAAGGTCACAGAGGTCACTTTGAAATCTCTTCTGGTCAATACCAGCTGATCATTTGCATAGATCTCTGTGTACAATAAGAGCCAGTAGGAGGACAACTGGGTCTGTTTTACACATCGCAGAATTTAATAAAACAACAACACAACTAATACTATTAACACTGATATTAATAAAGCTTAGGGGGTATAATGATTCTCCAAATACATGGTTCAGTTCAGACCTTTTTTGTGGCAATTAATAAGAAACAACAAGGGAAAAAAATCTAGGTTTTTATTAAATCAACTACAGAAACACTTCAAGAGCACTGAAGAACCCTCAGGTAGATTAACTTTATAAATTAACTTCACATAAATTAACTAAATATAGACGATCAGTCTACACATTGCTGCAACTTACAAAAATAATAAATTATTCCACAAAATCAAAGACAAATTAAATTATGTATTAGGGGCGGCTGTGGCTCAGTTGGTAGAGCAGTCGCCTACTGATCGGAATGATTGTGGTTCGATTCCCGACCATGGCAGCCTACATGTCGAAGTATCCTTGAGCAAGATGTGAGTGTGAATGGGTAAATGAGCGCAGTCTGTAGTGTAAAGCGCTTTGGATAAAAGTGCTATATAAGTGCACTCCATTTACCATATTACATCCTTGACCAAGACAATATTTGCACATTGTTTTCTCTCTGTAGAATGCAATCTCAGGGGAAATCTCACTTGAGTCTGTATTTTTGCAATGACGAGTGGACTGCTTCACTCACTACATTGAGCAGATGGAGGGATGTAAACAATATAACACAGTGCAGGGAGATAATATGGATGGAGACTCGTAGCTAACAGTTCGATATCCAGGTTACAGCTGCTCTCTTTAATGATTTCTACCTGTGGTTACACTACCTGGTGTTCACAAGCATCACAACCTCCTCTCCTTCCTTCTTGCCACTCCTCCTGACGTCTCTGTCTGCCCAACACCATTTGAAGCACATAATGCTCCATTCACAAGACTGCCACACAGAAATTGGATCCACAACATGAGATCTGTTAACGTTTTGTTGCAGTTTCTGGTCTCGGTCCCTCTACTAATACAACACTTCTAAAATTGCTACTTAAAGGACCAATGTGTACGTTTCAGGGGGATCTATGGGCAGAAATAGAATATTTAAAATGTATGTTTTCATTAGAGTTTAACCACCTGACACTAAGAGTTGTTGTGTTTTTTCGTTAGCAGAGACTGAACCCCACAGACGCTGCCATGTTTCTAAGGAACAAACAAACCCAACACTTGCTCAAGAGGCAGCCTTTCACATTTTTATGTTGAAATGAAGACCATTGTAGGTTTTTCTTAATTGGTCATCTGTAAAATGACTCACCTTTAAAAGGGAAGTATGGTCAAAGACAGTCCTAAAATATAAGTAAACCTGACAAACTCTCTCCCAATTCAAAACACTGGAGTGCTAAAACTCAAATTTGTGATGTTATCAAGTATAAAGTGTGGAACTGCTCCATAGACAATGATTTGGGAAAGATAATAATGACTCTGAGCACTCTCAGAGGAATGTTTTCAGTTTATGGGTACATTATCTGTTTCAGAACTGAGAACTCTACATAGAAAAAAGCTAAGAGAGCAAACACCCCGTGGGTCCATAAAACCTGTCTCCCGTTCATTGGCTGCATCTGAAATTTTATGTTAAAACATGCTATTTAGCATGCTCAAACAGTGTGTGAGCTATTAAAGTATGTCCAAATCCTCAGTATGAACCAAATGGAACATGAATAGCATACTATTCCTGGAGAAATATTATAGTTTGCAAACACCTTAACATAAATATCCCACAATGCAATTCAGTGGTGAAGACCAGTTCATTACAGACAGTAACGGATGGCAAATTTGTAGTTATCCCACAGAATTTTGTCTGCCCAGTGTTTGTGTAGAAGTGTAGAGCTGTTGGAAGTTAAGTTGGGAATTGATTTTTTTTAACTAACCTTTAACCTTTTCCTCATGTCAACCAAGTGGCTTTGGTGCCTTACCTTAACCAAGTGTTTGTTTTTCAAACGTTTAGACAGACATCATTACATGCCAGAGTTTGTAAAATATCTTTTGATTTGGGCAGGAAAAAATTTGCTGTGAGAAATCCTACAAACCTATTTATGAGAACACATTGTTTGATACTATGTACAATGTTTTTTTTAAAGGACAGCAACAAGTTAGCTCTCTAACAAGATAGACTATAAGTTTGTATTTTCTAATAGCTGCAGTCCTCCTACAGAGGTCAAGGAAAAGCCAAGAACTCAAAAAGTTCACTGCTGGCTGTCAGAGACAGTAGAGTTGAGGTTGGCACAGATCACCATTGTTGCATGTCTCCAACCAGCAAAGAGGCTCTCTCAAAATTATGTGATGAATACAGTTCAGTTCATCTGAAATCATACTAATATTTATTTACTTAAAGCCTGTTGACATATTCACATATTGAGTCTGTAGTGCACAGTATGGGATTTCACAGTCAGCAATTGTTTATGCAGCCGCTCCAGACTTTAAATTGATGACATCACAAGTTTCTGGCTTTGAGAGGGACTAGGTCATGTTCACAGATATTGATTGCCCTCACCTCGGCCATGGACATAACATATTGGAATTGTTAATTAAGGTGGCGGCCCCCTTTAACCCCCTCCTCAGGCCTTCACGCAGCAGAGGTGATGTAACTCGCCGCATGCTCGATCAAAGCTTTCTGTGTTGAAGAAAATGCCACCCCTCTCTCGACCGCATGCCGATTAACCTATGATGAATACGGAATGAGTTCATTAGCATAATCGCTTGAGTGTCTGATGATTTCATTTTATTATCACGTTCTCTCATAATCCATAGCTCTGGCGCCCCTCCGTGCTTCCAGCCCCTCTTTCATGTGCCTTTGCCCTCCCCATTCAGCCACGAAGCAATGTAATTGCATTATCAAAGTATTATACTGACGATGGGGGAATATATTTTTAGCCTCTGGCTTTCTCAAGTAATGTAAGGAGGGTGGGTAGATATCTAAACATGGAGTGACAAATGAGATGGTGAGCAATGTTTGAGTCAGTTTACCTCGTTTCATCATGTCCTGCCTGATTGAAGACTTGCATCATCCAGACCTCCTCCTGACACACAAATTACTGCTCTCACATTTGCTGTTTGCAAGATAGCATGCTATTTTATGGGTCCATGTGGATACTTAACCCTCGTAAAACTTCTATTAATACAGAACAGCCATTCATCTTGTAATTAAAAGGAATTGCCACAAGGAATTGGTTGTAATCATGACGGTGAGAAGCCGTAGTAGAGGTGACTTGGCACATAATGGCAGTGGAATAGGGCTGCTTTTTTGCATAGGACAGCAGTTGTTTCTCAAGTGTCAGCAGGTGTAGACTGGGAGACTGGAGAAGAGTAGAAGAAAAGAAAAATGTCAAGCAGGGCTGTGCTAGCACTGCATGATAATAGAAAAGGAGGAGAAAAAGAAAGAGAATGAAGCGTTTCATCTCCATCTCATAGTTAGAGGCAGGCAGGTCCAGGCAGAGGAAGGGTGAGTCAAAGTCAGGAATGGAAGAGCGGTAGAGAGGAAAGCTTTTTATCATCCCTGACTCTTAAGAAGATCTCCCAAATGAGAGAGGGCGTGCATGCTAATGTCAAAGCCGCGGTGATAACTAGCCGCCTGGTTTCGCAGGGTGAGGGTTAAGCTGGGATTTGGAGGGCTGAGGGAATACATGTTTGATATGTGAGCGGCAGAGATGAGGTGCCTTTGCCAGAGCTATACGTGGGGGATTATTCTATATGGTTTATCTGTGTCTGCATGGTTAAAAAGAGAGGAATTTCACCAGCCTTTATTGGTTCTGTGTAGTTCCTGAGACTCCACTGTGAACCCTCAGCTGGAAGATCAAAGCCACATTGACACTGCTGCATCACAAAGTCTTCATTTACAATGCATTAACACCGACTGGCATGTAGCCATGCGTGCCATAGCTGTCTCCTTGAACTTCACATGCTAACCTTCAGCTCGCCTTCCACAAATCTGAGACTTGATCTCAGCTGGATTGCGGGAAGCATAAAAAACAATCTCTCACATCTCAGCCGTGCTTCATTTTACTGCATTTCAACATCCAGTCAGAGCAGCATAGTCTGTGCATTTATGCCCACAGAGCCGGGCGATGTTCACCTATCTCAAAGTTGTCCTTCCCTGTAGCTATTGTTCGCAGTTACTCATACTTGAGTGCTCTGTTTTTCCTACTGCACGTATTACACCAGGCAGTGCGGTCCTCTGGCTCCCTCCTATCTCTGCCTTCCCATCTCCCCATTATGTTGTGTAGTCCTGCCAGCCAGCCTCTCCTCTATCCCTTATCACCTGCAGTGAAAATCTAGCAGGCTAATCCCAGCGCCTGTGGGATTCCCCCCTCTATAATGATGTATATCTGAGGGATAGCATCAGAGCAGAGCCCTATCAGCCCACACACTCTTAATCCCATCAGTCTTTGGTGTCCAAACCCGAGAGAGGCAACGTTTTGGATGTTGTGCTCCCGGGCTGCAGCCAGAGATGCAGTGCAGAACATCAGGAATGATACGTGGCGTTTAGGGATCATGTTGGAGATCATGTTCATTTATTGTGCTTCTGATTCTTGAAACCTTGTGGTGTACCTCCCCCAAGGATTGCATTGCAGCAGCCGTACACACTGTAGCTGTGCCACTGCATTGGAAAATTCCTGCAGGGTGATAGCCACCAGTGATGCTGCCAGTCTCTCTGGCATTGCAACAATTCCATTTTACAGTCTGTTCATGGCGGAGATAGATAAATACACAATGCGCTTAATATTTTAACATGCTGACCGAAACACAAAACAGATTTACATTTGCTTCATCAATAATATAGATTTATGGTACACAAGAGAGAGTTTTCTTTTATTCAGCTAGCTTCACTTACCCTTGTTTATCTGTAAATGCAGCAGTCTGTGTTTGCTGCAGTTCTTCCACTGTGGTCAGATTCATGATGCCTATTGGCACAGAAAAGAACGATCATATAGCCTTCCCTTTCTTGTTTTTACACACTAAATTTTTTATGAGAGCTCTTAATATGACATAACCACCCTCAAGACCTCTCCTGCGGCACTTCATAAATCTTCACAAAAACACCCCAGAAAAATTTATATCTTCTTGTCACTCATGTTAGTATGCCTCTGCGACATCCGGGCAGCGCAATCCATTTTCTTGAGATTCTGAATTCATAGTTGTATGCGCATGATGGAGTTCAGGAGGAAAATTACATTTTTTTGGTACATCTATTATTTAACTGTCAGCAAGGATGAATATTGTGCTCTTTCAGCCTTGTGGAGAAGGAACAGAGAACCGTATTGTCATGGAGCATTGCTCCATTTGCTCCTTGTCATGACTTGGAGCAAAGAAATGGAGCTTTTCTCGGTTGGTCAGTGTAAGGCTTCATCACTTCTATGTCAGGTCCTCCGATAACATTTTAATGCTGTGTTCGCTCTGACACTCCTTGATCCGCTGCTGTGGCTTTACATTTCATGTCACGCCCGCAGGACATGTCACCACTTTAAGGATATCCGATACTTCCCGACCTTGCCACTCTCCCAATGTCCCTGCACCATTTTAATGCCCCTCTGTCGTTATCAACTTTTGATTGGTACAGTCAGTGGCAGTATCGGAGTTTCAGGATAATTGACAGGTTTTGGTCTCACAGGTTTGGAGGGCTTGTCTGTGCTGTAGAAACCATTGAACTGTGAAACTGAGCGAGTGAATTACCTCAGGAAGCACTGATAGGAAGCTCAGTGTGTGATGGGATGGTTGGTGAAGGTCAAACAGAAATTCATGCCTTCACCGAATTATCAAAGACATGCTGATGACACTCGATGCAGAGAGAACATGTTTGGAATCTCATCTTTCTGAAATGATAAAAAATGCTAATGCAACGTCGGACTAAAAGTGGATGACCTTGACTTTTTTCCCCCAATAAAGTGCTTTTTTAAATTAATGTCTTGTTTTAGCATCTCAAAGAGCATTTCATAGTAAGTTCACTGTGACTCAACATGCACAACAGATGCCAGTGAGTCCAATGTATGTGCCTCAGGGCGTTTTCCCCTGCCTGCAGATAATAAGAAACAAACGCAGTGTTGGATGTGAATTCAAAACAATCTCATGCAGGAAGGTGAGATTGGAATTAATTTGAGATTCAGATTATCAGATTGCAGGCCCCCTCAGTAATTATTGGCATGAAACAAGGGCTATAGATGATGCACGAGATAGGGCAGTGTGCTTAATTCGTCCTGATTCTAATCAGCTGATGAATCAAAAATGCTTAATGTATTAATCAAATTAGTTTCATTGCTTTGCTTCTCCCTGAAATATCAAAGTGGACTAGATCAAAGTGCAGTTTGATGAGATTCAATGTCTTAACCATGACAGATTTAATAGAACAGCAGCACACAGTTCAGCAGCTCCACTTTCTTTATCAGAGGGGTTTTCTTCATCTGAACACTTTGACCTTCGTCGCTCACATCAGTGGAATCAAATGCCGTGAGGCCATTCATTCCTTTTGCTTTTATTATTGCACTTTACTGCCATCACTTCAGCAGGAGGCAAGTTAGTTTCACGGTAAAAGCCAGGAAGTGGAAGCTAGAAGTACCATGACAGAGGTGCCAGTGGATGATTGGATTTTAACGCTGGTGACAAAGCCCTCTCAGCTGAAAGATCTGCCACAATCCGTCTTGGATCCTAATTGTCAGCACTGCTAAGCTGCTGGCGGTGATCTCAACTGGCATGCGAGTCTGCGGGACAGCAGGACTTACTTCAGACCTCTGTGATTACATCAGAAACTTAAGCCTGTGCTAACTTAAAAGGTTTTTTTTAATGTAAGTGTTGCCTTTTTCCTGCCAATCTCCAAACCCTTTGATAGGTTGGTTCATTATTGCACAGCAGCAGGTCAGATTTTAACAACTTCGGCTGATTTTACCTGAAACGATTTTATTTCATTTTGTTTAATTTAAGAAAAAAAAAAAGACCTCCCATGTCTCTGAGAGGAGAAATAAACAAATGACGTGTCTGTAAAGTCATCCAGATATCTTGTTTTTTTTTTTCGTTTTTTTTTCTTCCCACTTCCCACTAACCAGATGGCAGTCAGATTTCAGACACAGGGTTCTGGAAGACAATCAAGGAACAAGATTGCTTTTTTAGGAAGGGGGATTGGTTTAACTAGATGTCAAATTAAAGGCCTTTTCAGACACACACACACACACACACACACACACACACACACACACACACACACATGCACACACACGAACAAACAAGTGCATGTTCTCGTGACTGCTTGCATGTGTGTGTGTTCCTGTCCGTCCAGGCGTGTCCATGTTTTTAGGTGTCGGTGCTCGCTGTGAGGCGATGAGGTCATGTACAGAAATCTGTCTCTGAGCACCCCCTGATGGAATACCGCACCACCTTTAAGGTCAACCGCACAAACTCTTGCCACGCAGGTTGATACAGGGACTCATGAATGTTTGATTGGTCTATTATCCGAGCCGGGTGGGAACATTCATCCCCCGCTTCTGGAATTCAAATATTCCTTTTAGTCTGACATTTTTCCCACACTGTCTGAAGCGAACCCCCAGTTTTACTCTCTCGCCGCCGCGCCGGGCTTCATCTGCAATGCTGTCATCTCACTGTAGGACAATTCTACTGAATGCGCTGTTTTTAAGACCGGTGCGAGTGCGAGCGCAGTATGGTTTCAGGTGGGTGGAACTGGGGAATTGATACTCAGTCATTCCGACACTCCTCTTCCTCCTCTGCAGGGTGGATAAGGATCTGGCCATCCATCTTCGTGTCTCACCCATGTCAGCTTGGGGTAGCAAACGTGGGTACCTGGTAGTCAGAGACAACAAGAACAAAGCAGGAACATTACTTTAATCTCTCGTTGCTGCTAATTCCTAGCTCTGCCGTCATCCAGGAGGCAGAGCTTTGTGTATCTCAGCTTCCCCCTTATGAACAATCCATCACTGTTAGTGTTTCTCTCCAGAGTGCGCTTGCTCCTTTCTTTTTTCACCTGCTCACTGCTCTGCTTTGCTTTTAGAAGAAAGGACTGCAATATATTGTATTCCACAGATGATTGTTCAGTCTTATTTTCTCATCCAGCAGCAGCAGCATCCTGCTATTGAAATAAAACACACGTGAGCAGTCACATTTGTGTGAGAGAAAGCTTTCCTGCATTTTTTATGCGGATCTCTTAATAGGCTTTTAACAGTACATCCGGAATCTATAATTGACACCTGCTGTCAGGCTTTGTCGGTGATTACATAGGAAAATGACTTGACCTGTAATGAACTGTAAAACTAATGACATCTGTGTGAGATTACTCAACTTGAAAGCAAACTGTTGTACATGAAGTCTCATCAAGCGTGATATTAAAATGTCCACTTTTACATCTTTCCACCCAAGCTCTGTAAAAGCCCAGGCTGTTGGGCCCAACGTGATGGAAACCTGAGGCTAATGACTCAAGCAGACGGCCGTGGGCATTAGACAACTTCATTTATGAAATAGTCAACCTCCCGTGTAGCGATACATTCACATTACCCTGCCTCACTTGAGAGACGCGCGGCTGTCACAGCCACTGAGCAATGCTGATGTCCTTTCCTACCTGCATTCATCTTACTCTCAGTGGGTAATGGTCTTCTCAGGTCATTTGCGCATTAAGGTCCCGATCATTCATCTCACCCACCTGCAATCCTGCATTGCTGGTCCTCGGCAGCACGTACAGCGATGTTTAGAAGACAAGGAAAACATACATGCTTTGAATCATTCATTTGCACTCTCCTAAAATCCCGGTGGTGCCTGTGGCCTAAAGTGTCTGCAGAGGGCTATTCATGAGCATGCAGGTTATGTTCAAATGATTTGTGGCTATAATTTGCTCAGTGGTGCCTTGGAGAAATCAGGGTTTGTTACCTAATTATTTCATGATGTTGAATGATAATCACTTCCCAGTGTGGCAATGGAATGACTAAATGCGGCTAAGTGTTTAGTTTGTTAGTTCTAGCTGGTAAGTGGGAGAAGTGTTCACTTGATGTACAGACATCTTAAAAACAGAATGTTAAAACTGACCCAACTTTACTGAATCATCACTGAATGAATCTGTATTTTTAGCAGTGGAGCTCTCTGCACTGGTTGCTGAATGTATGTATGTTGCTTCCTCATCAAAAGCTTATTAAAAGACCAAAAGGCCATAGAAACAATCATGAAGCAATAACTTTGTCTCATAAATTTGGCTGCTGAGCCATTAACCCAACAGTGTCTGTAAAGTCTCGCCTAGTTTTCAGTCACTCAGCCTAATGCAAGAACATTTTCATATCCTTAACTTAACTTTCTCTTACCTATGATGAATTTCATCTTTTATATGGGCTAGGTTTTCAAACTCAAGATCACGTCAAAGTAATGAAATATGCAATCCATGAGTGGAAAACTGCACACAACAGGTCTGGACCACCTGTAAATTAGGTTTTTGTACTCCTACAAGACACTTAAAAACACATCTATTCATACTGTTTTGCAAGTCGCAAGTATAGGCCCCAAGTCCTAATCTTTGGGTTTTGAGTCCCAAACGAGTTGTAATGCTCTCTAAATGTAGTACTGTATTAACAAAAGAGTAATTTATTCATTCGTTATCTTTAACCGCTAATCCGAATCTGGTCGTGGGGATAACAGAGAAATTATATATTAATTTACTAAAATTGTGAATTGTGCTTTTCAAAATTTGTATTTACTTGTTAAAACAAGTGCAACTAAACTTTCATTATGTTCTAATCTTTAAAAGGTAGTGCTGGCATTGCACTCTCACAGCATATAGCACGACTTGGGGGAAGGTATGCAGTCCAGGTGAAGTCATGAGTCACTAGTGTTAAAGTACAAGTTGACTTGAGTCAAAAGTCATCAAGTTTGTGACTCAAGTCAAAGTCATGTGATTCGAGTTCACACCTCTGTTTTGTACCGAACCAAACGTACCAGTCAGTGCTGATCGTTGTGGCAGCAAGAACAGAGATTCATTCATTACTGAAGTGCATTTTAACGGCAATACAAATAGAAAAGAAGTGAGCAAACTAAATAGTCACTAAGAATCTTTGAAGTTAACGAAACAAGTCAAATCAGCGAAGTGAGCTCTCGTAAGTGCTGCTGGACTTGTAAATGTAAAGAAAGTGAGATCATGAAGACAGTTTGATTTTAGCTTTACCTTGAGCACAGACAGGTCTGACTGCGTGATAGAAGACAGGCACATTAATCTCTTTAATGGGGATGATTCGGCCCCATCTGACATATGTACAACCATTAATCTGCTCATGCTGAATGTGGCCTGTTCAACATTTGTGTAATGTTGAAATATTGCATGCTTGTGTTTAAATCAGATCAATGTCGTGTACAGTTTCCAAAGAGCTGCCTTTTTTTTTTAATTCGCTTTATCTAGAACATGAATTGCTTAATGTGGTTTCACTGCGTATCTGCATTCAGTATTCAAGGTCCGTTTTGATGTGGGAAGAAGAACAAAACACACGAGAGGCTGTTACTGAGGCCCACACGTAAAAAACATTTCTCCAGGGTTCGCCACCACACTGTTCCCGTCCCCTTTTGCTTTTACTTGATGTGATACTACTCTATGTATCTTTCACAAGCTGTTTGGCTAACCGAGGTCACAGGGGATATGTAGCGCATTTGGTCATGATGTGAAAGCATTAGCCGGTGCCAGCAGGTGTGTAATTATATATGAAACAGGGTTTTAAAAGAGGAGCATCATGATGGCATGTAGAAAGTAGGCCAGGAAGAATGAGACTTCAGAAAAGTCCTATTTATTCCTCACCCACTTCAAATGTGTGACTTCTTATTTGAAGTTGTGAAATAATCCAAGGTCACTGTAACTATTTCAAGACTATTAAAAATAACATGAAACACACAACAACTTACCATGATGAAACAAGCCTCCAGGGCGCTATTCTCTTAAAGGGATATTGTTTCTTTTTGTTTTTCTGCCCAGCGTGCTCACTGTTGTCTGTTTTCTATGTTTCAGGTATGGTGACATGGTGCCAAAAACAATCGTGGGGAAGGTGTTTGGGTCCATATGCTCTCTGAGTGGGGTGCTGGTCATCGCCTTGCCTGTCCCTGTCATAGTGTCAAACTTCAGCCGTATCTACCACCAAAGCCAGCGGGCGGAGAAACGACGAGCCCAGAGGGTACTGACTCTCCCCCTGCCTCCGCCTCTCTTTCTTCCTCTTCCTCTCTATCTCTCTTTATTTTGCCTCTATCTGCCTCTTTCCTCTGTCCCTGTCTTATCCGCACGTAACAGAATGACAGGGCAAACACTATCTTCTAGAATATTAATCTTTATTGTGTTTCTGTGTATTGGGTGGGCTCAACTTCCTTGAGTATATTTCAGTGGGAGAAAGAAATAAGAAAGGGAATGACAATGACTGAACAAATGATCTTCAGAATATTGTGTCAGCAGCTTTTTAGTGGCAATATGTGCATTTCTTCCTAAAAGTGTTTGCTAAGGCAGAATTTCCTAATCGTAGAGTTAAGCATGGCCTCTCCCTACTAAATACTGTGGCTGCCAGAGGGAGACAGAGTCAATTAGTGTGACAGACAAACCGTCAGAGGCTAAAACAGAGGTCTGTTTGTTCAAACAGAAAACTCGGCTTGCTAGAATCCGTGCGGCGAAGATTCGAGGCACTAATGCCTATATGCGCTACAAACAAAATGGGCTCCTGATCGACTCACTGGAGGTAACGGGACCAAGCGGCGGCTTGGGGGCTGACTGACCGGGGCCTCGCTCGCGCTTGCATGCCGCTCTGCTCGGGGGCCATGCCACCACACATAGGGGAGGGGGGTGGGCTTCTCATGCTCTAACACAGGGGCTGCTGTCATTCCAGTGCTTCAGTGTGATCGTCCTCTCTCTTACATCACACCTCTCAGCTGCAGCATTGACATGCTTCCTCAACACTCTCTCTCTTCCAAACAGCAGGAGGGCCAGGCAGGCACACTTGCCTTCTGGTGGAGCACAGCCATTACAGTCACACTGACTCATGACCAAGCTCTGCATGTCTGTCCAACAGGGTTTGGAGGGGAAGGAGGGAACCAAAGGCTTACTGGACAGTAGGTCGTCTGTGGAGGCTGTCTGCTCGTCCTGCATCTCCTCTAAACTCTGTTTCTGATCTGCTGTGTGTGTTCTGTGTGTTATTTCTAGAGCATCCGGGTTGTAGTGCAAACTAACACGACATACCTTCCATCCCAGAGCCGTGCAGAGCTTCATCAAATTGTGTGGTGTTGTTGTGGTTCAGAATCTGTGATGTGTTTGGTGCAGTCTGTTCGATCTGTGTCTAGGTGTGCCACTGCTGTTGCACTGAAGTAAGCTCTAATTTGACTTTTCTGGTCCTTTCCACCAAATCAGCGAAAGAATGGCTAAACCAATTCTATCAGTGAAACATCTTGTAGTCAGCCACTGTCTCTTTGCATCTCGAAAACATCCCCATCTCGCTAGGTTCTCAGTAGATTGGCTGCCGTGCTACAGATCAGCATCTTAACCGTCAATGCTTTGCGTACTCTCCACTACATCACCGAGCTAGCTGTTGCCTGAGACTCTTGTTTCGGTGCAGTATCTGAACCTGCTTATCTACACTGTTGTTTTTTTACTTTTGTTTGAAGGCCTCCAAGGAGGCAGGACAAGCCCTGGTGGCGAAGGCCCCCAGCCCTCCTTTTGAGAGCCAACATAATCACCTGCTGCACTGCCTGGAGAAAACCACGGTAAAATCTCTTCTTTTTATGTCCACCATCAAACACCATCACTGTGGCGTCTGTCATTCTTACTGTCTTGGTAACAGGGTTTAGACAGTTTAAAATGGTAAGGAACAGTTTGTTTCCTGTAGAATTGCATCACTTGTATCTGTGCTGTATCATCAGTAGTGACAGCCCGTTACAGTGTGTTGCAAATAGAAACAAAGTGAGCTTTTTCATCCATGCAAAAACTGTACAATCTATTTTACATGCAGCATAAGTTAAAAATAGATGTAAATGGGGCTGGGAAATGTTGAGTCCCCTCTCCAGCAACATGCTAAAGATAACATGACTCAGCCAGCCAGTAACATCATTTCCTCCAAACAAACCAGCATACTTCATTTTACAGTATCCATAATTTAGAGATGTAAGAGCGTCTTTAGTGCTCGGCTGTGACATGAGTTTTACACGTGCAGCTCTAAATACTGTACAGAGACATGGAGAGGCAGTAAATCAGTGTCCCTCCTCATGGAAGATCCTCCTCCTCCACCCAGAGAAAGACTCGCTGGTCGTCTGGGAAAAGCTCCATAAAGGCTTCATGCCATTCATATGGCAGCGCACATGTTTACATTAGGCTTCTCATGGTGTGCATTATATATGGCAGGAGTGACAGATGGAAGGTATAAGAAAGAAGACATGATTCAAGTCATGGCATTCGACGCTGCACAGTGTCACTCTGCCACCTGCTGGCTGAGCCTGATACACACTTGGTGTCTGACCTTCAAGTCATGCTCATTTGTCACAGGGATAACAGTTGTGAATGTTTTCACAGATGGCACTTAATATGGACATCTGGGCCAATATATTTCTATTCCCTTGATGATTCATTTTCCAATTATTAAACAATTTTGCTGTGGATTCTGTTCAGTCTGTTTAGTCTTCACTGTGAAACATCTTTACTCATTATCTAGCAGAGCCAATCATTGATGTAATAGAGTGATTCATGAGCAACATTGAATCCAAATTTTCCACCATCTTCCTCTGCAGAATCATGAGTTTGTGGACGAGCAGACGTTTCAGGCCAACTGCATGGAGATCTCTGTGATGAACAAGTCGGGGTCCCGGGGGTCCTCTCTGTCCTCGTCTCCGCACGGCCTCAGCTCGTGCTGCTCCCGGCGCCACAGGAAGAAGAGCAGCTTCAGCCTGCCCAGCACAAACAACCAGGAGCTCAGCACCATACAGATCAGAGAGAGGCCAGTGGCCAACAGGTAGTCTCCCAGTCTTTAGATCTTTGTCTGTATCTCTAGACTCACTCACATCAAATACACACATATGCATGAATCCTATGCTATATGAGAATAGAGATAAATATATATATATAGACTCAATTGATTCCACGGTGAGAAATTCAATGAATAATTTATTTATAAAGATAGATGAACAAATACAGCCACAAATGCCAATGGTTGGGGTCCAATTGGAGCATTTGGATTTTTGTTTCTTATTTAATTGGCAAGAAAAAATATACTTGATTTTCTTCAAAGTAATTCATCTTAGCCTTGACTATATTCTGATTCTCTGTTGAGGTGTATAAATCTACTTTCAGAAACATTTGACGTAGCTTATGACCTGTTATAACACTTTGACATTTGAAGCGATTTTGATAGAGAAACAACATGGTGGACTGACATATTGTTTAATTTTTTTTAACAATTTAAGATAAGTAAGTCCATTAAGTACATAATCCTGACTGAGTTTTGGGACTATTACCCCAACCGTTCCTGAAGAACTGTAAAAGAAAAAGGGTTTTGAGAGAAAAACTTGCAAAACTTGACCTTTTTAGAGCAGAAAACCATTGGAGTATGATGCAGATGGCTCAAGAGATTAAAATGATGAAATAAATTTGACTCTAGGCCAAGCTGTTTTCAACATTATTGCCAAAACATCAACTTGATTGAAATAGCGTCACCCCGAGGTCAATGAGAGAGGAGAAAAGAAGAAGAGTGGGAACAAAAACACATTACAGCTTCAGCAGTGAGTTTCACCCTTGCACTTTATAGCATATAAGGAAAAAAGAACATATTCTCTCTGTCCAGTGATGATCAGGTTTCTCCATATTTAGTTTTTAAGCTTTATGATAAAATGCTTTGTCATTAAGTTATTTGAAGACATCTGTCTCTGAGATTTCTGCTTTCAACCCAATAGTGAAAATAACTGTGATGTTCAAAGAAAAATAGAAAAACAGCAACCTGTCCTTCCAACAAGGTGTCTATGTTACTGAAGGTAATCCACAGACATCACAGTTTTCTGTGGAACTACTTTCTCCCAAATAAATAGTCCCTTCTCTCTGTGAAAACTGTTTAACAGCTTGTGGATTATCTGCTGGAACTAGGACACTCTATCTGGAATGGCTGGTGCAAGTAATTTTTCAATGTTGTAAACAGCACAAGTGAAATTCAGCTAACCTCTATTATACTGGAGCACAGCAGACATCAGACAGAGATGGAAATCTCAATATGAGACAAAAACTATTCCATAAATTGGATAACGTGACACCCATTATCTCGGTGTAAAAGATTTCATACATGGATGAGATTTTTTTTTTCCCCCTGCAACTAACAATACACAAAAAAATACATTAAAAAAAACATATGAAAAGATTTGTTTTTTATATATACAACCAGCAACCTCCAGGGCTGAACAATGAAGCCAACGCAGAAGGCAGAAATGACAAAAACTGCAGTTCCTTGAATGGCCACATGAGGCTGGCTCTGAAAGTGAATCAACCCCCATAGACCCCTATGTTGACATGTTTACAGCCTGGTAGCTAATTTCCCATACATTTTTTAAATAAGTCTATTTATTTAGCTTTGACAACAATAACAACAAAAGACATGTGAACAGTATTTACAACAAACGAACAATACAGCTCAGAGAAGACAGTCCTGTGATCCATATTTCAGATCACAAAAATCCAGATTCAGGAGAGTCCTTATACAAAAATAGAGGAAGAGTCATGTCCAAGATAGTCCAATTAGGGCTGCAAGACTTGGTCTACTATGTTATGCAAAATATTAGTAAAATAGTAAAACTTTTAGGGGCCTTATCACTAATCCATTGTAATTATATATTTTTCCTGATATTATATAATCGTTTGCCAGCTACAGTGGTTAATTCTTCTCAGGAGGCCAAAATCAAACATGTTGGATCAATTTCTAGATCTTTACCCAATATTTTTCCCCTTTCACACAATATGTCAGACCGCTATTTCTGCAGTTGAAAACATGACCATAAAATCCCCTATTTTCCCTACATTTTTATTCATCTCACCTGTTTAAGTTATTCTAAGGCTTAAAGTTATGCTTAATGAAGGATAAGGGCGCTTTGAGTGACAGGTGGGTGTTTTAACAGCTACTGTCCGTCTATACAATATATTCTCTATAGACTCTCAAAAGCTGCAGAGGGCCGTAATGAAAACTAAGAGATATAACTTAATGAGCAACATAAGCCAAAGCTTCTTTAAACTCACTCTGTACAAAAAAGCCTGGCTTTTATACTGTACAGTATAAGAAAAAAGGACTCTGTGTAATAGAGGCTTTCTGTAAAACATTCTCAAGGTCAAGCCTCTTACCTTCTTTCATCCTGTGTTTCTTTTACAGCCGCTCCAGCCTGAATGCCAAACTCGATGAGACTGTGCCCTTGAAATGTGACGGATCTTACATCACTCCTTCCATGGTCAGCCTATCTGCACCGGTGGTGACCTCATCGGACGGACACGGCTCCTCCACCACCACCACCACCGCATACTCTCAGAGCAACATTGTCCGAGTATCTGCCTTGTAGATGTCATGCTTATCTGATCAGCTAACTGGTCTCAAGAAGCACCAGATGCTGAGGAGAGGGACCACCGAGCATCAACCTGCCATAATCTAGAGGGATTATAAAATTAGCAGAAGTCTGGGTTTTTTGAAGTAGTGATCTCATCTGATGTCAAACTCTGCATGGTATTAGAATGATGTGGACGACTGCCGTGGAAATAAAAGCGAAACCAGCAGATCTTGCTCCATTAAGCACAGCAGAGCAAGGAAGTGTTGGGATTGCGTGGTTATCGTTGTTGCCTAAAAATACTGAGAAAAAACTTTATTTTTGAATATGTATTGTAGTTGTATTTGTTGTCTTCTGATTCAAAGGAGGAAAGGCAGACGTTACAAGGTCATTGTTGATGGCCTCTGATGACAAAGCACACATATTCATTACCTGAGGGCCATCATTGTGAATATTAAATCATCTAATTACACATTAGAAACGTTCACTTCACTCACCACCCAGTTAAATAGATTGTTTTGAAACCCCTCAATTAACTGGTTGCTAATAGTCCCCTCACTGTTGTAAATTCAGAAAACATACATCCACTGGAATGGATAACTGTTGTGAATATTCATTAACTGACTCATTAACTGGTTGATGTCATCGCTTGATGAATATACTACGCATCCTGACATGTTTGTGAAATGTGCAAGTGAAAATGACAAAATCTGTGTTAACTTACATATTTGACATTCTGATATGGATCTATGTGAAAGCCACTGTCATTCAATAACGATTGATATTGAGAACTATACAGGGTACATGTTAGTTAGGTCACAAGGTAGAAGTATCAGTGAACTAATACTAACCCTAATGTGGACTCATAGTATTGACCTGGAAAACCATATGAAAGAGTGTTGAACATCAATTCCATTGAGTTGCTCTTAAATTATAAAATTCATTATAAGAAGCAAGAATTGGTAAATTTCACTGTGTTAAAGGGCCATTTTGTACATTTTTCATATTGTAAATATCTCAGAACTTTATCAACTGCATTTGAAGTTGGCTCCTCTTATTTCTAGATTTAGTTGACAGTTGTTGGCATACTATTTCTGTCTGTTACCTGGTTGAATTAAGAATTTGCATGCTTTCATTGCAGAATTCTGTTTTATTAAAAGTATGTCTTCTTGTTGGAGGTTTGTCAGTAAAAATGAGATTGATGGAAGGAAAACACAATGAGGCTGGTATGTTATGATGTAAATTCTGCAACGCTTTGCTTTTAATGAAATGCAAATCTTGTCATGGAGTACATATATAAAGGGTAAGGAAAAAGGGACAAAATAAACACACATTGTGCATTTGGTGCAGTGGATAGAATAAATACTGTAGCTCTACTGAAACATCCCTTTAATGACCCATGTCTTTTTTTTTTCTTTTTTTTTTTTTTACCAGAGCACAATCAGGTGGATTTCATTATGTTTTGCCTGATTACTCGGAGAGCACCACTAATAAGAGGGAGGGATGATAATTAGCTGTTGCTGCAGGACATGTGAGGACCTGACTGGCTCAGTGGTGGGTCATGCCTGCAGGGTCTCTGGAGACAGACATGCAGGCCTCAGTGATTGTTTGACAGAGGACTCAGCAGCGTCCCCCTGCTGAGCTGATCGAGTCAGTCCAGACTGTCTCTGGCAGCATGCGGCTTCTCGGCTCTGCAGAGCTCGCCTGAATAAAGTCTCACATCACACAGCGGCATGTAAAATTATGCACCTCCTATACCCAAATAAAATTCACACTTTGACGTCTGCGGTTTTAATTCAGTTAATATTTGAACAATGACTAGACAAATGTTAACCATTGTAATATTCAGTTACATTGTGGAAATTGAATATGGTCATTTGGTCTAGTGCCACTCAAAAGTAGATAGAAGTGGAAACATTATCATTTCTTATTGAATATGGACACAAACTTCCTTTTAAGCCGATAAAACTCTGTCCGAAACTGAGGGTTCACTGCAGCATATATTATCGGGTCGCTCAGGGATGTAATACAGGCGACGGAGACTGACAGAATCTCCACCTCCTGAAGGATTGTCATCTGAAAAAAATCATAGAAAATCAATGAATAATTAGGTGGTTTATTTGCACATAAACAGAAAAAAGTTTACACATTGTGGAGGATAGGTTAAAAGCCAAAACTTGATTATGAAGATACCTTTCATATTAAATCAAATCACATTAATATTCAATAGCATACTTTAATAAAAGGAAAGAAAGAATACAAAAACAAGTTGCATAACTCATTAATGTCTAATGTAACCAAGAGCACTTTGAGCTTGATGCATATGAAATATAATTAGTTTGAGGTTGTAAGCAGCACATATACAAATTTACATTTCTTTTTTAAAATTAACACTTGCAAATGACAAAATGTAAACCGTACTTTGGTGTGTAATTTTTATCTCTTAATCTTAAGACGTCATTAAACTTATTTTTTACCAAATGAAATGAAACTTTGACAAGGAGACGATGAGAGTATATGAAGTAAGCAGAATAAAACTATATCACATATTTATATATACACTCTGTTTAAATCTCCCCATGCCCCATGTCTTACTCACAATTTTATCATTTCTGGCATCATGACATTTTGGGGCCTGAAAGAGTTCAGTTGAGTTCCACTTCACACTGCAGTATAACGCTGAGTCATTCACCTACTACTCACAAAAACTTTCCACATTTTGACATAAAGCATGCAAGTTAAAGATGCATCCCTACCTCACTAGCACTTACCTGTGTTCTTTTGTTTCCGTGAACAACAAAGTTCATCAGGATAGTTGTGATCAGTGGGAGCCAGAATAAGATGAAGGTTATAATTATGTAGCCAGCACGCTTCGCCATTTTACTCTCCTTCCTTTTATTCGCTCTCTCTTTTCCTGCTCTGGAAGGCATCATGCAAACAGCACCTTCCACCTCCACATTTGGTTTCGCTGCTTCTGTGTCAGGGACATTGCTTGAGACAGGAGGTAATGAAGACACTTGATCGACTGCAGCAACAGTCACTGTTTCTCCTCCATTGCTGCTCTTAGTTTGTTTTGGTTCAATCAGTGAAACAGAAGTGGATTCAGGATTTTCTGTCTGTGCAGACGTGAGAACATGGGGGCTGCTTTCTTTCATTTCTAAGGGCACCCTGTCAATTTTCACTCTCTCTTTGGACTGCTTTTCTGTGTCAAAATTGCTTGACACCTTCTGTGGCTTTGCTGTTGAGCTCTTAACACTAGCAGCAGCGTCTCCACTTGATGGTTTTGCTTCAGCTTTTGTGCCACAGGGATTGGGCTGCTCTGTTTTAACAGGTTTCTCCTCAATCTGCACTGCAACCTGCATTGAAGGAGAGCAAACTTGTTCTGTTTCCAAGTCTGTTATCTCCAATTTAATTTTTAGTTCTTTTTTATTCTCTGAACCGATTGAGGTGCATTGTGGAGCTTTTGTTGAGGCCAGTTGAGCAGCCTCAGTGTCTTTTTTGGATAAATTTGATTCGGCTTGTGCCAATACTTCCACCTGAGCCACACTTTTGCTTGGGGTCTGGTTTTGCTCTGATTTTCCATTTTCCACTGCAGGGGTTTCTTTTTTTTTCTGCTTATCTTCTGCTTTGTCCTTTTTAGATAAAGGAAAAGTTCCGTTGTCAAATATTTTGCGATTGTGTGATCTCACAAGGTTAAATATGCGTGCATAGAATCCAATGATAACACTAAAGCAAGCTGCCCACAGTGGGAACAGCATGTAAAGTCCAAAGGTGTCATAGGAAGATGATGCTTCTCTTGATAATCCTTTGCATCTTTCATGCACCGGTGAGTCCTTCACAAACATCAGACAAAAAACAGCCACCAGAATAGCCAAGGTCCATGTGAGAGGAATCAGGACCATAATCCGTCTCCGCCTTTGAGTTGTATTGAAGGGTCGGGCGATGGCCTGGTACCTCTCTGCACTTATGCAGGCCAGGGTCAACAGTTGGATGCAGCAGCTGAAAGAGAAAGAGGCTACTTGTGTATCACAGATCACCCGGTCCCCGTGTCCTCTTTGATACACAGTCATGATGATGGTGAGGAGAATGGGGCAGTCAATTACACACCTCAGGATGTCTATGACTGCAAGATTCACCACCAGTGCATTATTCACAGTTTGCAGTGACTTTTGGTGATAAACGGCGAGCAGGACAAAAAGATTTGCTGCAATCCCCACAGCAGAAGTGATCAACAGGATCAAGCTGTTTGCTACAACAAAGGCGATGTCAGTGTAGTCCTCCCAAACCGTGTTGTTCCCAGAGTCCCATGCAGGCATAGGCTCGCCTCTCATCTCCAGGTTCAAAGAGTCAACATGTTTAGTTCTGTTTCTTAATTCTCTCTACGGCGGCCGGACATACAGTAAGCCTGCTTTGTTTGTTGGCAAGCGATTCTCCCACTGAGTGAATGATATTAATGGGTGAACCTGTAGCTTGGACAAGTATCCGCCCTTTTCATTATCACTCCACTGCAGCAGCAAGTCACCGGGGAGTCCTCGCTGTTCACATTCATTAAAGACTGTGCTGTGTATTCACAGCATAGACAACCGGAAAAGGATGGTTGTTAATTGAAAAGTATTTGCGTCACTACTGTCTCAATCCTGTATAACTTTACAAGCAGGGGCTTAAAGCACAAATGCAGTAAGGATGGTGTTGTGGAACTTTGATGTATTAGGATGTGTGTGAAGTGGACAGCTGTCCATTTAATTGAATACAGCACCTTAACAAAGGTTAAAAGCTGTGCATTAAGCATGCCAGATGGATGACTTGGGAGTTCTTGTGTTGGCTGAGGAAATAAAGGGAGCCATGCTGCTGGATTATAGCATGACATTGTGTAATCCTGTTTAGAGATAAAGTGTGAAATGCTCTTTGCTTCAAATGTGCAAGCTTATGGACTATGCCAAATCTGGGATTAGATCAACACAATGCATTTTTCATGCTGACCATCCACCATATTAGACTGATCATATGTCCATCAAGAATCATGTTGATAATAGTTGGAAGTAGTGGAAAATAAACTTTGGCGAAAAAACAAAAACAAAAAGTCCTCAGACATCTGGTGCTAAATAAATAACTGTATATATATTTTCGGGCATCATAAACTTGGACAACATAATGAGCAACTTGCTGAAATAGAAATGACAAGACAAAAGAGTAGTTGCAAATGAAAAACACTTTATTTAGAAACAGACTTCCATTTACAATATTTATATCAAGCGTGCCAAGCAAGTGGGAGGGAACAGGACAAAATAAGCAGCAAAACTAAAATATCATCCAGACTATTTATTGTAGACAAACTCAAGGCCTTACATAAGTACAAAATTAACACTGGAAAACAATACAACCACCACTGCTGTTGTATGTACAGTAACATAAATATCTTACAGTGTATTCAGAAAGTTTTCACATTTAATTTTGTTGCATGCTAATCCATAAATTGTTTAAAGGAATTAATATACATAAATGCCCCATAATGACAAAGCAAAGACAGGATTTTCATTATTTTGTTGCAGATTTAAAAGAAATAGGTTAATTTATTTTTCAGGTATTACTCTTGAAAGTTAGCCCAGGCGTCTCCCATTTCTCTTGATCATCTTTCAGCAAGTCTTCACCTTGATTGGAGTGCACCTGTAAATTCAACTGATTGGACACAATGTCCCACAGCTGACAATGCATATCTGCCTGCAGAGCTCAGAGACAGGATGGTGTTGAGACACAGACCTGAGGAAGGCTACAAATACAGCTTTGCTGCATTGAAGGTTCCCACAAGCACACATAATTCTGAAATTAAAGAAGTTTTGAACAAGTAGGACTCTTTGTAGAGCTGGCTGGAGAAGAAGAGCCTCGTTGAGGTAGGTCACCAGCCATCGCTGCAACACTTCACTTGTATTGGCTTTACGAGTGGTCAGATAGACTCTCCTTAAAACACATGAAAGCCTTGAGTTTGCAAAAAGAGGATCCGAGAAGGACTCTCAGACTGAAACAAGATGTTGGCTTATACGGCGGAAAACAGGAATTGATTTGAAAAAACTTCTGTCGGTTTTGTCCACTGACGTTATTGCAAAACTTTTTTGTTGAAAGTTGCTTAATTAAATAATGATTTAACAAATGTAATTCAAAAAACAAACACTAACAAAAAATTCATTAAAAAAGAAACAGTTAAGTGAGTCAATAAATGCTCCCCTTTCAACCCATCAACTAGTGAAGAGTGAATTAAATCCTCAGCCAAATATAAATCATCTATTTCCTAGCACTAACTCATAAGTGAAAACTCTTTTTAATTGTGCCCTTTTACTTCATCTTTATTCAGTGATGCTTATAACTCAGTGGTGGCTCAGACGTGTGCTATGTGTCCTGGGTCTGAATCAGGCTCGGAGCCTTTGTCATTATTTTGTCCTTTTCTGAACAAACTAATCCCACTCTGAACTGTCTATAAATACAAATTGTCCAAACAGAGTAGGCCAGCCAAGAAAAATACAAGTTGTTTTTTTTTTACGGCCTGACTGACTTCTCACTTTTAAAAAAATGCACTAGGTGAGATGTGCTGCAGGCTTGGCTTAACAAGTGCACCTACATTTCCCATGTTTGTGTTTATTGTGGGTGTTACAGAAGTTATTTACACTCATTGTGTTGTTTTTATGTATTAGGCTGGTGGCACAATCTGTGAGAAAGCATATTATGTTGCTTTTGCAGATGATAAGTAAGTCTTGTATTCACACAGGTGCTTGAGAGTGAAATTACACCTGTATACACTGCAGCAATCTAATATTCTGTGTTTTGTGTAGCAGACTTCTGGGAAGTGTGAGGCAGGACTTATACATTATTTGGCCTTGCTGTCAGTGTTGATGATATGATGGAGCTGCCTGTTGTTGACACTGACTTTATTTATGTACATAATAATATTTCACAGGAAGCGGAGCTCTGCAGTACGTGTATAACTTATATAAAAACAGAGTATTTTTTTTCAGAAAGTGGCAGAAGGCCTTGTAATATTGCAAAGTCTAGTCCTAGAGTCCTAAACACCAACAAATAACTTTCAGAAAGGAAGAAGTATCTTTTCACACTCAAGTGCATTTTATTTATGAACAAAACATCACGGGTCAAAGGTCAGTTTCTCTCTCTTCAGTCCAGCTGTATTTGACTTGCCTATATTTGTTAAAATGCAAAATATCCTTTATTTTTGGCTAGTTTTTCCACATACATACAGTACACATGTGCAAACATCAATATGAAAAAGTTCATTGATCTAAACCAATCACAGAAGTAAAATTACCTTACTGAACACTGTTTTTGTTCTAGAAAAATGTGATGAATTGTAACTACAGGAACATTGCAGTCTAATGCAATCCAATAAAACGTTAACAATTTAGTTTTAAGATGAATCAACTCCTCTCTTTTGTTCATAACAAGTGTACAAAATAAGCACTTTTTCAGGTGTTTTGGAGTGGATTGCATTTATTTCCACCTCCTCAATATCAGCTGTCAGTCTCTGAGCTGATTCTGTTCTCACTGGGCTACAGTGAAGACATCTGTGAGAGACATGCGCCTGTAGACGTGCAGGTCTGCGTCCTTGACGAAGCACAGATGAACACTGACATCAATCATGGAAGATTCTTGTTTTTCACCGGAGAAAGTCACAGGGGCAACACCTTGCTGTTGGCGTTCCTGGTTAAGGTAGACAGCCGGCTCCTCCTGTTCAAGGTGCGCATGTTGATGCTGACAGTGGGGAGCACGTGGGGAATGTAGCGGCCGCATGACAGCACCTCCAGAGCAGCATCACGGAACTGTTGGACATAAAAACACATTCAGGAAATATATGAGCATCAGTTTGACAGCTAAACTGAAATCTGTTTTCCTTGTGCAAATCTTTGTGTATGGTCCTCCTTTGAATCTTAAAGGGGCGGTTCACCCTAAAACTTCTTTCACATTTAAAGCTATTTATTATAATAGATTGGTTTTAGGTGCGTTGTAGAGAACTGGAGATATCTGCAACAGAGATGTCTGCTTATGGAACTATATGACACTTTTTTGTGCACAAATAACAAAACAAAAAAACACATCAAAGCAATGTCTCTTTCCAGAAATGATGACCCAGTTACTTAAGATAATCCTCAGACCTTGTAGTTTCATGCAGGAACTATTTTCATTCCAGTATAGCTCCTGCATGAACTTGCTATATTAGAGAGAAGGCAGATATCTCCAACATTTATGCCAAAACAATCTAGACTGATAAATAGCACTACAGATGAGAGGAAACATATGTATTTTTTATTTTGGCGTGAAGTGTCCCTTTAATTTCCCAGCAGCTATAGGCTTCAGCTGCTTACCTGCTTGTTGGAAAGGAAGTAGATGATGGGGTTATAGACCGGGCTGGTCTTGGCAAAGTACATAGGCATGGTGGCGACCAGTGGAGGGATATAGAGCTCTGGATCCACGACAACTACAACTGACAACACAGTGTAGGGCAGCCAGCAGATAAAAAAAGCGATAATCATGGACAGGACCATACTGATGGCGTGATCATTCTCCTTCTGGCTGGAACGCCCACCCTGCAGCTCCACACTCCTGTTCAGCTAGAAAATAAATTTAACACCCGTTAAAAGCTAATAGCTTGTTTCAGTCCGTAGGTGGTGAATTGCAAACAGATGAGGATGGAGGTTATGATCTTTAAATCTAATGGTGTAAAAGTGTAATAAACACACAGAAAAGGCATCATGAGCCCACCTTATTCATGGACGTGAGCACTTTGCAGTAGCAGTAGATAATGACGATAACGGGGAGAATGAAGCAGAGGAGTGTGTAGAGGATGAGGTAGCTGTAGTTGCTCCACGATCTCTCCTCCCAGGCCAGAGAGCAGGAGGTCTGGACCCCCTCAGGTCCGTAGCCGCTCCAGCCAAATAATGGAGCCACCGCCCAAATCAAGCAGTACAGCCAGACACACAGCAGGCCGATGGAGCATCTCCGCATGCTCATCTTCAGACCGGCCCTCGGCTTACACACCACGTGGTAACGCTCGTAGGCAAGCAGGGTCAGAGTGCAGAGAGACACCAGACCTCAGAAAGAAAAACATATCTTAATTAAAGGAAATAAATCCAATCTACCTGCACTACTGCACTGATCTGCACTGCCACTGACTGAATTTAACAGAGACATACTTTAAACTTTTAAACCATGGGTACTGTGTGAGTTATATATGTATTATGGAAGGACTGAATGTATACTAAAGCTGTCTGTTTTGTTTTATATTTATTTATAACTGCACTGATCAGGTGGAGCACCTCAAATAAAATGACAATAAAGCTTTCTATCTATCACTTACTAGAGTTGTCTGCAGATTTAAACGACAACTCTTGGAGTCGAAGTGTCATCATTGTTTTGCTTTGCTATTGTACTGACGTTTAAAAGTCTAGTATTGTGACAACTCTTATTCCAAAGAATGAAATTCAAGTCAGAAAAACTAAATTTTAAAGAAAGGAGCATGACATTTTCAAGATAACAGTAGAAAGATTTTTTTTTTTCAAAAAGTGTCACCCAGAAGCCTTCAACATAAAGATGTCTGTATGCCAACAGAACATTCTGAGATTAAGTAACTACAGGGTTGTGCTTATTGTGTTTCTCAACGATTGACCTCCAGGAACAGAGAAAACAAAATTGCACACAGCCAAACCTCCTCTAGGTTACTAAAACGAATAACAATAAAAGAATTCGCAATATTTACAATCGTTGAATTACAATCAATCCAACATTCATTCAATCTAACCGTCCCAGCAAAGAAGAAGAAAAAAATAAAATAAATAAATAAATAAAAACAAAACAAACAACTGCTGTGTGTCACTCGCTGTCTCTCAGTGTGTGACAGGCAGAAACATAGACTGCTGCTAATCTACAGCTCTGTGACTCTTCCCCGAGGAGGAGCGGCAGTTTTTCCTCATCTGACCATTTTAAAAAACCTTTTTTGACAGATTCAAATTTTTGGAAATATGTTTCTCTAATTAGTTTATATTTTTGACATTGGGTGAGGAAGTGTAGCTCTGTCTCAAGCTGACTGACTCTCTCTCCCTCTCTCTCTCTCTCTCTCTCAACTCCACTTACCAAAATAATTGACTGCAAACCCCTGAAACACGCAGGCTGCGTGGCCGATAAAGAAGGAGCCTTGGTAGTTAGTGATGGTGACCACCAGGGAGCCGCACAGGCCGATCATGAGGTCAGACACCGCCAGGCTGAGGATAAAAGAGTTCATAGGCTGCAGCAGAGACGGGTTCTTCAGGATGACGGTAATCACGAGCCCGTTGTTAAAAACTGTTAGCACGGTGTTGATGAACATGAGGAAAGACAGTATACTGTAGCCCACCCGGGGGAAGATGGTGGGCGTAATGGTCGCCATGTCTATGTGGGTGGATGGAGGGTGAGAGCCGGAGCTCCACGGCGCGCTGCTGCTGTCCATGGTGCCTAAATGAAGTCCAGCTTTGGTGAAACAACTGTGAGGCCAGAGAGTGAGCCAGAGGGACACACGGCGTCATAGATCTTATCATTTCTGATCCCTATTAAACCACTCAGCTCTGCTTATTCTCCAAGACCTCAGATTGTGCACCTGTCTGATCGAGAAAGCCACAAGTGCAATATGGGAAATTGGTTTGTAACACGATTTGAATGGATTAAGCCCAATAAGCCCACTGCTATAATGGTAATTGGAAAGTTGAGGGATATTACGGAGGGATGAATTGGCACTGAAATTGAATTTTCAAATTATAAAATATTTCTTTCTTTATATAGCTGATAGAAAAAATGAGCACATCAAAACACTTACCTGCATATTAAAGTGATAGAAAGTAAATAAGTACATTAATTCAACTGCACTTAGCACAATAAGGTACTTGAGTATTTCCATGTTCTGCTAGTTTATACTCGTACTCCATTACATCTCAGTGACAAATATTGCAGTTTTTTACTCAGCTATATTTATTTGATAAGGTACTTTGCAGATTCAGATCATTTATACAAAATACAATCAACAAATACATTTTTATGGATAAATATTAGACTTTATTGATCCCTTGCAAGTTCACCAGCTCCAACAAAGTGATGAACACATAAATCCATCAATATTTATAATCTAGTTATACATTTTTTTTCCTCCAAAAATGGGCTTATCTTTTGATGCCAATGTTTTTGTGGAGGAAAATATTTAATGCAGGACTTTTAGTTGAAACAGAATATATCTTCATTTACTTAAGTAAAATATCTGATTTCACCACTGTAATTAAATTCAATTGCATGCCAGTTATCCAACCATATCATTTAGCTTTAAATTCATGAAATTAAG